>NC_044303.2:231953835-232258153 GCF_007474595.2 Lynx canadensis | reverse complement strand
AGGAAGGAAGGAAGGAAGGAAGGAAGGAAGGAAAGAAAGAAATGAAGGAAGGAAGGAAGAAAGGGAAGGAAAGAGAGAAAGAAGGAAGGAAAGAAGGATAGAAAGAAAGAAAAGAAATTCTATAGGCAATACCTTCTGGCCAAACACAATAAAACTAAAATTGAAAGAAACTACAAACAAGAAAATTCAGAGGCGCCTGGGTGGCTCAGTTGGTTGAGCATCCAACTCTTGATTTCGGCTCAGGTCATAATCCCAGGGTTGTGGGACTGAGCCCGGCATTGGGCTCTGCACTGAGTGTGGAGCCTGCTTAAGACTCTCTCCGTCTCTCTCTCTCCCTCTGCCCATCTACCCTACTCCTGCTCTCTCTCGCTCCCTCTCGTGCTCTCTCTCACTCTCTCTAAAAAACAAACAAAAAAAAAAACAAACAAACAAGAAAATTCAAACCACATAGAAATTAAAACCCTTTCCAAAACAAGTTGTGAGATGTATAACTGCAGGCTATTTAGAAAATAAAAATGATGACAGAAGTATATATCAACAACTATGGAATGCTTTATACGGATCAGCAAACGTTTTCTGAAAAGGACCACATAGTAAATATTTCAGGCTTTATGAGCCATAGGTTTCTATCACCACGGATAACTCTGTCACAGTAGTGTGAAAACAGCCACACACAACTCATAAATGAATGGCTGTGCATGTGTTCCAATAATACTTTATTTATAAAAACAGCAAGCTGAATTTGATCCATAGCCTTGGCTTGCTAACCCGTTTCACAGTAATTAAATGTTAAGCACCTAGAAAGAAATTCCTAACTTTACATGTTTTTATTGCTACGTAAGAAGAAATAGAAACCAATGAAATAAGCAATTTGCTCTAGAAGCGGGAAAAACATCAACAATAGCAAAACAGAGGCAGCAAGAGTAAAAAATAATGAAGCCAAAACAGAAATTAATGAAACAGAAGGCAGGAAAACAATAGCATTGATAAATAAATCCAATATTTAAAAAGACCAATAAAATAAACCCAAAACAATGCTAATCAAGAAAAGTGAGGGAAGAACAACAAATATCCATTACTGAGAATTAGATATCATACCCACAGATGTAGAAGATTTTTTTTTTTAATTATAAGCAAATACTGTGAACAACTGTATGGTAATAAAAGCTCAACTCTCAGTGAAATGGCTAATTATCTAGACATAGTCTATTTACTAAAACTGACTCTTGTAAGGGGAGCAAATCTGAATAGATCAAGAATAAGAAAAAGGCCAAGGTTATCCAGCATTTGCTAGTGTTGGGTCCTCTTTGGCTAAGTGCTTTCCTTGTATTGTCTCAGTTCATCCGCCCAACAACCTAGTGATATAGGTCCTATTATTATGCATGTTTCTTCAGATAAAGACAGAGAAGTTTAAAAAGGTTAAGAAGCTTCTCACACTCTGGTAACTGGAATTGGCACACTCTGACCCGGGTAGTCCATCATTGACCTCACACTGCAGAAGAAACTGAACAATATGTCAAAGAACAGTCCCTAAGGAGACAGGAAGGCAACATGGTTTCCTCATTGGGCAACTTGCTCAATCTCTTGAGCAAGTGACCATTTCTACAGAATTTCAACTGTTTTTCTGGAAGAAAAACAAGAAAAAAAAAGTTCCATTCTATTGTAAGAAGCTTGAACCACTTAAAATCTAAATGGGACAAGGATAACTAGTAACTAAATCTCACAAGTATAGATGCAAAATCTTATTATATCTCAAGTCTAGAAATATATTAAAATAATAACATGCCCTGAACACATATGGTTTATAACAGAAATGTAGAGATGGTTGCCAGCGAGAATTAAATTCTGGACATAATACATTATATTAACAGGTCAAGGGAGGGAAATGATTCTTCTCAACAGATGCAAAATTTAATCTCCTTTCTGGATTTTTAAAAATTTAGAAAAATAGGAATAGACCAATACAACATGTTAGATGTCTTCTTAATGTCAACAGTAAGCATGGTGTTTACTGCTGAAATACTAGGGCAGTCTTTCTCAAACTGCTTTATAGAATATCAGCTTCAAAAGTGAGAAATTCTTATTCTACCATTAAAGAATTCCATATTTCAATAAACTCAGAAACAGATACATGTCATATCCCCATTCTGGAAGGGATATCACAATATACCTGACTGTATTGTATCTACAAGGATAGCAAACATAGGGGCACCTGGGTGGCTCAGTCAGTTAAGCATCCAACTCTGGAATTCGGCTCAGGTCATGATCTCATGGTTGGACTCTGCACTGACAGCATGGAACCCACTTGGGATTCTCTCTCTCTGCCCCTCCTCACCTCAAAATAAATAAATAGCCATTTTTAAAAAGAATAGCAAAAGTGGCAAATAAATTCTGGGGGAAAAAAGACACAAAAGCACATTATAAATATTCAGTATTAAAATATTACGGTAATAATAACTGAAGGAACAGACATAAAAAAAAAAATCTTCCAAAAGAGTAAATATAGGATCCTAGTATATGATAAACTATACCATTTCAAAACATGAAACAAAGGTCAGAATATTCAATAAAAGATAGTAGAACAACTAGAAAAAATATGTACCAGACCTCGAGCTCATATATTACAAAAATGTAGGGGCGCCTGGGTGGCTCAGTCAGTTAAGCGTCCGACTTCAGCCCGGGTCACGATATCGCGGTCCGTGAGTTCAAGCCCCGCGTCGGGCTCTGGGCTGATGGCTCAGAGCCTGGAGCCTGCTTCCGATTCTGTCTCCCTCTCTCTCTGCCCCTCCCCCGTTCATGCTCTGTCTCTCTCTTTCTCAAAAATAAATAAACGTTGAAAAAAAAAAAAAACTAAAAAAAAATCTAAATGTGGCATGGTTTCGTTATATACCAAGAATGAAATCATAAAGATGGCTTCAGGAAACAAAGCTGGACTTCAAGTGTGAGCATGGCTACTTAAGCGTACATCTCTCTCCTTGCCCCCTACATTATACCAGCCACCAGAAGCATCGCCAACACAACTGAGAAATTTCATTCTCAGTGAGACTTTAAGTATAATTGGTGGACTTGAAGATGTATGTGAAGACTGAGAAATTCAGTTGAAATTGAGCAGAAACTACCTGGGAAGAAGTAAAAAGAAAAGGGCCCAGAAATGCTGCTGAATGCACCCCCTGAAGGGGAAGGGCTGCCACTTTATTATAACAGGTGTATCCCTTAACAACAACAGTGACTGTGAATGACAGGAGGGGCCAGAGGCAGAGGCAAAAGGTCTCCTTGATCTGAAAGACACAGCAGAAGAGCCTACATTAAGAATCACACTAGAGGCGCCTGGGTGGCTCAGTCGGTTGAGCATCCAACTTCGGCTCAGGTCATGATCTCCTGGTTCATGGGTTTGAGCCCTACGTCGGGCTCTGTGCTGACAGCTCGGAGCCTGGAGCCTGCTTTGGATTCTGTGTGTCCCTCTCTCTCTGCCCCTCCCCTGCTCATGCTCTGTCTCTCTCTGTCTCATAAATAAATAAAAACATTTTTTAAAAAATTTCTTAATAAAAAATTTAAAAATAATAAAATAAAAGAATCACACTAAAAGCCATATCCGCAAGAAGTCTGCCTCTGGAAAGCTATCTTAGTCCCCATGCACCCTGTCCCTAAACAGGAACCTCTTACAGACTGGCTAAGGAGAATATGATCACTCTGTGATGAGTGATAAAAAGGGAATTAGCGTTAATACAAAGATGATCTAGGAAATAATAGTGAACAGAGCAACAAAATACATCAATGATGAAGAACACTCATAGAAAAACGTTGCCACAGAGCAGATAAAAATTTGAACTAAGTATTTCACTGCGAATTTAAAAATATTCAGTGTGGCCGTTATCTCTATAAAGTATGATGAGAAACACAGGAAAGATACGATTATTTAACAGAAAGAAATAAGACATGAGCTGGCATACTCCAAGAAAGAATCAATGAATAAATATTGGAAGGAGCAAAAATGCGTCTAGCTACTCTGGAAGCTCACAAAGAAATAGAGGTAATAAGAAGAAGAAGAAAAATGAGCATTATAAAACAAAATTAAAGAAAGGATTTTTTTCTTAGGAAAAAAATGCTAGCTCTGGAAGACAGATAAAGGAGATTCAACTCCTACATCATCAGAATCCCTGAAGAAACACAGAGCAATGTAAAAAAACAAACATTTAATGACACGGTTCATGAAATTTTTCATGAATTAAAAAAAGAATGCCATTGGTACAGCTGAAAGATTATACCGTGTACCAGACAAAAAGTTGACCCAGAATGGTTAACACCACAACTTAATCACAGTAAAGTTTCTGGATTTTGAAAAAAAAGAAAAAAATTTCTAGACAAAGAAATCAATCTGGCTTTAGATTTTATCCACCATTAATCACCAAAAGATAACGGAGCAGCATCCAAGAGGTACTCATGGGAAAAGTATGACCTGTCCTTCAAGTATAAAGAGTACTTTTTTCTGTAATTGCAAGAAGTTAGGAAACATTGTTATCATGAGTCCTTGAGAAAACTATAAGAAAGCCAATGTCAGACAATCAGAAGATGATTAGGAAAACCACAGGGAAAGAAAGATGCTAGTGGTAAGCATCAGATATGCTTAAAATGTATTTTTTAATGTATTTATTTATTTTGAGGGGGGAGGGGCAGAGAGAGAGGGAGACAGAGAGAATCCCAAGCAGGCTCCACGCTGTCAGCATAGAGCCCGATGCAGGCTCAAACTCTCCGAACCATGAGATCATGACCTGACTGAAACCAAGAGTGAGACGCTCAACCGAGAGAGCCACCCAGGTGCCCCAACATTGGATGTTTAATTGAAAAATAAAACCAAAACAAATGTGTGGACGAGAGTCACAGAGCAGAAGTAAATGCTACCTGCCATGACAATGTAGAAATGTTGCAATGACAAAACTCGGCAGAAAAAGGGAGTATGAAGGCAAAAGACAGAGTAAGTTGGTCGGTTGCCTCGTTTGTAAGAACTGAAAAGCTGGGGCGCTTAAGTCGGTTAAGCGTCCGACTTCAGCCAGGTCACGATCTCGCAGTCCGTGAGTTCGAGCCCCACGTCAGGCTCTGGGCTGATGGCTCGGAGCCTGGAGCCTGTTTCCGATTCTGTGTCTCCCTCTCTCTCTGCCCCTCCCCCGTTCATGCTCTGTCTCTCTCTGTCCCAAAAGTAAATAAAAACGTTGAAAAAAAAATTTTTTTTTAAAAAATAAATAAATAAATAAATAAATAAGAACTGAAAAGCAACGAAAGTCATTAATAGCTGACAAATCACGTTAGAAGTATAAACATAACTAGCTTACAAGGATACGTACTAATGCAGATGGGTTTTATTGACTAAAAGTGGGTGTATGGGAGGGAGAAGAAAGCTGTCGCACAGGGATTTTTACCGTTACTTTACTGAGGAGAACATACACTGTATAAAAAATAGAGGACCAGGGGTGTTCATTTTAAATGAAATTATAGAAGCAGCCACTAGGATAATAATAATGCGAACCTTCCTAGACTTCAGAAAGGTTTTCAAAGACAAGAGACCACCTGGTAAATGACTTTATGCAAAAGCATAAAAATTGAAATCATAACGTAAAATAATATGGAACACTAAAAATGGATCCCATCTACCATTAATAGAGGTAAATGAGCTCAACTCAGCTCTGATGGAAGGGTGGGAAGAGGGAAAGCAGTAAAAGGAAGAGATCGGAGGCCAAGGCAAACCCAAGCACAAGCTATACACAAGAGCCACGGCCGAACCGACATGTTTCATAAAGATTTCTCAGTCTTTACAAACAAAGGTTTTTAAAATTCAAGCACAAACACAAAAGAGCAAGGGTTGTGATCTTAATACACTCAAGACAGACTACAGACCACAAAGCATTAAACAAAAAAGACAGAAATGAGCACTCTATTAAGTTAAATGCTATAATCGCATAATAAAGATAACAGCTCTGTATCTCTGTGCACCTCCCTCTGTCCTTGATGCATAAAGTAGATAAAAAAATAAATTATATATGGCCTAAGTAGTATAATTAATAAGTAGGTCTGGTTTACATGTACAGAAATACACCCATGCATACATTTGCACACACCCTAAAAACAAAGAAAATATCTTCAGCTTAAGTGCCCGTGAAAGTATAAAAAAAACAAAACAACAAAAAACTGGACTCAGTTAGGAGCCAAAAAGAAAACCTCCGGAAAGTAAAAACAGGGCAGAAAACTTCCTATGATCACAATGCAATAAAACTAGAAACTGAAAATCAAATTAAAACACAAAAGACCCATCCCCCTGGGACAGGGGCAAAGGCTCTTACATTTTCCTTGAGTCAAAGAAAACGGACAAACAAAAACATAATTTCTAGAAACTGTAATGAAATGGCCACAGTAAGAATCCATAGGAGAGAGCTAAGAAAAGCTCAGCCAAAAACACTTCAGTTCTATTGACCAAAAAGAGAAGAAAAACAAAGAATGAAGAGAAAATGAATGAAGCACCCAACACAGAACATTGAGAGGGCACAAAGGAAAGTCAAGGAAACCTACAGGAACTGTTATTAAAGAAAAAGGCAGAAACTAGACAGTTAGAAGACAGGAAAATAGTAGAAAACATAAATCTGAAAGCAAATTTTGCTCAGACAAGAGTTTCTTTTGGCTGCGGGACTTTTTATTGGATTGAATGCCCGCTCAGTGTTAAATGGCCACACAGCACAGTGGGAGGTGGGGAGGGAATGTCACCCAAAGGAACAGGGCTATTTAGGGACGTAAAGAACCAGGATAGGCCAGGGGGACAAAAAGAGGGCTGAACTGCTTTGTATAATAAAGTGAGGGGAACTTTGCAAGGACCCTCAGAGGAGAACCGTGTTCTTGCCCGTCTGAAAACGTCTCTAAGTGTCCCTCAAACTTGATGGATAGTTTTGGCATAGAATTCTAGTGTATTCTAGCATGAAGTCACTTTGCCCCAGGATTCTCAAGGTACTGCCCTATTTGTCTTCATATCCTGCAATGAGCAACTTAGAAAAAAAAAGGAAGAAGCAGATCAATAGGTACTAAAATGGATAGTTCTCAAGGCACAATGTTGAATGAAAACTACAAGTCTTGGAGTGATTTACAAGGTGTGATAAGTTTTAGATCAGAAGAATCTGGAAAGGGATCTCCCAGGGGCTCCCTTGGGGGAAAGGGGAGGGCACTGGAATTGTGGGGGTCTGGTCAAGGCAGGCAGCAGTCTGTGCACTGACAGTGTGTTTTTCAGTTTATCTTATAAACACAGTTGCCCCACAAATCCAACAGAAGTGTGAACAAAAATAAGAAAATAATGTTCTAGAGCTCTTACAACCCACACTAATCCAAAAAAGCTTGAACCAGAATTTCCTCCCATCAAGCGCTCAGTAAGTACAGAATCCTATGCTCCTACATCTTAACCATTTTCATCACTTTTCCATTTACCCTTTCAATATACCTGGAGTTTATTCAGTTGTATGATATGACTTGATGTCTTACAATGATATTTTTTCTTATTTCCTTACCAAGGGTTCCCACACCATCACGGAACATTCCTTCTCTTCCCTCCTGATGTAAAGTGCCTCGTGGAGGCATGTAGCAAGTTGAAAAACATCTAGTATAGAACTCAGGTTTCCTAATTCCCAGCCTGGTGCTTATTCCACTACATCACTGAGTCGATTTTAGATTACTTTTGTTTTAGACCTGGCCTTTTTTCTCAATTTTTTAAAATACAGTTGGCACACCATGTTATATTCGTTTCAGGGCTACAACACAGTGATCTGACAACTCCTGGGCCGTGCTGTGCTCTCCACAAGCGTAGCCACCATCTGTCACCACACAACGCTACCACGATACCGTTGACTGTAATCCCTACGCCGTACCTCTCGTCCCCATGCCTTTTTCTCAATTTTTAAAACGTCTCACATTCCTAACATTCCATTTTATTCTTGAATTGGACTAGTTAGTTTTTTGCCCTCTGTTATGGAAGATGTCTTCCCAGGATTTGGACAAGGGGTGCAGAGCAATGCTTGGGTTCATTCATTTATTCATTCAGCAAACAGTTCTTGAGCCCCAACCATGTTCTAAATACTCTTGCCAATGCTGGGGATCTCAGGAGATGAGGGCAAGGAGTTGCCTCCTTCTTTTTCATTTTGCCTTTTATTTGATTTCAAGCTCTGTAGCCTCTCCCTCAGTCTTTGCCATTTAACTATTCACTCCATCCACCCCATGGCCTCGATTCTACCAACTAGCAGCTGATGATGATTCCTGCTCCTTGGTTTAGGATGAATGGTAGTTTTGATACTCAGCGACTTTCCATCGATCCCCTCACTTCCTCAATAAGCTGCTGTTACCCAGGACTCACAATGACCAAAGCCCACTCCGTGATGGGAATGTTATTTCATTTTGTACAAGTGAGGGGACGGGACGCTGGCATCTTGCCACCCATCCCTTCCTACCTCTACCTCCACTAAAAACAAAAGGGGTTAGTAATTAAGACCTATTGTGCACTTTCCAGAGAAGTATTGTCTGTAGCCTAGATAACAGTGCAAGGGGCACTTTGAAACCTTTTCCAGTTAGTTCTGATTTATTATACAAGCTCCAGGCCTCCCATGGAACTCTCTGTGGTGTTCTGGATCTATAAACCAAAGAACAGATATTACATCCAACCACAGGAATCGTCTCGTCATCTGTGGTGAGTGTAGCCTGGACAACATTCTTCATTTAATAAGCCATTTAGATGTAGTAAGTGGCTGCAGCAAAAAGGAGGCACTTTCCATTGTGGGTTAACTCTTGTTTGGATGAACTGAACTCAATGGAAGTTAAAGCGATAGGGTACATTGTGTTTGGATCCATGACAAATCTAAGAAATTAGCATGGGGGTTCCTGGCTGGCTC
Organism: Lynx canadensis; assembly: GCF_007474595.2. Classification (NCBI taxonomy): domain Eukaryota; kingdom Metazoa; phylum Chordata; class Mammalia; order Carnivora; family Felidae; genus Lynx; species Lynx canadensis. Next base: position 232,249,244 of record NC_044303.2, on the reverse strand, counting down.
AGTCGGGAGAGCATGCAACTCTTGGTCTTGGGCTCTTGAGTTTGGGCCCCACGTCTAGGGTAAAGTTGACTATGAATGATCAGCATCTAGAGTCGTATACAGCCATTACACCTCTTTGAGCAAGAGGTAATCATTTATTCCCTTAAGACTCTGCGTGTGTGAATTACTGCCTTGCTAACACAGATACCAGCTGACACGAAGGTGCAGATTTTCTTTTTTATTATTTTTTTTTTATTTTAGAGTGAGAGAGCGCGTGCACACGAGGAGAGAGGGGCAGCGGGGGAGAGAGAGAGAAAATCTCAAGCAGGCGCCGAGCTCAGCGCAGAGCCTGATGTGGGGCTTGATCCCACGACCCTGAGATCATGACCTGAGCTGAAGTCAAGAGATGGACGCTCAACTGACTGAGTCGCCCGGGTACCCCAGCCTGTCTTCATGGAGATGATGACTTTGCCCTGAAACAGTCCCCTCGAAGACAGCTTCCGAAGCGGGTGCCATGGCTCAGTGGCATTTGGCAAATAGGTTAAAGGTGGTTGTGGGGCTGGACGTCCTCAGACCCAGAGTATCCAGAGCTCAGACCCCTCACCCTGACCATGGGCAGCTGCCTCCATTAACCCCATGTATGTTCTCATTTTCTGCACATGCTATGATAAAAAAAAAAAAAAAAGAAAGAAAGGTAATGAAGGACTGACTGCCACAGTGTAATGTAAGTGAGGAAATTACCGTGTCGATTTTATAGGAAACAGAAATGCTGTTAAGCAAATTGTCAAAGCTTGAGACATTCTCAATATGCAATCAGTTTTCCTATTTTCCTCCTTGCAGTAAGTATGCTAATGAAACTCTCCTGCCTTAGCTCGTCAAGGGCCTAGGGCCGCAGTGACAGACCTGCCCCCCATTCGACAGACCATCTTCCCGGCAATCCTGCCCTGCTTCCACAGAGAAAGTCCTTCCCTCCTTCTGGAAGCGTGTCCCCCACAGCCTGACCACAGGTTTCCAGTGGCACATGTCCCTTGCCTACGGACCCCACCCCCATCTGTGCTGACCGGTCCACTTAGCCCGGGATGCGCAGATCCAATGGGCCTGATCCCAGAGGGACAGACACGTGAGGAGGGAGGCACGCGCTGTCGGAGGGGGCTCCTTGCAGTGTGATGACATCAAGACGAGAGATGGAGTCGGGGGCTGGCAAAGGAGCGAAGAAAGAAAGTCGGAGACAGTCCGGCTGCACGTCTGGCGACATTTTGCTCTTTCCAGTGAGGCTGCCGATGATTTCTTTCTCGTTTTCTAGGGCTTTGCTACTCAGGGGGTGGTCTTTGGAGACGCAGCACCTCCTGGGAGCTCATTAGAAAGAAATGTAGTCTCAGCCTGGCCCCAGACCCAGGGGACCAGAGGCTGCGTTTTAGCAAGACCCCCAGGTGGCTGGTGCACGTTCAAGGTTGAGAAGTACCAGCCGAGTCCACTTCAGATGGGCCTCCCTGTCCCAAGGAAACCCGGCTGATACACCCTGACAGCCTGAGCCTCCGGGTCTTTTCGTAAGTGCTGCAGGTGCTCGGACACCTGCCTGGAAACCTAAAACACCCTTCTCCCCAGCCACAGAGACCTTCTCCCTTCGTGGGACTTGCCTCAGTCAGCTGACAGTAGCCCTTCAATGCAGAGAACAGGCCTGGCCAACAGCAAGGACAATGGGGCACCAGGGCAGCGCATTTAAGAGGGCATGCGCTCGGGGGATCTTTCAATGACCCTGAGAGTTAAGCAGAAGTGAGCACTACTTGGGGTGCCTGGGCGGCTCAGTCAGTCGAGCATCGGACTCTTGATTGCGGCTCAGCTCACGATCTCATGGTTTATGGGATAGAGCCCCGCATCGGGCTCTGCACTGACAGTGCAGACCCCACTTGGGATTCTCTCTCTCTTTCCCTCTCTTTCTGCTCCTCCCCCACTCACACTCTCGCTCTCTCTCAAAATAAATAAACTTTAAAAAAAAAAGCACTTTTCAATGTCACTGATCATCAAAAAATGCAAACCAAAACCACAACAAGATATGTATGACCTCATGCTAGTCAGAATGGCTAGAATCAAAAAGACAAGAAATGACAAGTGCTGGTGAGGATATAGAGAAAACGGAACCCCCACGCACTGGGGGTAAGACTGTAAACTGGTGCATTTACATGTGCAAAGCAGTATGGAGGTTCCTCAAAAAATTAAAAATAAGACCACGATGGGACGCCTGGGTGGCTCAGTCCGTTGAGCGACCGACTCCGGCTCAGGTCATGACCTTGCAGTTCGTGAGCTCGAGCCCCGCGTCGGGCTCTGGGCTGATGGCTCAGAGCCTGGAGCCTGCCTTGGATTCTGTGTCTCCCTCTCTCTGCCCCTTCCCCGCTCATGCTCTGTCTCTCTCTCTCAAAAATGAATAAACGTTAAAACAAAAAATTTTTTTAAATAAGACCACCATATGACCCAATCATTCCACTACTGGGTATTTACCCAAAGAAAGCAAAAACACTAATTTGAAAAGATATATGCACCATTATGTTGATTGCAGAATTATTTACAATAGCCAAAATATGGAACCAACCCAAGTGTCCACCAATAGACAAATGGATAAAGAAGATATGGTATATGCACACCATGGAATATTACTCAGCCATAAAAAAGAATGAAATCTTGCCATTTGCAACAACATGGATGGAGCTAGAGAGTGAAAAAAGTCAGACAGAAAAGACAAAAACCACATGATCTCACTCGTGTGGAATTTAAGAAACAAAACAAATAAACAAACAAACAAAAAACCCCCAGAGAAACCAAAAAACAGACTCTTAAATACAGAGAACAAACTGATGGTCGCCAGAGGGGAGGTGGTGGGGGAGAGGTGAGACGGATAAAGGGGATTAAGAGTACACTTATCCTGTTGTGTGCTGGGTAATGTATAGATTGTTGAATCACTAGACTGTGCACTTGAAACTAATATAACACTATATGCTAATCATACAAAAATTTTGTTTATTTTAGAGAGAGAGAGAAAGAGAGAGAGAGAGAGACACAGCTTGGGTGGGGGAAGGGCAGAGAGAGAGGGAGACACAGAATCCGAAGCAGGCTCCAGGCTCTGAGCTGTCAGCACAGCACCCGACGCGGGGCTCAAACCCACAAACTGGGAGATCATGACCTGAGCTGAAGTCAGATGCTTAACCGGCTGAGCCACCCAGGCACGCCCCCCCCTTTTTTTTTTTAATTTAAAAAGTAGGCACCTTGTATATTGCTGGTGGGAACATAAAATGGTGCAGTAGCCACTGAGGGAAAAGTTAACCATAAAATTATCATATGACCCAGCCATTCCACTTCTAAGTATATACCCCCCAAGTTGAAAACCGGTACTAAAATAAATGTATGTAGGTACACGCATATTCACAGCAATGCCATCACTATAGCCACAAGGTGAACAAAGCTCAAATGTCCTTCGGCAGGTGAATGGCTAAACAGAACGGGGCATCGCCACAGAATGAAGAGTGTCCCGCCGTAAACAGGAATGAAGTGCTGCTACATGTTACAACATGGATGGACCTCAAAAACATGCTACATGGAAGAAGCTTGAACCGAAAGGTTTTATGATTGCACTCATAGGAAATTCTAGAACAGGTAAATCCACAGAGAAGGAAAGCCGACTGGTGGATGCTGGGGGGGGGGGGGGGGGGGTAGGAGGGGCCACAGAGCCACAGCTTACTGTCAGGCTTTCCTTTTGGGGATTGAAAATGTTTTGGAACTATATGGAGGTGAGGGTTGAACGGCACTGTGAATGTCCTAAAGGCCACTGAATTGTTCACTTTAAAATGGTGAATTCTGTTATGTGAATTTCAGGTCAATTTTTAAAAGAACTATATAAAAAAAATAACAAAATTAAACGAGGCACCCGGCCCCGAGCATAACATCCATCAAATGGTAATAATCACACGTGAGCCACAAGCAGAGCCCAGCCCTACGTATCTCCAGTCCCTTCCTCTACACCTCGATACCTCCCCTTGACTGCAGAAGCTTTGCAGAGTCCGATTTCTGCAAAATATGACATTGCACGTGCATGCTGCCATTGCTACACTCCTAATCACTTCCATGAGGCTAACAGATGTAGGAAATCTGTCCTCCAAGAAAGAGCTAGGAAGGAAATACAGAGGTAAAATACACCAGGACGCTTGCTTCCACACAGAGGACGTCCAGCGCGTGTTTCACAACAACAACAACAACAACAACAACAACAACAACAACAACAAAAACCGGCAGCAAAATCTACTCACGGTCAAATATTCAGACAGAGGCCAGTGGAAAGCAGAGAGAGTTTGCTGAGGTTTGGCAGCATAAACCAAGGCCAGACTGACGAGATCATGAGAACTACCGTTCGTCATTTCTGAACCACTGGCATTTCCAACCTGCTCTCCAATCGTTTATGTACCGCTGGAAACTGGACACCACAGCGAGTGATTTGGTATTTTGGGGTGGCAAACGTAGGCACACAAAGGTCATCAGGACCTGGTGAAGCGGCAGGTCACGAATTAGGACTCGGGGCTCTGAGCTGCAAGGTCCTGGCCCCGTCTGCCTCTCACCGGCTGGGGCTGTCTCGGGGGCGGTGCTGTCTGCAGCTCGCAGAGCTGGGCCCGGCACTGAAGCCAGGAGAAGAAGCTGGCCAAGTGGATCTCTCCTTTCCCCCATCTGCAGGCTTCCCCCTCCCCTGACCCATCCTGCCAACCCATACTAAGACGGAAATTCGTGATCTCCCCTCCTCCAAACGCAGAGAATGCCCGGCTCACTCCCACACCCCATCCTCCGTGCGCTTCATTCATGTCTGCACATCCAGACCTGCCTCGCCCTGAAGGCAGGGAACCCCCAAGGCATCTCTCATGTGACTCACAGACCATTGGAGACTCAGCTCCAGTGAGCCCTCAGACGACAGAAAGACATAACGAGCCACCATCTCTGAAATCAGCCCGACGGTTCAACAGCTTCAAACACCAAACTCACCTGTGCGTACAAATTGGGGCCAAGCCGAGAGACCCTGGGCCACCCGAGAAGATAAAGAAGTTTCTGGTCCTTCAAATGGCCCCCAAATGGCTAGACGTCTTCTTCTTCTAAGAGGGCATAGGATTTTCTAGGGCTGCAAAACAACTCGCTACCAACTGAGTAGCTTAAGACAACTGCCACTTTTTCTCTCACAGTCCTGGAGGCCAGAAACCCAAAGCTAAGATGTCAGCAGGATCGTGTCCCCACCAGAGGCTCTGGAAAGAATCCTTCTTTGCCCCTTCTAGCATGTGCTGGTGTGCCAGCAACCCTCAGTGTCCTTGACTTACAGATGCGTCCCTCCAGCCTCTGCTCCCCTAGCCACGTGGCCCTCCTGCGTGTCCAAGTCTCGGTTCTCTCCTCTTACACGGACACCAGCCATCGGGTTGGGGCCCACCTTACTCTAGGATGACCTCACTGCAACTAATTACATCTGCAAACGCTCTTTCCAAAGGCCACCTTCTGAGGCTCCAGGTGGGCAGGACGCTGGTGGGGACGCTATTCACCCCAGCACAGAAGAGAAAGAAGGTAAAGGGTGGGAGAAAAACAGATTTGGAATTGGGATTGACAGAAGGGGGAGTCTGCTCTCCATACCTTCGTCTGCTAAGCCGGTAAGAGCCCCCGAGGAGGGCTCCCCTGAAATCCCAAGTGACGTCTCGGCCTTTGCTGTACGTTTCCTCCTCCTCCCCCCCCCCACACCTCTCCCCACCCTGCTGTTGCCCAGGGATCAGTAGCTGCCTGGGGTGGCCAGGTTCCTTCTCCATCCTGAAGGGATTCCTCAGCCCCTGCCTTCCTCACCTAAGTGTTCAATTTGCAGAGATGGATATTAAATCAGATTTTCTCCTGCTCCATTGCATTCTGATGATTTTGAGCTACTGGGATTTGCAATTTGAAAGAAAATATTTTGATACAGAAATGCCCACAGGACAGCTTCTAGGATGAGCTGCATTAAAGGCCACTTGAAGCGTTCTGGGAAGCTGCGGAATGAGTCTACATACAGACACGCCACTTAAAACCACGAGTTGACTTCCTAGTTGGCCCAAAGGGAGATGTCGTTATAGGGAAGAGTTTTAGTCCAAAGTTTGCGTAAAATAAAAGGCGCCAAAAGAAAGAAGTCCTTTCAATATCTGTACTGCATCCCATTGACTCAGCATGGCTCACTTTGATGCAAAACTGACAAAAACACTCAGTTTATGGTATTTTTTTAGCAGCACAGATGGACTAAGGCATACTATTTAAAAACATAATTTATTGTTAATAGACTCCTCCTCATTTTGGGTTTGTTCCATGGGCCCTCGTGGTTAGATTCAGGTTATGCCGAGCCAGGACAGAAAACTCCAGGAACGACGCTCTGTCCTTCTCAGGGCTTCACAGCTGGAAGCCCAGGACACCCAACATCTCCTCAGTGGTGACGTTACTTTTTGTCACCTGGTCAAAGTGGTGCCATTTTCTCCCTTGGGTAGTTATTCTTCTTCCCCTTGTAATTACAACCAGTCTGCAGGGCGGCACTGTAGGACCACACAGATACCTTGCTCTTGGAGGCTTTCCCCTTGGGTTAGGACCCATTGATGACTTTTGCCTGAACCAATCTTTAATGGGTGTAAGATGATAATTTTCCAACTCCAGCACGCCCCCCACCTTTATCTCGGTACTCTTCGTTCTACTGCAAGCCTTAGTGTTCCCATGTGCCAGAGGAGAGAGACAAACCCACACTAGTTCAGGGGCCCAGCACATCAAGGACGTTTCTAGGACTTCAATGGGCAGGAGACTTCCTCTGCAATGAGAAGCAAGCGGTCGCCCTTACACTGCCCACCATGAAAAACCTCAGACTTAGAAGGCAAGATAAACCACATTTAAAATGCTTCTCTAGCCATATAACCCAGAAAGTAATCCTGTCAACCCAGAAGGTGCAGGCTACGAACACCGCCTACAGCAAGGAAGGGCTGCGCAGCGGACTGAGACAGCAGCGAGCACTGCCCTGGCCTTGGACCTTGTGACTACTTGACCCAATGACACTGGAAGTGTCTGCAGCACAGGGATGGTGTGTGAAGCCTCTGAGCGGCTCCAACAGGAGATTCACAGCACAGACACTTGGGGTGCAGGAGTAAGGAGCTGCCTCCCTCCGTCAGCAACCATCTCCACTGGGCAAGCAGCAACTTTCCGACCTGGCCCTGGGAGAAACAGGAAGCCTGACCACGAGACACAGGCACAACGTGAACAGAACTGGGTATCTTCTCATCTACCAGCCCATCATGAAGACGCACAACTGAATGTGCACAAAAGCATTTCATCATAAAATGGAAATGGTACATGGAGAGCAGTTGCGAGCAGGTGTGGGACAGATAAGGGAACTGCAAAGGAGGTGGTTTAGACCCCCAAGCTGCTGGCTCTGACTGCTTTATCCCCTCCGTCACCCCATACTATGGAAGGTGGAAAGAGTACGATCCTACCTCCTAGGAGACCTCCTAGGAGTCTATTTTGGCCTCTTCATGCCGATGAGTCAATAGAGTAGGGGTCCAGTAGAAAAGAAGAGGGGTGGTTTCAAAAAGGGCTTTGAAGCCTGGAGGATTTGTTGGGATACCTCTCTTTTCTTCCTTGCCCCCCATTCCTGGTCAACATGAAACTGCAGAAAAGTCACCAAGATCTCATATCCCACAAGAACAAAGGTGTGGTCACCTCACCAGGTAAAGAATCCATCCAGTACAGGGAACTAAAGAATGGGTGGTGGGAAAAGATGACTCTCCAGGCTCCCTGAGCAGCCACCAAGTTGGGAATTGTAGCAGCTGGGTTTCCAGTCCTAGAGTGGGATCGCATGGTCACCTGTATACCCAGGAAGAGGACCGCTAACCTGGGGAGCAGCTCTGAAAGATGCTGGATGAGAAACCTCCCTCTAGATAGAACCTCAGGGGATACATCTGGTTTTCATGTAGAAGGACAAATAGTTGAAGATGTAAATATACCCTGACTGAGCAGCAGGGCCCAATGAGGTGGCCAGCTAGTGAGGGGCTCTGAGAGAACAAACTTGAAAACCTGATGGTAACGAGGTCAGGGAAAGCTGTGTGGACAGACTTCTGAGGATGCAAACTCATTCGTGTGCCATGTAAATGCCCACCAGAGGACAGCCATAGTGGAAGAGGCACTCCGTAACAGGTGGCCAGGAAGACCTGGGCATGGGGCCAGGATGGATACCACACATGGACTCAACAGCCCAATAGCATGGCTGCCCTCACCAAGATAAATGTGGCCACCATCACTGCTTAGTGCCCAACCTTCAACCGCAGAGGACAACACTGAGATTTCCCTACAGAGCCATTCCCAGGGGGACCCACTGGCTCCCTGGTGGCAGGCTCATGACATTGGACTCCTCCCTTTACAGAGGGGACAATGTCTTGTCCTCACAGGGTAACGCATCTTCCATGTGTGACTTTCTTTTTTCCCTGCCCTCAGCACTTCTGTCAGCTTCACCATTAGTGGATTTACAGAATGTCAGAATGCCTGAACCAGCACCCTGGTATCCACATAACATCAACTAAGGGACATTTTCAATAAGGGAAGTGATTCGGTGGTCTCATGCTTATAGAATCCTCTGAGTTTACCACATGCCTATTGCCCAGAAGCAGTTGGCTTGACAGAATGATGGAATGGTGCGCTAAAAGCCCAATTATGGTACCAGCTGGAAGCAAACATCTATAAGGTTACAGGGTACAATGTCTGCCTTAAAGTTTAAGGATTGAACCAGTGATCCACATATGGTGTGATCTTCCCCCATGGCCAGGAACACAGGCCAGGGAGATGAGGAGTGGAGATGGGAGTGGCCCCTCTTATTATTCTAGCTGGTAACACACAAGAAGTTCTGTTCCCATGCCAGTAACTTTTGGTCATGAGCAGAACCATGACCAAAGCAGAAAACACTCATGGGTCAACAGGAAGCTGAGCCCTCCTAGGAGTCTATTTTGGCCTCCTCATGCCAATGAGTCAATAGAGTAGGGGTCCAGTAGAAAAGAAGAGGGGTGGTTTCAAAAAGGACTTTGAAGCCTGGAGGATTTGTTGGGATACCTCTCTTTTCTTCCTTGCCCCCCATTCCTGGTCAGCATGAAACTGCAGAAAAGTCACCAAGATCTCATATCCCACAAGAATGAAGGTGTGGTCACCTCACCAGGTAAAGAATCCATCCAGTACAGGGAACTAAAGAAAGGGTGATGGGAAAAGATGACTCTCCAGGCTCCCTGAGCAGCCACCAAGTTGGGAATTGTAGCAGCTGGGTTTCCAGTCCTAGTCTTAATGACTGCCCCATTTCTATTTTCCTTATGTGAAGCACACAGACTTGGCTAACAATGTAAGTTTCACATGGAAATATGAGCAAATCAACATCACTGTCACCTTGCATGAGAGTAGCTGGTGGGACTTCATACCTTCCCTCTCCTGGGCATGTGGGCTCCTCAACCAGAAGGAGAAGAAGGGAAGCTGGGGCCAGATCTTTCCATTTGCTCTTCTGGGTCTGTCTCCACCCTTCTCCACCCTGGTCTGTGCCCCAGGATGCTGGGCTGATTATACTCTATATCAGGTCCCTGGAGAAGTCTGGCTTCCAGTTGGGTTCAGCCCATGAGAGCCCCAGGAGAAGGAGGAAGGAGAGAGTGAATCAAGGTGTTTATTCTCTGGTTCCTCAGCGAGGACACCCTGGACTGGTAAGTCCCACAGAATGTCATCGTTCCTCTCAAGGTGGCTTGCTACGACTGTAATCCCTCCTTCTGGGTCTCGATAAGCTCTCCTTCCCTCATCCTCGAATGGCAATCATTCCTCTGTTGTAAGCCCTGGTCCCTGAATTATGCCATGGTTCCCCCGAAACCTGCTATGACTTTGTAAGAAGTCCCCTGTAATTAAAACCTCAATTTATCCTAACAGAAGACGCCATTTGTTACTCCTGGGGACTCTAACCAATACAGAGAGTTTAAATATTGTGCCCTGTATCATGCATGTGGGTAAGGACAGGCAGTGACTTGAGACCTGCTCCTGCAGCCCACTAAGAAATGCCACTGGTTCCTGCCCCAGCAACATGGCCCACCCAGGAGATGGTCCCACATCAGCCACAGCTGCTGCCCCCAGCTGCATGTCCCTGTGTCCAGGCTTCTCCCTGGTTGCTGGAGAGCTCACACAGAGCACAGGGAAGAGGAGGAGCTGCTCAGGGGACATTCCAACACAATACCCCCCAACAGGAATGGGAACAGGAGACACGTGCCCAGCGTCATCCTCCCGAGGGGTTCCGACACACAGCCTCCCAGAGAACCCACGTGGGGCTCGGCTCTAGCTGCCTACAAGGCTGCCCTGCTCCCTAACACGCCCTCCATCAGCTTTCCCACTTGCCATCTCCGGTCACCACTGCCATTAACAAACCCCTGCAAACTAAGTAGTAAAACACATTTTCTGGTGCACAACTATCAGAATGGCACCCAGTCGGGAACAGACGACACCAAATGCTGGTGAGGGCGTGGAGCAACAGGAACGCTCATTCACTGCTGGTGGGAATGCAACATGGTGCAGCGTTTTGAAAGACAGCTGGGCAGCTTCTTCTAAGAGTAAACATATTTTTACCGTGAGATCTAGCGACCGCACACCTTGGTATTTATCTACTCCAAGGAACAGAGAACTTCTGTCCCCACAAAGACCTCAACCTGGATGTTTATAGCAGCTTTGAAGCGATCACAAAGGCCGCCCAGAGCCCAGCGGAGGAACACAGATTCACCTCTTGATGCAAGAGCCTGAGCAGTGGGAGATGTTGTGGGGGCCCAGCTGTGGAAAATATCATCTGCCCTAAGACTTCCTCACATTTCTGGTCTCCTCTCCGCCATCCGTCTCAGGCTCTGGGAAGCCTTAAAATCACGTGACTCGATTTACACAAAGTAACGTATTGTTCCCTCTGACCCTCCTGGCCATGCCCTGGGAAACTTCCTCTTTCACACCGGAATATTGTCCTAAATAGTCAGCACTATTTTGCAGCAAACAGGTGTGCTCCAAGCTAGGTCTTAGCATGAAATACCTAGCCAAAAAATATCTTCCAGAAGATGGATTGGGTGCTACTCGGGCATAGAGAATTTGTTTCATCGTAATTTATGGAAGCCACATTTGCAAAGCTGTATTAATACTTTGCCCATGGAGGGGGGGCAAAAATATTTAGTGAGTGAATGGATAAATAAATGAATGAATCAAATACGGACTATCAGCCAAGATGTGGAAATAACCTCATTACTTGGAACTGAGTGTTTTAATGTTATTCATTAAAATAGATTCTGTCTGTATTTGTGATATATGTGCGCTTAAAATTCATGGAGAAAATGAGCATTTTAATTACAAAATGCTGAAATCATTAATAATTCAAAGATCATTATTCAGCATCCCTTTCTAAGCAACCAAGCCCTTACAGACAAATCAAACCAATGCAAGGGCACAGGCAAAGGGCAGATGCGAGGGAAGGAGGAACGGGCAGAGCAATCCCCTCACCCCCACCTGTGGGCCCAGACGAGTTGAACCCAACCTACCAGAATGCACGAGGCCCAGGAACACTGTGGGAGACAGACTCCCACAGAGGGACTATGACTCCTAGCTGATCTCAGCCTCTGCTGGGAGACCACGGCCCCATCCACGCCCCCAGCCCCCCACCACCCCGATCAAGACTGCCCCCCTGCTGGGGCGCCTGGGTGGCGCAGTCGGTTAAGCGTCCGACTTCAGCCAGGTCACGATCTCGCGGTCCGTGAGTTCGAGCCCCGCGTCAGGCTCTGGGCTGATGGCTCAGAGCCTGGAGCCTGTTTCCGATTCTGTGTCTCCCTCTCTCTCTGCCCCTCCCCAATTCATGCTCTGTCTCTCTCTGTCCCAAAAATAAATAAATAAACGTTGAAAAAAAAATTAAAAAAAAAAAAAAAAAGACTGCCCCCCCTGCTGCCCCAGGGCAGCCTACATTCTCCACTGGGATTCCTTCTTCTGCTGTGACTCCCCACCAGGAAGGCACCTCTCGATTCCCACCCACTAAAGGGTCCCACCTCGAGGACCCAGTCAAACGCCACACCACCGGGAAGCAAAAGGAACTCCATCACCCAGCCCAATATTAGCCGCACCTCCCTGGGCCCCCCTGCTCGCTGCACTGTCTCTACTCCATTCTCTCGCCTCTAAAGAACCACGAAAACCAACATTCAGGATGTGCTTACTTGATGGGTTTTCTCCTCGCCAGCTCCATTTCATCCACTCAGCAGCCCCTGAGCCACCGGGGCTGTGACTGTCCTCATTTTACAGAACTGAGGCCAGGAAATGAGTGAGTTGCTTGAGGCCACACAATGTGCGCTGGGTCACCCACCAGGTCCTTGTGACAACCAACCACCAGGGTCATCTGGGCCACGTGGGGAGGTCTTGGTGGCACCCCCATGTGAGGGTTCGTGTTCAGCGTCTGGTGGTATATTCACCTACCTTTGCCCATTACAGAGGTGTGCAGATTATATTCCCTTAAATAGCACAATATGTAATGAAATGAGAGACCACGAATAATTCTGTCACCTCGCAGAGATTTATAAGTAAAGAAGGCAAGGTGCTTCCAACCGTTGTCAAGTAGAAAGAGGTTAGTTACACTTCACTTGCACCAAAACAATAAGGTTTCCAAATCGGCTTGACTTTTTTTTTTTAAGACAACTGGTAAGTATTCTTCTATCGTACAAATACTTGTGAAAACAGACACTCCATCTGTCCCTTCAAAGTAAAAGTAACATTTAATATGAGTATGCAAGAGAGTAATGTTATACAGAGAGCTTCTGAACACAGACACATGGAAATGTTTTCAGTATTACATGACTTTGCTGCCCAAAACAAGATATGTCCTCTATTAAATTCTCATAACTGCACACTTAAAACAGAATTTTCTAATCTGTTTAAAAGACTCCAAATGAGTATTTTCAGTGGATTTGGATTCCATATGTTTTAAATTGCATAACTGGTGGGTGGGATTTGGAAAATGAGTTTCATCAAAGTCATGAACCCAATTTCTGAAAGTTAGTGTAAAATGGGATTTTTACGAATCTTTGCCAAACTTATCCATTAACATCTCAAACATGACTTTTCCTTCTTCATATGATTAAGTGATAAAAAGGCAGTCTTCAAGAACAAATGAAAATAGATTAACAAAGCTGGCTTTACTGTGTATTAAATACAAATATGCCAGGGTGCCTGGCTGGCTCAGCCGGGGAAGCGTGTAACTCTTGATCTCAAGATGGGGGGTTCGAGCCCCACGGTGGGTGTAGAGATGATTTGAAAACAAAATCTTTAAAATAAATAAATAAATAAGTACAAATATGCCGAGATCAAATTTTGAAAAAGTCATGGACACATTTGCAGAAGTTAAGGCTTAAAAACAAAAACTTTGATGTGAGTATTTGAAACTGCAAAAACCACTACTGTGTTTTCTCTTTTTCTTAGTACTGTATTAATGGAATTCTTCTAGTACGAATCCATAACTTTTTCCCTTTTTACTGTAATTGTTTTTCATTTTCTATTTTTAAAAAATTTTACTAGCAGATTAGATAGACAAAGTTCAATAAAAGAAAAATTTCAAAAAAAAATCAAAACTGAGTTTCATGGTCCAGTAGACACAACCGTATGGACCTGTATATATTTGCGAGGCACTACCCTCAGCTAAGACGGCATTAAAACCCATATGAAAATAAGCTACACTTAGAACTGAGTCATCAGACCACTAAATCACAACAGATTAAACAAGATTTGTTAACAAAGCGTGCTTGATCATATTCCTATTATTAAAATTTGTTTTAATTTGTTAATGTTTATTTATTTTGAGAGAGAGACAGAGTGTGAGTGGGGGAGGGGCAGAGAGAGAGGGAGACACAGAATCCGAAGCAGGTTCCAGGCTCTGAGCTGTCAGCACAGAGACTGACCTGGGGCTCGAACCCATGAGCAAGATCATGACCTGAGCTGAAGTCGGACGCTCAACCGACTGGGTCACCCAGGTGCCCCTGTTATTAAAGTTTCTTCATGTATTTTAATAAGGGCAGAAAGAAAGGTACAGACAATTTCAGGATCATTCATAAATACAGAAGCTATTTTTAAATACTTCATATTTTCTCTTTAGTTCATTTTTTATTTTTATGTTCATGTATTTTGTGTGCTGCAGTGTCACTGCCCTCCAGCCAAAAGCCATCTGCAGCTGAACAAGTTGTAATTGTTACTCATCGTGCTAAGGGAGACCACACTCCGTGGGGAATTCGGGAGGGGGAAGGGACTTCAGAGAGAGGGTGCTAGCAAGAACCCACTGCCGGACTTGGACTTTGATGTGGTGATTTGCATGAGGATGCAAAAGAGGGGTTCGCTCTAGATCAGATGCTGTCGGAAAGAGGGGCAAGTCTATGATCGGGCATCTCCATCCATCTTATCTGGGGGAGGACCGCCAATTAAAGTTGTCATTGGTGGGGCGCCAGGGTGGCTCAGTCGGTTAAGCATCTGACTTCAGCTCAGGTCACGATCTCGCTGTCCATGAGTTCGAGCCCCGCGTCGGGCTTTGTGCTGACAGCTCGGAGCCTGGAGCCTGCTTCGGATTCTGTGTCTCCCTCTCTCTCTGCCTGCCCTCTGCTCGTGCTTTCTCTCTCTCTCAAAATAATAAATAAACATTAAAAAAAAATTAAAGTTGTAACTGGTAAAACAGCAGTCACTCATCTTGGCTGAGGGGGTGAGTGGCACGGTGGTCATGTTTTTATCTGTGCTTAGACAAAATTATGAAGGGACTTGCTGACTCTCATGTTTTCACAGCCTCAGAGGACCCTGTCTGAGGCTGGGGTTCTGTGAGATTGCGTATGCTCTACAGGAGGGGAGCAGGCCTGGCTGTGAGCGGCAGGCCCCTTCTGGAAGCCTGGGCTGCTCTTTCCAACTATAACATGATTTTACAAAAAACAACTTTATTGAGATATAATGTACATACCATGAAGTTCATCATTCACGGTGTACAAGTCCATGGTTTTTACTTTACTTGCAGAAATGTTACACGTAAACGTATAACGGTTTCATTACCCCAAGAGGAACCTGTACCCTATCAGCAGCCATTCACCATCCCCTCGCGCCCCAGCCCATGGCAACCACTTGAAATCTGCCAATTCTGGACATTCCGTATGCATGGTTCGGATAGTCGATTTTAGGTGTCGACTTGGCCAGGCCATGATACCCAGATGTTATTCTAGATGTTTCTGTGAAGGTAGTTTTTAGAAGGGAGTAACTTTTAACCCAGTAGACTCTGAGTAAAGCAGATTACCCTCCATAATGTGGGTGGGCCCCATCCAACCAGTTAAAGGCCTTAATGGAAAAAAGACTGATCTCCCCTGAGCGAGAAGAACCTTCCCTGGGAAGATGGCCTTTGGACGTGAACTGCAACTCTTTCCCAGATCTCAAGCCTGCCGGCCCACCATGCCGATTTTGGGCTTGCCGAGATTCCACCACCATGAGCACAAAATCCTTACAATAAATAAATTTTAAGATACACACACACACTCTCTCCTACGCCCGCGCACACACACACACAACACACACCCACTCACACTGGTTCCGTCCGCCTGGAGAACCCTGACAAACACCAGAGTGTCACAGAAAACGTGAGTTTTTGTGACTGGCTCCTTTCGCTCAGCATATCTGTAGGACTTTTCACTTAATCGTCAAACGCCATCATGAAAGAAGTATCTATATCAGCGGTAAAGTGGGGCGGAGTCTCCCGTCCAGAATGATTGCAGCGAGAAGAGGCGCAGACACAATCCAGACTCCACGTCTGCCATTTGGACACTCCGGACGCACCGTTCTGATGCTGGTAAGCCCTTCCCTTCCCCAGTTTCTGCGAACTCGCTGGAGACGTCCCCTCTCCCAGGAAGCCTTCCTGGGCCTGCCCTCCGCTCTGCACCCGAGTCTCTCCATCACATCCCTCTGCTCTGCTTTTAATGGGCTGTGAACTCCAACTGCTTCTTGCCAAGACTGAAAGCATTAATCCTACAGGCTACGTCTCATCCAGCACCAAATTCCCATCCCTCAGCTCAGTGAACCGTCCACAGAACGTTCCATTAAGACTTGTGGAAAGGCTCGGGGAAGCCTCGCCTTAGAGCACACCTGTTCTCCGTACCCAAGGGAGGGCAGCACGGCTCCTAGCCCCTTCGCCCCACCAGAAACTCTGCCTGGCTGCATCGATGGAGTTCCGCAGCACAGCGACCTCACCTACAACCAGCAGCCAGATCAGGGACTGCCTCTCAGCATCTTATTTTCTGTCAAGTAAAATGACTTTCAAGTACACAGCCTTCCACGTGTCCAACTTCTGATTGACGGGCCCGCTAGGAGCTGCTGCCTCCTGCTTTCTCTCAGCATGAAGGGGGAGCCAAGGCCTTCCAGAATTTTCCCTCTGGCAGCTTGCTTGCCCTCTCCACCTAATTTCCTCTATTTCTGTCCTGTCACAGCATCACCTTCTCCACCGCCCACCTCCCCCCCAAACACACACACCGAGAGCCCACACTTGCTTGGAGTGTTTCTTAATAAAACTTTCAGAGTTCCTATAGGGTAAATTGGCAATTTCCTTTTGAACCAAAATCCATTATGTATCATGAACGTGGCTCCAGCAGCCAGTAAACAGGGGGAGTTTTTCACTACTACCCAGAAATGAACCCAACCTTCCCTCACTTTTATATATTATCCGTGACAGGCACTTACAGAATCACAGAAGGGGGCCCCAAGCTGGCATTCTTTTATTTCGGGCCTGACTTCCAGCTCGTCCCTTGGGTGGATTGCAGCCAGCCTCCTGGTGCCATTTGTTCAGTCTCCAACAGATCCATGGAGAGCAGCCCAGGGTGCAAGCCCGGGGCCAGCAGCTGGCTGCGGAAGAGAGTGGGACGTGGTCCTCCCCACCCCCAGGCTCTCAGCCCGCCAGGGGACAGGCCACAGCTGCGACAGCTGAGCATCGTGATGCTGGCTGGAAGGACCCGACGCCATTCATTCAAAATCACAGAAGCAGTTTCTAATCTGAAGACTCCATACCGATGTGGGCTGAACTGCATCCTTTAAACAAGATACGTCCGGGGCGCCTGGGTGGCTCAGCTGGTTAAGCATTCGGCTCTTGATTTCGGCTCAGGTCATGATCTCACTGTTTGTGAGATGGCACCTGCCCCACATCAGGCTCTGTGCTGTCAACGTGGAGCCTGCTTGGGATCCTGTCTCCCTCTCTCTCTGCCCTTCCCCTGCTTACATGTGTGTGCATGCACTTGCCCTCTCTCTCTCTCAAAATAACCAAATGAACACTTCTTGTTAAAAATTTAAATAAATGTGTTCAAGTCCTAACCCCCGGGGACCTGTGAGCGCGACCTGACTTGAAAAATACGGTCCCTTCAGTCAGAGAAAGACAAATATCATCTGACTTCACTCGCGTGAGGAATTTAAGATACAAAACAGATGAACATAAGAAAAGGGAAGCAAAAATAATACAAAAACACAGAGGGGGGACAAAACAGAAGAGACTCTTAAACACAGAGAACCAACTGAGGGTTGCCGGAGGGGTCGTGGTTGGGGGGGGGACGGGCTAAGTGGAGGGCACCGCTGGGACGAGCACTGGGTGTTACGGGGATGAATCACTAGAATCTACTCCTGAACACATTATCGCACTTGTATGCTAACTAACCTGGATGTAAATTTAAAATAAATAAATATTAAAAATAAACATTAAAAGTAATTAAATAAACAAATAAATACAAAGGAAGAAAGAAAGAAAATAAGGCCCTTACGGGTGATTAAGTTAAAATGAGGTCACTGGGGTGGGCCCTGATCCGGTATGACTGAGTCCCTAAGGGGAACTTGGGACGCACACATGGATACGCACAGAGGGAAGACGACACGAAGGCCAGTGACGACGCAGGCAGAGGTTGGCACGGTAGGCCAGCGACGCCGAGCGTGGCCGGCCGCCGCCAGAAGCTGGACGAGGCGAGGAAGGATGCTTCCCAGGAGTCCCGGCAGGACCCTGGCCCTGCCCGCACCGTGATCTTGGACTTCCGGCCTCTGGGACCGTGCGGCTTTCTGTTTGGTGAGCCCCGCCACCCAGCCTGGGGTACTTTGTCACGACAGCCCTGGGAAACTAACACCTCCATCTCTAGGCGCAAAAGCTGTGACCGTTTCTTCCTCAGTAACTGCCAGGCGCCGTCTACTCATCAAGGAGACCTTCCCGAGCCACGAGACGCATCATGTGTAAGAACGCGGACGAAAATGTCAGTGCCGAGTGCCATACGGAGGGTTATCACGGACTGTGCCCCTGGCTGCCCTGGGCGGTCAGGGATCGTGTGCCACCCACCTACCTACTCTGGGGTCCCCGTCAGCATCACGGCAAACTGACCAAAACACTGCCACCTGCCTGTCCTTCTGCACTGATAAGGACGGCAGGCAGGTCCGCTGTCACAGACCAAATGTTCGTGTGCCCCCCCCCCCAGATTCATATGTTGAAGCCCCAAACCCAGTGTGGCTGCCCTGGAGACGGAGGTCCTCTGAGGAAGTAATTAAGGTTAAATGAGGTCATAAGGGCGGGGCCCGATGGACAGGATCAGTGTCCTTATGAGAGAAGACTGTGCTGTTTGCTGCTTCTCTCCCCCAACACGCACGCTCACAGAGGAAGGGCCATGGGAGGACACAGTGAGGAGGCCTGCGAGCCAGGAACCGAATCCACCGGAACCCGGGTTTTGGACGTGCAGCCATCCAGTCGGTATTTTGTCACGGATCCCAAGCTAACACACCCATCCGTCTGCAACTCTCCCAGGCAGGCCTGAGTGAGTCCAGAGCAGCATCTTTATCGAGAAACCACTTCTTCAGCTCCATGCACCCAGGATCCAAAGCAAAGTATGGGAGAGGGGGAGTCAAAATGCAGACTCCCCAGCCTCCCAGGAGGTTCTGATGCGGTGGGTCTGGAAGACACGTGGTCTGTCCGTAACCAGTCTCCTACCCAGGTGATTCTGAGGAAGGGTTCTCCCCAGCGCACTTCAGCCAATGGCAGGAGTGAGAAAAACGATCCCAGGAAGGAAATCCATGGAATGTGGAGATTCGCTGCTCTCAGCCAGAGAGGGTGGCCTCCCGCCCCCACCATGTCCAAGAAGCCCCAGGAGATCACCAAGGAACACAGAATCTTCTGTGTTTTCTTCCACCATCCCCAGCCGGGGGCTGTCACACTGCGATCACAAGAAGGCTGCTGCACCCCCGGCATCATGCCTGTTTTCCAAGCAGGAAGAAGGAATGCCCTGTCACAGGAATTCTGCCTGCTGCTTTGAGCGTGTGACCCTCATCACCTGGCCAACCCTAGTTGCAAAGGATGCTGGGAGACCAAATGTTTTTATGTGAGTGAATTGCCAACCCCAATGAATTTGAGAGTTGTTCTTTTTTTTTATTTTGAGAGAGAGAGAAAGAGAGAGCACAAGCAGGGGAGGGGCAGAGAGAGAGGAAAAGAGAGGATGCCAAGCAGGCTCCACGCTGTCAGCACAGAGCCTGGTGTAGGGCTCGATCTCACAAACCATGACATCGTGACCTGAGCCAAAATCAAGACTCGGATGCTTAACGACTGAGCCACCCAGGCACCCCAGAATTGGGAGTTTTTTAAGTAAATAAGAAAGGAGAGTAGCTATGCTCCTGGCATGGTGGCCTCAGGTCCATATTAGGGTACACGGCAGATTTTGCTGCTACTATGATTGGGGTCATTGTTTCCTACTGTAATTTTTAATTATTTATTGTTAGCGTAAGAAAAATCACTTTATATGTTTAACCTACAATCAGCACTCTCACTAATGTACTGACTCTAATCGTTTATCAGATGATTCATTAGTGTTTCAAATTTAACAATTATAACATCTGAACATACTAACAGTTTTGTTTCTTCCTTTCCAGTTTGTATTTCTTTTCTTGGAATTTGGCTAAGATATATGAAGAAGCAGCAGTGACTTGACTTTAATTTTGTTTTATCATTAAAAACAGTGGCTTCTACAGTTTTCTGCAATATATTCTTTATCAGTTCAGGGGGTCCCCCTTCGATCCTAGGGGACCCTGGGTGTTCATATGGTGGATGAATACGGAGGTGGGGGTGGGTAGCATCTATAGTGAAAATGATGGCTTTTTTTTTTTCATTTAATTTAACACAGTTAACCACACTGATAAATATTCTTTGCTGAACCAACCCCACTGGCTCAAGATGCATTACTCCATTAATAAACTGTAGGATTCAATTTGCTAATATTTTCATTATGGTTTTTGCATCTATATTCATAAGTGTAATGGGTCTTTGGCTTTTTTCTTATTCTTTCCTTGTGCAATAGGGCTTTTACTAAGCTCATAAAGAGGGTTGGTTAGCTTTCCGTATTTTCCTTCACTCTGGAGCACTTTCTCCAGGTCTCTGGTTACTTGTTATCCGAATATTTTGTAGCACTCGCCTGTCAAACATTATAGACTCGGTGCCTCTTGCTTACTGATCTTTGTCTATCATTTCCATTTATTTTACGATTGTTTCTCTATTCGTGTTTTGGGGTCAAACTTGATTGTTTACATTATCTTAAGAAGTTTTCAACACCTGCTACTTTTTAAGTGTATTAGTATAAAAACATTCAGTTCTTTCAGGGGCGCCTGGGTGGCTCAGTCGGTTAAGCGTCCGACTTCCGCTCCGATCATGATCTCAACAGTTCATGGGTTCCAGCCCCACATCGGGCTCTACGCTGACCGTACAGAGCCTGCTCGGGATTCTCTCTCCCTCTCTCTCTGCCCCTTCCCTGCTCATGCTCGCTTGCTCTCTCTCTCTCTCTCTAATAAATAAACTTAAAAAAAATAGTAGGGCACCTGGGTGACTCAGTCGGTTGAGCGTTCAACTCTTGATTTCAGCTCAGATCATGATCTCGAGGTTTCTGAATTCAAGCCCCATGTAGGCCTCCGTGCTGACAGTGTAGAGTTTGTTTGGAATTCTCTGTCTCTCTCTTCCCCTCACCCACACGGCCATGCTCTCTCTCTCTCTCTCTCTCTCTCTCTCTCTCTGTCTCAAAGTAAATAAATAAATAGAAAGTAATATTCAATTCTTTTATAGTTTTTAAGGGTCAAATACATCCAAAGATCTTTTCAGTTTCCTTATGATATTTATTTATGTACGCTTACTTTCTCTTATTGATTAAAATTGCCAAAAGCTTGTCAGTGTTGCTAATCATTTCAAAGAACTTGCTTTTGATTAACTCTGGTGGACTTTGTGGCTTTCTGCTCTTCTTCCCTTCCTTCTACTTTCTTTAGATGTGTTTTCTTGTTCCCTTTTATAGTTTCTCAAGCTGAAAGCTTAGCTAATTTCTTTTCAATCTTTCTTGTTTTCTTTTTTTTTTTTTTAATTTTTTTTTTCAACGTTTATTTATTTTTTGGGACAGAGAGAGACAGAGCATGAACGGGGGAGGGGCAGAGAGAGAGAGAGACACAGAATCGGAAACAGGCTCCAGGCTCTGAGCCATCAGCCCAGAGCCTGACGCGGGGCTCGAACTCACAGACCGCAAGATCGTGACCTGGCCGAAGTCAGACGCTTAACCGACTGCGCCACCCAGGCGCCCCATCAATCTTTCTTGTTTTCTAATAAATGTACTTCTGGCTGCAAATTCCCCTGTGAGGACCCCCTAAGCTTTATCTCCCAACTTTATGTGAAGAACCCTTTACAAGTCATTTGGCTTTCGGTACTTCAACTCCCATTTTGATTTTCTCATTAAAACGTGAATTATTTAGAAGGTATTTTTTAACCTCCCAGCGCATGCGGGGAACGTTCTGCCTATCCTTTTGTTGGCAGTTACTGTCTTTGTTACACTGCCCCCAGAGAATAGGATTCGATGACTCTAACCTTGGAAAACTGCATATCGTTCTTTGTTGACTATGACGTGGTTAATTTTTGCGAACCTCCCTATGTATTCACAAAGATTGAGTACACTCAGTTGGATGTAGAGTTAAATTCTTCAAATCCTTGATGTTCTTATTAGTGACTCTTTTACTTGATCTGTCCATCTTTGAGAATTTTGTTGGTCTTCTGTGGCTGCCGTAACAAACTACCAACACGTAGTGGCTTAAACCAACAGGAATCTTCTCTCTCACAGTCCCAGAGGCCAGAAGACCAAAATCAGGGTGTCAGCAAGGCCGCGCTCCCCCTAACACCCCGAGAGACATTCATCCGGCACCTCCTCTGGCACCTGGCACCCATCCCTCACTGGAGGCCACGTCACCCCACCCACCCCTCCACCTGGCTCCACACCACCTGCTCCATGTACACTAGTCTCCCTCTGCTTCTCTCACGCAAGGACACTTGTGACGTAGCGCCCACCTGATGATCCAGGATGACCTCACCTCACGGCTCCTGACGTAATTACATCTGCAGAGACTTTTTCCTAATAAAGAAATACTTAGACTCCAGGGGCTAGAACACGAACATATTTGCAGGGCCACCATTCTGCCTGCTACAGGAGGGCTGGGGTAAAATCTCCATCATTCTGGGTTTGTCAATTTCTCCCAATCCAAGGACATTGTACTCTACACATCACAAAGCTGTGGAGGTAATTGTACACAGCGTCGAAACTATGATATCTCCTTGGTGCATTTTCACTTTTATTAACATGAAATGTCTGTCTCCGTCCCTCTTAATACCTTTCATCTTGAGTTCTGGTTTATCTGTATGAATATTGCTACGTTATCTTCTTAAATTAATTTTAAAACTTGCAGAGTCAGTTTGTTCGATTCTGTTTCATTTTGATATCATCACAACCGATAAATCTGGGCTTATCTCTGCCATTTGACGTATTTTTCTTCCTCGCCCTCTTTCTCTGGGTTTCGCTTGACCCTACCTTCCCCGGCTCCGACCTCCATTCACTCCTCTGCACAGCTGAAACCACAGCTGTGGGTGTTTTCAAGTTCAATTACGATTTCCAGGTAGGTTTAGGTTAAATGAAGAAAGCTGCAAATCTCCCCAAAGTGCACATATCATGCTACCCTCGAATATGAGTTCTGAGAGTGACGTGAGTGACCAGTTACATTCCCATGTTGCCAAAGCCACCGTTATTTCCGGCCCCGGCAAGAAAACTGCTTGCTCATTAAACTATTCCAAGGGAACTCGCTGTTTTAAAATGCATCCAGTCACACTGCCCTTCGGTGGGGAAAATGATAATAATGATAATAATGGGTTTTGAAGTATCCTGCAGACACAACCAAGGAACACACATTAAGGGTAAGCTGTGAAAGGTGCTCAGTGTCAAGGGCAGCAAACAAAAGCCGCAGAAGCCCCGTCATTTGAAAGTGTCATGCACTGTACTTTTGTTAAGCACGCTGTGGCAGAGCTGACTTTGAAAAGGACAGAGTTACATAAGGGGACCAGTGTGCTCAGAGGGAGCGCAGCCACGGAGCAAAGTGCATTTCTTCGCCACCCAGAGCGTATTTTTGGCTCAATTCACCTGCAGCTGCTGAGCTAGTAAAATCGGAGAAAAGAAGGAACACAGTGAATAAAGAAGACAGAAATGAAAGAAAAGAGTGCAGCCAAGAGAACCTCCAGATAAGGCAGAGGCATTAGAGAGAAAAGGAATTTATAACCCAGAGAATACACTCAGCCGGGGCTTTCTCACATTTCCACTGTCTGTGTTGAACGCATCCGGGTTCAAATAAAAGAATGCTCTGTCCCAGTCATTATTCATGTTTCCTTTAAAGGCAGAAATTCCAGCATAGGCAATTTCGGTGGGAACTGAACTATTTATTTACCGGAGTCTTGCTTACGACCGTTGTATCCAGGCGAGCGCAAAAAGAGCCAGCACACGCAGAAAGCGGGGCTGGCGTCCTCTCTCCCGCGAGTCCGAGGAGGTCTCTGCCTGACCCAGGATGAGGGCCGGTTATAAAATCTCGGCAAGGCCAAGGGCGGAGGCAATACCGCCTGGCGAGGGAAGCCATAAACCAGACAGAAAGACGGCCTCCGCCCCGCACTTTCCCAGAACATATTTGCAGGTCTGGGGTTTAAATCACTCCGTGAACCAGTTTCCGGATCTGTAAACAGGTGACACAGAAGCCACAAATTCAGAGCTGCTGGGAGGAAAAAACCCGTGAGGTGATGAGACAAAGCAGCCGTAGGGAGCGCTGGGGAGGCGCACTGCATCCCTCAGCCAGAGACCGGGCACCCACCACTCTGCCCAATGGGAATAAGCAAGGGCCTCGGGGGCCGGAGGAGAGCGAGGCTCCGGGCCCTGCCTGTCACCCCGGCTCCCTGAATGGCCGGGGCAGGACCTTTCTCACGATGGTTACCTCCAGCCAGGAGACCAAGGCCAGGCTCACCCGTGCCTTCTGTGCACTGGGGAGCAGGACAGGTGCTTCTCTCAATGGAGCGTCCATCTGACCCCAGGAACCTTCAGGGGAGGACAGAGAGGAGCCGGGTCAGGGCTGCTCGCTGCCTCTGTCTTCAATGGGACCAAGGAGCTAAAGCCACACGCCGCTGCTCTCTCCGGTGCGTCCAGGTAGGTCCTTGCAGCACCTTCTCCAGACTTCTGTGGGAGACAAGGCCGTGTCTGGTGTCTTCTAGTCTTTCCACACATCCACACCCTCCTTCGCCCACCCCTCTCCCCGCCCGGAAGTCAGGGACCACGTGTGATCCCCTGCTGCCCCATCTCCTCTGTGCTACCCCTCCGGCTCTGCCTTGCCAGGGAAGCCACCCGCCCACCCCTGACTCCAGGGCTGCACCATCCGCCTCCTTCCAGGGGGACTCACTGTCCTGGGCCCCAGTGACGGACATCAGTCATTCAAGCCAGCTAAGCATCAACCCCCTTCTCTAGCAGAACCCAGGTCTCCTTCCGGGGAATCTCCTCTGCCACTGGCCGCCTCTCTGTGCGCAGCCGTGGCGGGACAGTAAACGCGGGTGCTGGCGTGTCCCTGGCACAGCCCCTCCCCTCCAGAGCTCTGGGGAAGCTCACAGAAGGGGCCTAGTTCTCACCAACCACACGGGAGGTGAGAGGCCCATCTCCATCCGCTTTGCTATCCCCCCCACCCCAGCTGGATGCAGGGGCAGGCAGGCCCCGACTCCCCAGAGGAAGGAGGCCGGGTCCCTGAGTCACCAGGAACGCCTTCACTGCGTTGCAAGAAAGCAACTACCACTAGGTCCAGCCATCGAGACTTGGGTGTTTACTTGATACATGAGCTAAAGCTGCCCTGAGAATCTAAGGTCAACAACGAAGACACCAAAAAGACCGCACGCGGAAGGGTGGCTGGTTCTAAAAGAGAGAACTAGTCCAACTTCATGTTCTGCTCGGCTCCGAATGTTCCACAGTGATCCGTCTTCCAGGCCTGCTGGGATCTGCATCCAGTCCCCCCGCCCCCAACCTGAAACCTCCCCCTGGTTTTATCTGAAGTTACAAGCCCACAACTGCCCCCGAGTCCTGGCTCCTGCGGGGGAAGGCACCTTCCGGCGGCCCCACCCTGACTCTCTCCTGGGCTGCAAGGAGCACCCACCGTTGCTCCAATGGGCCTGGGAGGGTGGGAGAGCAGCCGGAAGTGTTGGGGGGACCTCCTTGGGGAGGAGACGGGGACAGAGAAGGCCTCCGGGCAGCGACTGTTCGGGATCACCCAGCAGCACTGGTCGCTTTCTCCCACCAGGTTTCGTAATCTGAGCGACGCTCAGGCCCACTGCTCTTTGAACGTTCGCTCCACCTGAAGTGCCCACATTCCCCCGCAAATTATGAAGCTGCTGCTACCCTTCGGCTGAGCAAAGGAGACCTGTTTGTCCAAGCATTCTTTTTTTTTTTTTTAATTTCTGCATATTGATTTTGCATCCCACAAGTTTACTGAACTTGTTCATCACTTCTAACAGTTTCTTGGGGGGATGTTAGGGATTTCTATACATAGTGTCACATCATCCACACACAGTGACAGTTTTCTTCTTCGTTTACAATTTGGAGGCCTTTGTTTTCTTTGTCTTGCCTGATTGCTCTTCAGGTGGTTCTTCTAGAAACACTTACTGAGCACCTACTGTGTGCCAGGGGAGCGCAGGTGCCCCAGCCCCAAGGACGGCGAGGCACCGGTGTCCCTCTCTCAGGAGCCGCAGTCCGGCAGTCATGAAGGACACGGGGGAAGGCAGTTACAGCACAGGGAGCGTGAGTTTCATCAAAGTCCCGCACAGGGTGGGAAAGGGCTGGGACAGGTGACTACAGCTGGCGAGTGGGACCGCAAAACCCACACGCACAGCCAGTCCTCACCTCATGCTCAAGGTGCCCAGGCTGCCCACCCATCACCCCTCTGCCCTGCCCTGCATGGTGGATTCAATCAAAAAGCGCAGACCCTCCTGTGACTCGACCACATCCTGGGCCAGAGTCTGTGGATGAGGCCTGGAGGCCAGTCCACAGGCAGCCACCTCAGGTCCCCAGGCCAGGGGCACTGCTAAGAATGGCCTCTCCACTTCCTGGGCTGCCCATAGGGCTGAGTCCGGCCAGACCCACTCATTTTTCCAAGCACCCAAAAGGGGTAAGCAATGCCTTCTTGCACAGGAGAGTGTCCTACACAAAGCGAAGCTTCTCAAACCGAGCGTTTACATCTAATCTGCCCTGCTGGGATACTTGCATGAAATTAACAATAATAAATTCCTAGGGAAGTGAAAAGACATACAAAATACCTACCTAAATTTTTTATGATTGGCCTCAGTAGACATAAAATTACTCTATCGAATTGCCATAAAAGTTTCTAAACACTCTTTGTTCTGCGCTTCCCTCACTGCAAACAGTAACGAGTCGTTTCTCCACCCTCAGAGTCGTGCGGCCCCAGATGCGGTGCCGGCCAGGTCCGTCGTCCCCCCGAGCGTGTGTGGTCCTGCGGCTGCTCTCAGGGTCCGAAGAGCTGAGCGGTTGAGACAAGCATTTCCTACCTGGCCCTTTACAGAAAAATGTTGCCTGCCCTGTCCTAAACTGTCGCAGGGGACACTGTCCGCCCTTCCCAGCACCTCTGGTCTCCATGAAGCCATGGCTGCTGGCCTCCTTCTCTGTGAACAGTGAGAACATTACATCAATCAGGACAACAAGGGAGACCTGGGTGGCTCAGTCGGTGGCACTTCCGACTCTGGATTTCGGTTCAGGTCATGATCCCAGGTTCCTGGGATCAAGCCCCGCGTTGGGTTCTCCCTGGGCTTAAGGTTCTCCCTCCCTCTCTCTCGTGTGAGCTCTCTCTTTCTCCGTCTCTCCACACCTCCCCGCCACTCACACGTGCTCTCTATCTAAAATTAAAAAAAAAATAGGGGTGCCTGGGTGGCTCAGTCAGTTAAGCGTCCGACTTCTGCTCAGGTCATGATCTCATGGTTCATGGGTTCAAGCCCCACATCGGGCTCTGGGCTGACAGCTCAGAGCCTGGAGCCTGCTTTGGATTCTGTGTCTTCCTCTCTCTCTGCCCCCCCCCCCACTCATACTCGGTCTCTTTCTCTCTCAAAAATAAACATTAAAAAATTGATATAAAAAATAATAAAACAATAATAATAACAGCGAGATCACAGGTACTGATTGCATCGGTCTCCTTGGGCTGCTGTAACTAAGTACCAAACACCGGGTACAGAAATTTCCTCTCTCCCAGTTCTGGAGGCCAGAAGTCTGCCACACTCCCTCCTCTAGGGGAGGATCCTTCCTGCTCCCCCAGCTTCCTGGGGCTCCCTGTGATCCTCAGCTTCTGGCCACCCCACTCCAAACCCTGCCTTGACTTTCCAAGGCCGTCTTCTCTGTGTGTCTCTCTTTCCTCTTCTGTCTCTTACAAGGGCACTGGATTTAGGACCTGTCTGGATCACCCAAGATGGTCTCACCTCAAGACCTTCAGCTTAATTACATCTGCAGTGACCCTTTTTCCAAATAAGGGCATATTCACAGGTTCCTGGGGTTACGACGTGGACACATATTTTGGGGGCCACTATCCAGCCCACTAACTACCCCAAGAGTTTGCTCTGTGCCAGCCGCTGTTCCCATGTTCATCTCAGCCTCACAGTGCATTTATGAGGAAGAACTATTGCTGTCTCCAAAGTTAACTAAGGAAAAATGAAGGTTGGTCAGCAGACATAGTGG
Organism: Lynx canadensis; assembly: GCF_007474595.2. Classification (NCBI taxonomy): domain Eukaryota; kingdom Metazoa; phylum Chordata; class Mammalia; order Carnivora; family Felidae; genus Lynx; species Lynx canadensis. The sequence goes on along the minus strand of NC_044303.2, from coordinate 232,221,126 downwards.
GCAGATGTAATCCAACGCATTGCTGGCCCATATGGTACTTTCCTGCAAATTATTAAAAGGGACCCCCTCGAGACTTCCATCAAAAAAAAAAAAAAAAATCATTATCATATACCAATCTTTGTTAGACCAAGACATTGACTGCCACCTGCTGGAAAACTTGAGTAAAAAACACAAATCTGCACCGTCTGTGATGTGAGTGGTGACCCCTGGGAATGGGCGCCATCATGCAATGCACAACCTGCACAACTGTGCACGGCAGCTCTGTGTTGATGATGAGGCCACAGGAGCAACAGGAGCCGGGCCAATCAGAGAAGCAGGATCCAAGGGTCGAAGGGGACCTCTGGATAGACCGAACACGGTGCTGACATCAGCCTCTGGTATTTTAACCACTGGTGGAGAAGAGAGATGGGGAATGAAGCAAAGGCACAAGCAAACACATCTTTTTCATAGACCCTGTGGTCTGAAAGGCTCCACTCTGGGAGAATGTGCAGCGTGCCTGCCCCTGCACACTGCTCTCTAGCTGTCCCCTAGAGCAGCGCCCACCTTCACGATGCATGCATGAACCCTGAGTCTCAGAAGAAAGAACAACAGAGTCACAAGGAAAACAGAAACTTTAAGGTGGTCTATCTGTCGACAAGCCCAGAAGGTAAACTGCCTGAAGGCAGGGGCCACGTCGACATTATACCCTTGTCGCCACTGTGTCACGAATAGAACTTCAGGCACCGTCTGTAGACGCCGACAAGCAGGGCACTGTCCCAAACCCCAGACCTCAGAGACCTGCGCTTTGAAGCACCTTCCTCACCATACTCTGTTCCTCTCCACTGGCCGGACCTGGCCAAGACTGATGGCGCCAGGCTGGCACTGCGGCCCAGACCCACACGCCCCTTTGTCTCCATGTCTCTATTCACTGCCCCCCATTCACCTTCACGGGGGGCTGACAGGATGCCCCAAGGACTTCTCCGCTCTGCTGGACCACGGCTGGGCTCTGGTTCCAGGAGGGCAGCCTGGCCAGCAGGTCACTCCCACGGGGCAGCGCCATGTTGGTTTCAAGGGTTACGGTGACACCAGGCTGCTGGAATGGTGATGATGTGCTAATTTTGGAGAGCCTCACTCATGTCAGACACAAGATGAGTTCAGGGCTCTGAGCTCTCAAAGGGTCACTTATGACCCTTGAAACTGAGCCGAGTGTGCAGCTCTATGAGTTGACTCTTATCCATCTGTGCTCCCACCACAGTGCTGCCTCTAGTCCACAGCACCCGGGGGGCAGCTGGGATGGTGGCAGGTGTCCTGTACCCTGGCCTGGAGGAGGGTCACACTAACTCCTCTGCAGGCTCCATGCCACATGTCAGGCAGTCCTAAGGGCTGGCTACCCCCATCTCCTCCTGGGGCTTTTCAGACCGTTGCCCCGTAACACGTCGAGTTTTCCAATGTTCCCTTCCACCTCCAATCAATGTGGTGACACAGCACTCTTCTGGGTCAGCCTTTTGTTCTATTTTATTTATTTCCTGTTAAATTAATGTTTTGGAGCACTCTTTGGTTCGCAGCAAAATTGAGTAGAAAGTACAGAGTTCCCAAATACCTCCCCCCCACACAACACACACAGCTTCCCCTATCAGCAACATCCCTTTAAAAAATTTTTAAGTCTTTCATTAATATTTTTTCATGAAGGAAAAAGAAAATCAACAGCAAGATACACTTCACAAATGGGTGCAGAAAATCACGAGAACGGCTGAGCACTTACAATAATTCACACGCACACACATGCACGTGCACCACGGCTGGGGCACACGGATGCTATTTTTACAAACTTGTTAGGTTCTTGGAAATTCGGGATTTGTCAAGGTTCTCAGTTATCTGGGACTACCTAATGGACTGTTTCTGGGAAAAACTCAAGGAGGCTGCTGCAAAACTTGAGATTGACACTTTCACAGAAGTGACAGTAAATACAGTGAGAATCTTTGGGAGCTGTACTTTCCTGGGTCAGTGTGAGCCCCGCAGGATGAGGGGCGGATCCTCTGCCCCCAGTGGGCCACTCAGCTCACCCCATGGCTGGGTGCAATCAACACGGAGAGATCCTATCCTAAGCATGCGGTAATGGGTGTAAGAAGACTGAGGACATGGGTAGAAGATACGCTGTTCTTTCTGTCTGCTATACAATTAGTACGGTTACCATGACCAGAAGCAAATTGCCATTCAAGTTTTATTGCATCCTCCGGGTAAGGTTTGTATCTGGGGTCATCATTGACGAAGCACAATGACCCCCTTGTGAGGATCCCCGGAAGACACTGGTCCTGGACGGCATTATCAACGACAACAGTGTCATGAGTAAGGGCATAGCCAGCCTTCAGGAAATGGACCGGGGGACCGCAGAGGCAAGATAAGCTGTACTGTTTCGATACAAATCGGTTCCAAAGAGCCACGGTGTTATGAGTAACGGGTGGGAGACCTGGAATTTTCGAGGAATGGTGCCTTTGGCAATAAAGATTACCAGGAAGAGACGGTGTGCGGAGGGAAGAAAGAAGCATCACGTGCACTGACTGGAGAATAAATAAGTACGTATCTCTTTTCTACCCATTATTCTAAACCTTCATTGATAAATCCATACACCTCAGTGGGCCCATACATTTTACAACACATTTTTCAATCACACTGTTCACATGGACAGGAGCCACAGAAGAATATTTGCCTGGGATCCCACACAATCTAGGGGAGGCCCTGCTAGGCACCACAGTAAATACTGCGCGGATAAGGAAAAGAAATTAATGGGGTCTCTCATGCACTGTTGACTGGGATGCAAACTGGTACAGCCACTGTGGAAAACAGTGCAGGGGTTCCTCAAAAAACTAAAAATAGAATTACCACATGATCTCATAATTCCACGACTGTGTATTTACCCAAAGAATACAAAAACTCTAATTCAAAGGGATACATACACCCTTCTGTTTACTGCAACATTATTTAAATAGCCAAATGATGGAAGCAACCCAAGTGTCCACTCACTGATGAATGGACAAAGAAGATGTGTACACACACACACACACACACACACACACACAGGAATATTACTCAGCCACCAAAAAGAATGAAATCTTGCCATTTGCAGGGACATGGATGGAGTTTTTGAGTATAACGCTAAGTGAAATAAATCAGTTAGAGAAAGACAAACACCATACAATTTCACTCATGTGTAGAATTTAAGAAACAAATGAACAAAGGAAGAAAGAGAAAGAGACAAACCAGGAAACAGACTCTTAACTATAGAGAACAAACTGGTGATGCCAGAGGGGAGGCAGGTGGCTCGGGGGATGGGTGAAAGAGGGGATTGGGAGCAAGGAGCGACCGTCTGTATTGAGCACCAGGTGTTACATATATTGTACACCCAAAACGAATATAACACTGTCTGTTAACTATACTGGAAATAAAATTAAAAACTCAATACATTTTGTTAAAAAGAAATTACTTGCCTCAAACATGAGAGCCAGGAGAAGCCAAGAGTGTCCATCAGAAGGAAAAGGCAGAATGAGATAAAAGGAATGAGATTTTTTTAATAATAAAGGATTGACAGTATGCTTTGCATTTAAGAACAGTTATATTGTCCCTACGTCTTACATTTTGGATGGAAAAGAAGAAAATCAGCTCTGTTACTTGTCAGAAAATAAATACATTGAGATTTAGAAAGTATACACACGGCTGGGACATTTTCTTTGCTAATAGCATAGCACCAACCTAGCCAACATAACCAACAGAGACATTAATATAGGTTTAAACAAGTGTATCTCCTAGGCAGATACTTAAATTCCTTTAATTTTACATTAGGATATAAAATCACTCATTCTAATGGGTTAGTAAATGCACAGTCCTTCAGAAGCCCCATTGACAAAAACACAACACAGGCAGAGGGAAATATACTGTTATTTCTGCTCTGGCTGTATTTCCATTTCCTAATAACAATAATGAACTTGAAGCATTGTATTTGCATACAGATAGGCCTAGATTCCTGTTACGCGGCGGCTGTACAGCTTAAGCATGTCGCTGATGTGCACTTCCCAGCCTCAAAACACAATTTAATAACCACTTTATGGAGAGTCGGATTACAGCGATGTGTTTAAGCATTAGGGCTGTGGCTTTTCCAAAAATCGCTGGCAACAGGGCAAAGTTCTATGCACGTAAAAGTCGATCACAAAGTTCTGAGCTGTTACAGCACACTGACTGTGGTTGTTCTTCAAGCGTCTTCACGGCCCCATCCGTGGCATACTGCCACCCATTCCATTTCCTTGACATGATTCATTCCTTCCTTTCCCCCCCACCTTGCTCACACGTGTACGAATGACTGCTGCGGCCGTGCACAGCACTGGGCACGGGTACAAACATGGCAATGCACAGACCCTAACTTCCAGCAGCCCAGAGTCTAATGCCACTGCCCATTTGAATCAAACGTTTGTGAACATGAGGTCAACAAGCAAACATCAGGCTGGGGGCATCTCCAATAGGTGTAAGAGTACACAGGTGCATTTAAGAAACAAAACAAATGCACAAATACACAACTTCTCCAGGAAATAAGGGCATGGTGGCAGGTGGTGCGGCTCAACTGTAAGACAGGGCAAGTAGCTGAAACGCAAAGGCCAGATGACGATGAACATTCTTTAATGTGAAGCCGAGAGCTTTTGTATTGATGCTGTATTGGTTTCGTTGGTTGGTTGGTTGTTGCTATTGTTTTTTGGGGGTTTTTTTTTGCACAGGAACAAAGAAAAGAGGTAAAACAAACAAAACAAAACAAAACAAAACAAAACAAAACAAAACAAAACAAAAAGAACAGAACAGAGGCAAGGAGATCAGCTAGCTAAAAGGCGATCACTGTACTTAGGTATAAACCCCAAGTTCTGAATGAAGTCACTGACAGAACCCAGTGGCTGGCTGTGAGTGACATTTGAGAAGAGGAGTCACCTGGGCGCCTGGGTGGCTCAGTCGGTTGAGCATCAACTTCGGCTCAGGTCACGATCTCGCAGTCTGTGGGTTCGAGCCCCGCGTTGGGCTCTGTGCTGACGGCTCAGAGCCTGGAGCCTGCTTCAGATTCTATACTCACGCTCTCTCGCTCTCTCTCTCTCTCTCTCTTTCTCTCTCTCTCAAAAGTCAATAAACGTTTAAAAAATAATAAAAAAAGAAGAGGACTCACCAAGGTCTTGGTGCCCAAATGTGAGCAAAGAGAGAGACAAGTGTCCACAAGGTTTCTACCTTGAGCGCAGAGAAAAGGGAATCACGCCATTTTTTAAAATCCAAGAATGTCAAAGGAAAAACAGAATTGGGGAGCAAGGGGGTCAGAATAATGCTTACTTTACACATAACTTTGAACATCCATTGGCGAGGTCCAAAGGCCAAACTGAGGCAAACCAGGCTGCGGGTGTGGGATGTGCACGGGTCCCAGGAGAGGGGTGGGGAGAACACCACACTGGAGTAGTGGTGTTGCCAGAGGAAGCCAACGCTGAGATTCCCAAAGAGGGAGACCAGGTTAGAGACCTTAAGGAAATCCGGGAGGTAGAGCCGATGAAAGTCAAGTGTTACCGATGGAAGACTAAAGCCAGGAGAACACATCGGGGCCCCAGGCCTTCCCCAAAGGGGATACAAGCCATGTCACAAGTGAAGAGAGGAGGTGCCAGGGCCTAACTCAGGGGGAGGAAGGGTCTGAGGTTTGCTTTATTGAATAGGGTGTGAGTGGAAGGAGCTCGACTGACAATGGTCACCTAAAGGGCAAGTGGAAACCTGAGTCTGGAATTCCAGATCAAAGTCAGAGACACGGGGACGCCTTCAGCAACTGGCACAGTACCTGAGACAAGGCGTGCTGGACACAAGGAGGGATCACCAAGGGAAGGCCAGCTTGGCCACCAGGAAAGCCTTCAGGGAGCACCCACCTTGGAGAATTCTCCGTGGTCTGGCCTGATCCCTAGCTGGGCAGCCCAGAGGCTCGTCTGTACAGAGTATCAGAGGGTGTGGAGCTGAGAGGCTGACTCTTGCTAACGAGGCAACGATATATGAACTAGACCCAGACTCACCAATTCACAACGTGAAATGCAAATGGTCAGCGTGGCCACTGCATCCTCTATGAGTAAAGGAGACCCTCGGGAGGAGGTTACTGCCTGGTGACAGGGAGGCAGCCCCCAGGAGCTACGTGGTCTCCTGGGATGGTGGGAACCCCCGGCCTCCAGGGCACCCCCATCCTGCCCTCCCACCTGGGGCCCAGTGAGCACCTGTCAAACATTTCCTTTCCCTGTTCCCCTCCCACCAAGGTCTCTTCTCTATCGAATCATGCTCCCTAAATCCTACCCGATCTCCCCAGCTTCACAAATCTTTAGTGCTCCCTGGGGCCAACAGAATGGAGCCCAGAGCTTTCACGAGGCTGCCTGCGATTGGCTACGTCCCACCCTTCCAGACTCCCGACCTCCCACACGGTCGCACACGTGATTCACTGGAGAGGGAACGCGACGTGTCTTTGTCTCCCACCTGCTCCATAGCCCTGGGTCCTCGTTCCTGTGTGCCAGTGATGGAAGTTCACACCAGGTGAGCCCCTCCTCTGCTCCAGGCACTGAGCAAAGTCCTGAGTACCTATCTGTCCAGGTGATCCACATCCAGTGTATGTAGCCAGTGTATGTAGCTCTAGGGAGTGGGTTCCATCATCAGATTCACTGACAGATGGGGAAACAGAGGCTTGAGGAATAAAGAAATTTGCCCAAGGCCAAATAGCTATCAAGCAATGGAGTTAAGCCTGTGAACCCAGCCCAGAGCTTGGAGTCTACACTCTCAAAACATCTACCTTCCCAAGGCACTTACATGGTCCACACTGTAAATGTTTGTTTAGCCCATACGTTTACATTTGTACTATGAAAAAATGTGGATTAGAATCATGAATGCAAGACCTTAAAAAGAAGTGTTTTATTATTTTAAAGACCAAATGCGTTTCTTTATTGTAAAATGAGATCTTCAAGACCGCTTCCCTAATTTTAAAACACTCATTTAATTTACTCCAGCCACCATCTCTCTGGAGAGGTAAGACTGCATTTCTTTTCAAACATTCTGTCTTTCGGGGCGCCTGGGTGGCGCAGTCGGTTAAGCGTCCGACTTCAGCCAGGTCACGATCTCGCGGTCCGTGAGTTCGAGCCCCGCGTCGGGCTCTGGGCTGATGGCTCGGAGCCTGGAGCCTGTTTCCGATTCTGTGTCTCCCTCTCTCTCTGCCCCTCCCCCGTTCATGCTCTGTCTCTCTCTGTCCCAAAAATAAATAAAAAAAAAAAAAAACAAAAACAAAAAAACATTCTGTCTTTCAAGGCGCCCAGCTGGCTCAGTCAGTAGAGCATAGTACTCCTGATCTCAGGGTTGTAAGTTCGAGCCCCACGCTGGATGCAGAGATCAAACATTGTGTCATTCAGACTGCTTCTCCTTCAAATCCTCAAATTAGTGTGAATTGATGAGGCTTTATTATAAAAAGCGATCTTCGGCAGAGATGCAGCTCCTACAGGTGTTAAGCACCTCTGTCCCAGGGTTTGTCTTCCTGAGTGCAGAAGGTGGCTCTATCACAAAATTGCTGGGTGATTTTAGGCAAGTCAATTAACCTCTCTGACCCACATTTCTACATCTATCAAACGGGGGCGATCTTCATAGCCCATCCACCCTCCAATGGTGAGGTACACAGATATCTGGGTAGAAGGTGGCACAGAATAAACTTTCAATAAATACCAGCCATTACGATTCGACACTACGTCCTAAAGACACTATCAGAATATTGTATTCATAGGGACGTCTGGTCGCTCAATCGGCTAAGCGTCCGACTCTTGATTTCAGCTCAGGTCATGACTCAGCGTTTGTGAGTTCAAGCCCCACATCGGGCTTTGCACTCACAGTGCAGAGCCCCCTTGAGATTCTCTCTCTCCTTCTCTCTCTGCCCCTCTGCCGCTCGCAAGCGTGCATCCTTTCTCTCTCGAAATAAGTAAACTTTTTTTTAAAAAGACAATATTTTATTTGTATTTAAAACTGAGACATAAGCTGTCTTTGTTTCAATTCTATTTAAGAAATTTAAGGGGCACCCGGATGGCTCAGTAGGTTAAGCCTCTGAATCTTGGTCTCAGCTCAGGTCTTGACCTCGGGGTCATGAATTCAAGCCCTGTGTTGGGTTCTGTGCTGGGTTTGGAGGCTACTTTAAACAAAATGTTTTTGGGGGGCGCCTGGGCGGCTCAGTCGGTTAAGTGTCCGACTTTGGCTCAGGTCACCATCTCGCGGTTCGTGAGTTGGAGCCCCGCGTCCGGCTCTGTGCTGACAGCTCAGAGCCTGGAGCCTGCTTCAGATTCTGTGTCTCCCTCTCTCTCTGTTCCTCCCCCACTCGCTGTCTCTCTGTCTCTGTCTCTGTCTCTGTCTCTGTCTCTCTCTCTCAAAAATAAACATTAAAAAAAATTTTTTTTTAAGAAATTCTTGGGGAAATTGATAAAAAGTCAAATCAATTATAAAGTAAGCCTCCGCCGCTCCCTGGGAAGGAGGGAGCCACAGCGCATCTGTGCCACAGCGGCACTGACTCATTGCTGAAAGAGAGGAGAGCTCAGGACTCTAAATTCCGAGTCGTTCGGACAGCCCCACCATTTTCCAAACACTGCGCCAACATCGTGAAATACTTTAAAATCAATAAAAATGGGCTTGGCAGCAGTAGGCAATTATTCATACGTTATCTGAAAACAATAAAGTAAAATATACCTTCCATTCAATTTTTAGGATTATACGTATTACAGGTGAGTATTTATTTTTAGCTGCCTTTCCCCTTCTTTCTCTCTTTTTGCTCCAGTGGTTAGTTTTGGAGGGTCAGACAGAGTTCAGTTGTATAGAGAAAGTACTAACTGCTGAATGGGTCTGTCAGGCTCCTGTATTTAAGGAGACGGAATTGCATATTACAAGAAAATGATTGTTCAGCTACCTTTTCATTAACAATTTGTCTAAAAGGAGACAGACTTAACTGCTTCCATTGGAGTTGGGAAGCAACAAAGTGAATGTGCTCCAGAAGGATTATGTCATACTTCAAACATATGGTGAGCTACAAACACCAAGATAGCACACTCAGAAATGGTGGTGGGTTCACTGTTGTTTGGTGGCAGTTTAATTGAATAGCCATAAATAGTACCGAAAAAAAAAAAAAGGAACTTGTCATTATCTGCACAATCTCAAGTGAAATACTGTAATGATTTTCTTTTATATATATTTTGGGTCCCTGGCACATCGAAGAATAATTTCTTTAGGGGGACCTATACCGAAGGTTATTAAGGAAACATCAGCTACTAAATGCATCCCAGGTCGCTTTCCTGTAATGGCTTGCCATGTTTGAGCACAGGGGGGACGTACAAAGGGCGGAGGGAAAACTTGAGAATGAGCCCAGGGCTAGTGCAAAAAGGAGGCTTCCCTGAGTGCACCCCCAGACCGAAGTCCTGGGGCCAACAGGTCAAACAGGCTTGCTTCTATGTCTGTCCACAGACCAGAAAGTCTTGTCGCTCCCATTCTCACCCCCACAATGTTCTACCTTTTTAACTCACCACGTGATGACATTACTTCAGACGTTTTCAGAAAGCTCTGTGCTGGTGTTGCACTGCCATGACTTAGGTGGCCAACAAGTCCACAACAGGTAAGAGCCCCAGACCCCCAATCATGTTTCAAGGGGCCCAGATTTACTCTGCTGTATCACCAAGAGCTGTGTCCACCAGGAAATCCACTCTTCCTCCGCCATGGAAATACTACTCCTGAACACTCATTGTATATAATGGTCACGTGCTCAATGCCCAAATAGCTGTTCTCTTCTCCTATTGAATAGAAAGCGATCACTAATTACCGCAAAGGGGAAAAAAAGTATACTGAGAAACACAATGCCACGTGCAACAAAAGAAAATCGCAGAGGCTGTCCTGGGTAAAGCTGGCTCCAAGGGGCAGGTATGGGAGAAGCAGTGCATTGCTAGAGAGAAAGAAGGGAGAGGTTGTTTTCTAACAAAATTTTAAAGATACTACGTTGACAAGCAAGAATACGGGTGAACAACGGACACACGAAAAGATGCTCCACACCATTAATCAACAGGGAAATGCAAATCAAAACCACAATGAGATGTCACCTCACCACACTCAGAATAGCTGTTATCAAAAAGACAAGAAATAAAAAAGAGTGTCAGCGACGATGGGGAGAAAAAGGAACCTTGTGCACTGTCGGTGGGAATGTGACTTTGGGGCAGCCTCTGTGGAAAGCAGCATGGAGGTTCCTCAAAAACTTCAAAATAGAGATTCCATAGGATCCAGTAACTCCACTACTGGATATTTACCCAAAGAAAATGAAAACACTAATTCAAAAAAGATTTATGTATCCCTATGTTTACTGCAGCATTATTTACAAGAGCCAAAGATATGAAAGCAACCCACGCATCGATCGATAGACGAACGGACAAAGAAGATGTGGTCCATATACACCGTGGACTATTCGTCGGCCATAAGAGAGTGAGATCTTGCCATTTGCAACAACGTGGATGGACCTAGAGGGTATTATGCTAAGTGAAATAAGTCAGTCGGAGAAACACAGAGAACATATGATTTCACGTGCATGTGGAACCTAAAAAACAAAACAAACAAACAAAAAAGCAGAAACAGACCTATAAATGCAGAGAACAGACTGCCGGTTGCCGGAGGGGAGGAGAGTCAGGGACGGGCAAAATGGGTGAAGGGGAATGAGAGATACAGGTTTCCAGTTATGGAAGGAATAAGTCAGGCACAGCGTAGGGTATACAGTCAACAGCACTGTAATAGTGTTATATGGTGACAGAGGACAGCCACCCTTTTGAACACAGCATGACGTGCACACTTGTCAAATCACTATGTTGTACGCTCAACACTAATGCGACGGCATGTGTATTAAAATAAAATGTAAGAAAAAGATAGCAGGTGGACAGGACTGTTGTGAAGTGATGAAGAAAGACACTAGAGGTATTGTTGTCAACCCGTTAGGGTAACAGATATTTTATGTCTACCCCTTAACTATCTGGAGATAGAATTCATGCAAAACATAACCTAAAACAACACTCACTAAGATAACTACTATCAAAAAAAATTTTTTTTTAAAACAGAAAATAACAGACGTTGGCGAGGATGCGGACAAATTGGAACCCTCGTGCACTGTTGGTGAGAGTGTGCAATCACACAGCCACTGAGGAAAACAGTATGGAGGTTCCTTAAAAAATTAACTGTAGAGCTACCATATGACCCAGAAGTCTTCCTTCTGGGAACATAGGCAAAGAAACTGAAAGCAGGGTCTCTGAGATATTTGTATACCCATGTTCATAGCAGCATCATTCAAAATAGCCAAGAGGTGAAGCAACCCAAATGTCCACCGATGGATGAATGGACAAGCAGCACGTGGCCTATACATACAACGGAGTATTATCCCACCCGAAAAAGGAAGGAAATCCTGTCCCACGCTACAACACGGATGACCCTTGAGGACATTACACTAAGTGAAATAAGCCACTCACAAAACGACAAATTCTGTATGGTTCCAATTATATGACGTATCCAAAGTAGTCAATTCGTAGAGACAGAGAGTGGAACAGTGGTTGTCAAGGGCTGGGGGAAGGGAAGAATGGGGCGATGTGGTTAACCGGGTATAATTTCAGATTTGCAAGATGGAAAAGTTCCGGAGATCTATTTCTCAACAATATGAATATATTTAGTACACATAACTGTACACTCTAAAATGATTAAGACGGTTGAGGTGTGTGTGTGTGTGTGTGTGTGTGTAACCTAACACAAACAATTTTTAAAATAATCAACACCATGTCCCAATGGTAATAAAATGGAGAAAATAAATTTGTGATCAATGTATACATATCTCAACACAGAAATGCTCAGAGAACATAAGGGGATGTAATTCAGGAGTCAGTGCTTGCCGCTATCCTTAGAACCCTCAGAAGACACAGGGGCGCCTGGGTGGCTCAGTCGTTTAAGCATCCGATTCTTGATTTAGGCTCAGGTCATGATATCACGGTTTATGAGTTCGAGCCCCACGTTGGGCTTTGTGCTGACAGTGCAGAGCCTGCTTGGGATTCTCTCTCTCTCTCTCTCTCTCTCTCTCTCTCTCTCCCTCTCTCTCTGCCCCTCCCCCACTTATGCACATGCACTCTCTTTCTCTCTCCCTCTCTCTCTGCCCCTCCCCCACTTATGCACATGCACTCTCTCTCTCTCAAAATAAAATAAACTGTAAAAAAAAAAAAATCCTCAAGGACACAAAAGCCACAGGGGCAGGTGACAGAGGTGGTAACTCCCAGTGAAGTTCCAAGCAAAATGATGGACACGGTGGCTGCCTTCCTGGCAGGAAGCTTGCGGAAAGCTGCACCCTTCGATGGGCAGTACCGCCCCAGCCACTGCGGGATGCTAAGTGCTCCTAGACCACAGTCACTCAACACTAGTAGGGCCGTCACCCTACCCCCATTACTGTGTCCCCTCCAATTTTCACAATGTGACACCCCCAAGGGAAACCACCCCAGAGAAGCAGTGAGAGCTGCCAACCAAACCATGAGACTCACAGAGAAAATAAAGGGTAGGGCCTCATATGTGGGGTTCTGTCCTCTGCCAATCACACAGCTCAGGCCCCACCCCCAGACCCTGGCCCCCGAGAGATTTTCAGATGTCTCAGAATGCACGCAAAGGCTCCTCTCGGCAAAGCTCTCTCGCGACAGAATTTAGATTTTGTGTTTTAATTTCTCTGGCACTCAGTTTATGCCCTCCCCCACACGTGTGCCCATCATAGCATTTTATTTACTTAGGACTCTTGAAAATAAAAGGCTTCAGCCTCAAAGGAATGAAGCACTAATGGTGAAAATGAATGTGCCGTTAAACCAGTGGGGGAACCGTTTTTGGTCTTCCTGGCAATCCCCAAATAATCCGGTGCCTGAAGCCACCCACTCCGCCAGCAACTGGCCCTGCTCCTGGATTGGACGCTCACGTCCCTGCATTTTCACTCTGTGATCGGCCTCTCTCTTCCTGCTTGGCTGAATCGTGCAGCCGCCTGAAGGCTGAACAGAACTGCCACAGCTACGGGGCACAGCCTCTCCGGGCTCCGCCGGCCACGGCCTCTACTGGGGGTTTCGAGGAAAAAGAGGCAAAGGGCCTTCTGAGCAATTACATTGAGGAGAAAATAGGGCTTGAGCGGCACTTACACACTTGTTAACATCTCAGCCACACGCCCTACATGTCATAAGAGGGGCAATGGACTCCCCTCCCGGGTTAAGGCCACATAAGGATCTTTAGAGGTTTTCATGCTGGACAGTTCCCCCTCCACGCAAGTGCTGAACAACCCGTGTGCCAGCACCCGAGCTCACCACGACTGCAGAGAGGAGACCCCCGTCCCTCTGCCCAAGAAGTTCCAGCTGAGGATGCAGACGGCAGCAACGGGGAATTACCCACAGCGCCGTCGAGAATCTGGGGGTGGCACCGACCTAGGATCGACAGGAGGCGGTGGGAACTTCCTCCGGACTAAAACGCCCGAGTCCGGAAATGACTGGGGCCAACGGGTTTCATACGCCTGAATGACCAAGAATGTGAAAAACTGTAAGCAAGTTTTGTGTCTAGACAGAGCCCAGTCTAGGAACCGCCAGTCGATATGCAATTTTCTACTTAGCGGAGCAGGTACACAGAATTCAATTTGGGGGAGGGGAGGGGTGATCTGTATTCTATTCGGTTTCCACAATAGCATTCAAATGTAGGCAGGGACAGAAGAATTTATCTTCCTGCAAATTTGCTCCCTAGGGGTCCGCTGGCTCGCAGTGGGCTCGGCGCTAGCTAGATGGGCGGCAGAACAGACAACAGCAAGAAATTACAGCCGCAAATTGCCCTGTGGGATCCGCGGTGCCAGACCCACCGGCTGACGCCGGATCCTGTAATTGCAGACCCAAACCCGCTGCCGGAAAAGGGATAACTAACCTGCAAGACGAAAATGCCTCCGCAGCTGCCCAGGGAGCGGGTCTTGCTCTAGTCCAGAGCCGGAAATCTTTTCTACCACATTTCCTTGAGCTGAAGCATTTTGCCATTTCATCACATTTTATCACTTCTAAAATTTGGAATGAGTCTTGCAGTCAAATTGTACATCTTCAAGGGTATTTCGTTCTCCGGACACGCATGCACAAATACTGTTATGGAACTGATCGTGTGTTTTGCCATCAGTGAAATCTTAAAACCTAGGGAATTCGGTCACTGTCATGATTTGAAGACGTATTCTACAGAGCGATTAGAAACAGAAAGCTAAGAGGAGAGGCTGAGCCTTGCTTCCCACTCACATCCGTGTCACAAGGTCTTTTGTTCACAGCTCGGCCACCCAGCAGCTCAGCTTTTGGAATTCCCAGGGAGGCTAAGACCTGCAGGCCTCCCAGGGAGACCCTCATGCCCAAGGCCCTGCAAGAGAGACCCTCATGCCCAAGGCCCTGCAAGAGAGAGCTCCTGGCCAAGCTCTCCCCAGGCGAGAGCGGCCAGGCTCTCGGTGGCCTCAGCATATACCTGTAGACCCAGCCGAGTCAGAACGGTGGAGTCAAACCCCTGAGCCCAGCCCTCATCCGATCTTTGCTTTTCCAAAAGGTGAGGCCCTGGCCACACGGATGGGGCTGGGAAGCAGGGGGCATAAGCTAGATGCGCAAGGGGCCAGTGTCCGTCCCTGGGTCCCTCCAGTGCCGCAGCAAGCCCGGCGGCAGCCCTCTTGTCCCGCAGCCAAGCTACGTGAGCGTCCAGAGACAATGGCATATTTCTTAGAAGCAAGTGACTGCCATGCTCGTCTTGGAGAGGAGGTCCTGGAGGAGTGTGACGATGACCTGGTCCTGCGATGGAGCCAATCGGCAGGCAGTCACTCACTTCGCGGCGGGGCTATGCCTCTACCTTGCACCCTCTCTAGCTCGCCCTTCATGGCTGTTGAACTCGGGCCCCTCACCTTGGGCCCCAAAGTGGCTTACCAAGAACGAACCAAAAACGACAAAACGGTACACGTTTCTTTTCACTGCCTCGAGCCCAGAACTAGTTAGAATTTTCTTTTTTCCTAACCATGCCAGCATTTTCCCGAGAAGCAGCTAAATGTGGAACCAGGTTCTGAGAGCTTTAGGAAGTGCTACGAGCATTGCCAGCTGTGGCCGACAAACTTGAAAAGGCCAGTGCTGACTTGAGAGCGGAGTCTCGGTGCCCCATTTAAGGAACTGTTAATAGCCTGAGCAGTAACACAGGGGAGTCAAGAAATCTCCACGCTCCACAAGAGCCCGTGTGAGCCAGGCATCTGTCAAAACACCCACAGAAGCCAGCTCTCAGGGTGGGAAATCAGAAGGGGAGCAACGCAAAACACCAGACATCGTCAGGAAACGCAGTTTTACGGGAAAAAAGCTAAAGGAAAACATAAGGCTAATATCTGAGAGCCTGAAAAAAATGCATTGCTTCTCTGCTATTTTTTCTTTGAAGTAAAACATTAAGAGACAAAAACCTACATTAAGTTTTACGAGCCTTGTTTTTAAAATGCAATTAATGGCACAGTGTATCGAAGCAATATAAAAATATAAAAATCATGGGCGCCTGGGTGGCTCACTCAGTTAGGCATCCCACTTCGGCTCAAGTCATGATCTCGCAGTCCGTGAGTTCGAGTCCCACGTCGGGCTCTGTGCTGACAGCTCAGAACCTACAGCCTGTTTCGGATTCTGTGTGTGTCTCTCTCTCTCTCTCTCTCTCTCTCTCTCTGGCCAGCACTCTCGCACTCTGTCTCCCTCTCTTTCTCTCTCAAAAATTAATAAACATTAAAAAATAAAATAAAATAAGCAAATATTTAAAAAATATTTTAAAAATACACGTATATACAACTCAGCACTTGCAAGCACATCTACAGTGCACTATATTCCTAGGAAGAGGCGGGATCCTGGAATGATGAAAAGGCATTCATTTGGGTAGAAGCCAACTGGAAGTTGAGTGATCTAAGGTCCTAGGGAAGAACAGAAGCATAAGAAAGTACTTGAGGACAAAAGCCACCCAACTAGGAGCCCCTAACTGGGTCGTCACTTGAGTAAGACACGAATGTCTACACGTTAAGCCCTGAAATTTAGAGGTTTACTTGTTCAGCAACTAGGATGGCCCCAGTGAACCAGTTCTATCCCTACTGGTATATGATTTTAACGACGCTTCCTAAGTTCTCTGAGCCTCAGTGTCCACATCTGTAAGATGAAACTAATACTGCTCCTTTCCAGGTATGGGGTGGTAATTAAATTGAGCAGGGAATCGGGATGTGAACCTGGAACATTGTAAGTCTTCAATAAAGGTTTGTTGGCTTCACTTGGTTTTTTCAAAGGAATAGAGACTAAGAATGGCCAGCGGCTGCAAGGAGGTAAATAAAACTTAGAGAAGCATCACTAAGCATAGGAAAAAGCTGCCTGGAAACAGATATAAGGGGAAATAAAAAATTGTAAATATGATTTTCTGCCATGTAACAGGAGGTATGTGTTTCCATCTGGAAGTTCTTTCCCCTTGCGCGGTACTTAGTGTTGGGACAACTTGGAACTGAAACTGGACGTGAGGCAGGAAAACAACTGCTTAAGACCTGTTCCTCCTCTGCCTTTGGTTCACATGTTGTTCTTCCCCATTAAACTGAGCATATCCTGGGAGGGCAGACAGGAACTTTCTAGAAGAGAGGCATGTAAGCAGAAGTGACGCATGCCACTTCTAGGCCTGGTTCCGGAAACCTTGCACGTGTCCCCCCCCCCCCCCCAACATTCTTTCCCCTTCCTGCTCGCAGAAGTGCCAAGGATTAGGATGACTCTGAAAGCCACGCATTGAGACCTGCAGAGCCACTGTCAGCCAGCGTCCCTGAGTGACCACACGGAGTGGAGCCACCCACCAGCCTGAACTGTCACAAACCACTGATGTAATTAAAATTCTGGAACGCGAGGTCTCTTTGTTACAGCAGCTAGTGTCAGCTTAACCAACCCAGACTTGCACATCTTGGTATCCCCAGTGCCTCCAACGGAGCACGGCTCTGTTATCAACTCAACGATCAAAATGCAACACGTGTACCTGGGAAGCAGAGCTCCCCAGAATGGCTCCCAGTTCTAGGAAAAACAAATTAAATCTTACTCCTTAATACGAGGGGAAAAGGTCAGAAAGAAATGGAAACACTGGAGTCAGCAAGTATCTGGCCGAGCCATCTGGAGGATACATATAATCCAGACAATATCTGCATATGAGGTCGTCATCTGCTATTTCTTCCGCCAGCATTATCTCCCTTCATTTAAGGTAAAAAAAATTCCAAACGTCTTTACAAACCTCCCCTCCACCACTCGGCTCTGTAGTTGAGAGAGGCGGACTCCACCCTCCCCACCCCACCCCCAGACAGGTTAGTGCTTGACCGGCCTAAGTCAAATTGATTCTTCCATCCCCCTAGCCGTGGAGATTGATCTGGGCATGGTTTGGGGAACTAGGCCAGACCACAACATCTGGCCAGGGTATTAAGATTGACTAGAATTGAAAGCATGAATTCAGTCCGCTTCGGTGTACCCACTGAGACAGCAGACAGTGCAGAAGGGATTCCTGAGATACAGTCACACGTACGAGAACAAAACACCCCGTGGCTTTCCTTTTTGCTCAAAGAAGCAGCTCCAAAATGGAATAGTGGGTGCCGGCTTTGTGGAGTGAGCGATCCAGCAGGTCAGGGAAGCTTGGAGCTTTATACCATGCAGTCTGGGGGCCACAGCAGCAGACAGGCTCTAAGCACTGCCGTGAAGAGACTACGACACAGTTAGTCACATGCTCCATGGCCCGTGTCCTACGAGTCACTAAGCCTGCAGTAGGACCGGCCGTGGCCCACCACAGTCCACCCCTTTGTGAAGATACAGATGGACCAATCTCGTGCCCCACCACGTCCCAGTGCTCCCAATGACATGAACAAGTGTTACTAGGACATAGCAGGGCACTGCAAAAAAACAGTAATAATAAAAACCCAAAACTAAATTAGCATGTGCTATTCGTTACAGCATAAACCCCAGCTTTGAATTGGTAAATTACACGAATCCACTGTGAGTATTTGCACTCCTGGGTCTGCTGGAGTACGTGAACTTCACTTCCAAAGAGGTGGCAGTTATGTGGCCTCGCCTGCAAGACTCCACTCTGAGTGTTCCCACTCAGATTTATCTCAGTGGAACCGACTTTCAAAAGTGTGTTCTTGAGACCCTCAATCCCACAGAAGCTTCAACACTTCTGCAATAGTGATGCTGTACGATCTGCAATACATACCAGGAGCGGGGGAGGGCGGGGGGGCGGGGGCGGCTCACGTCCAGTATGGCTAGGCCCACCCCTCCCCCCAACATCATGCATCTCCTGAGGACACAGCTGGTGGAAATCACTAGCTATGCCCCTGGCCGTAAGTCCACCGCGAAAACTCTGCTTCATGGTCCTTGCCCCCTCCCTGCCATCCAGCACGTGGTAGGTTAAATAGTGAAAAATTTCATGTCTACCCCAAAACTCAGAATGTGACCTCATCTGGAAAAAAAAAAAAAAAGTGTCTTTGTAGAAGTAATGAGTTAAGGATCTCAAGACAGAATCATCCTGGAGGGGCGCCTGGGTGGCTCGGTTGGTTGAGCGTCCAACTCTTGGTTTCAGGTCAGGTCACCATCTCACCGTTTGTTAGATCGAGCCCTGAGTTGGGCTCTGCGATGACAGAACAGGATTCTCTCTCTCCCCCTCTCTCTCTGCCCCTCTCCCATGCATGCATGCATGTGCACACACTCTCTCTCAAAATAAATAAATAAACATTAAAAAAAAAAGAATCATCCTGGATTTGGGGCAATCCCTAAATCCAATGCCTGGGGTCCTCATAAGAAGAGGAGAGGACACAAAGACACATGGGGAGAAGACCAAGCGATGACAGAGGTAAAGATCAGGGTAATGCAGCCACGAGCCCAGGAACCTGGGGCCACCAGATGCCGGGAGACACGAGGACCCTCCCCGAGAGCCTTCTGCAGAAGTGCGTCCCTGTTTCAGACACCTTGATTTCAGATTTCCAGCCCCCAGAACTCTGAGAGAATAAGTTTCTGTTGATTTAAGCCTCCCAGTTTGTGGAGCGTTGGTATGGCAACACCAGGAAACTCATACCCAGTCCATGGTCCCAGAAGACCTTCCCAAACCGCGGCGGCTGCCCAGCCGGTGCTGCCTCGGCTGGTCTGGTACAGTTCCCCAAACCCCGCTTCGCCAGGCCAGGCCTCTGGGCCTCCTTCCTCTTTGCCTTCCCCCCACCAAAAGCATCAGGAACAACCAGGTGACCTTGTCCCATATGGCTCAAGAGCACGGCCCACGTTCTGCAACCACACCACTTCCTCCTGACGTCTGACTCGACCCCAGACCGTCAAGCACGCCAGGCAACTGGACAGTGCGTGCTGAGCCACCCAAGGGAAGATGAATGCCATGAAGTCTGCCCAGGGCACACTCTTCTCGCGGATCTGGCCAGCGAGATCCCTCCGGAAACTGCACAGTGACGGCAGTCCCCCAACACCAAGAAGTGGTATGCAGTCCACATGTGACTCTCGTCCACCTCTTCACCCTGGAGGACCCCGGGGCCCACGCTCCCTGCCGGTGGCTCAACACACTTGCCTTTTCTCTGCCCAAATGGCCATAAGCAGGTTTACGCCAATCGTCGCGAAGCCGGGGCTCTTGGATCCTGGCTCCTGGCAATTCAGGTGGGAAATTCCCCCGGGGGAGAGCTAGGGTAGGGCTTTGGCCATCTACCTCCCGAGGCAGCCTCGTGAGCGGTCCTCGTCATGCTGGGCGACGAGGGCCGCCCACGCTCCTGCCACATCTGTCTGCTCGACTCTCAGGTCGAGCCCTGAGGTCTGCCGCCATCCAGGGAGGAACGTGGCCACCGCCCACTGTCTCCTGGGCTAACGCTCATGCGCCTGCAGCAGACGGCTCTGGAGGCTCCATCTGGCACCTCAGGACACCTGTACTGGAGCTTGTGTGAATCGGGACTGGGCGGGCCCAACACCCGTGTCTTCACACGCAGCAAATGAGAACAGGCTTGAGGACGTCATGCCGTGAGCACAGAGCCGATGCCACCACCGCCCCATCTCACAGCCCTGCGGTTTTGTGCGGGGCCCTGGCGCGAGGTCCCAGCTCCCGCCACGTCTAGGCGCCTGTCCAGCACTCCCTCCAGGGGGTGCTCAGGCAGTGGCCACGGGTACAGCCCCATTTCGAACAGCCCCAGCTATAATCCTAGTCCGGGGCTGAGCCTGTCCACACTCTCAGGGTGGCTGGGATGCCCCTGCCCGCTGGCACCTGGAGCGTGCCCGACCCCGGGTCCCAAGTACCATGCCTCAGTGCCCACCAAGCTGGTGGTCAAGGGTCCCCCAGGTCTCCCTCTGGAACCTCTTCGAGATCAACCTCACCTACCTGCCGTGACGGCTGGAGGGCGGCAGGCTGGACGACCAGGTGGCTGGCTCCCCAACCTTGGCAGACCACCCACCACCACAGGCCCTAATTTAACCTCAACAGAGGATCCTCACGGGGACCCCCAGCTCAGAGCCACCAAATGCCCTGGGCTCCCAATAAGCAGGGTTCTTGCCTTTATTTCCCTCCTTCCCATTTCCCAACTAAACGAGACATCATCCTTTTCAATCTTGTTAACTACGCCAAAGCTCGTTCCGGCCACACCATCTATCCTGGGTTCGGACTCCGGCAAGAATAAGGACAGCGTCTTACTCAAGATTGCTTTCATCTTGGTTTATCACGAAACCAGCCATTGGGCAGCACCAAGGGCATGCGTGAGATAAAGACACAAAGGGAGTCAAGAGGCCCCTCTTGGCCTCCCAGTTCTCACGAAGGCACCGAAATGCCCACATCTCCTGCACAGAGGGGGCCTCCTCCAGGCCACAGGAGGAGGTCACAGGTCATGATCTCACAGATGGAGGGTTTGAGCCCCGCGTGGGCTCTGTGCTAATGACTCAGAGCCTAGAGCCTACTTCTGATCCTGTCTCCCTCTCTCTCTGCCCCTCCCCCTGCTTGCAGTCTGCCTCTCTCTCTCTCTCTCTCTAAAATAAACAAACATTAAAAAAAGAAAGAGTAGCTTATGTTTGGTAGATGCTGGCGCACATGTGTGCTAATGGATGTAATCACTCAACAATCATCTTCCGCTACTTTTCCAAACGCGGGAACTGAGGCACAGGGTGGCTGAGTAGCCTGCCTCTCCCAGCTCTCCTTGGACATGGAAGATGGAGGCATGTGGGTCCCCCAGCCTCGTCCCTGTTGGTCTGGGGCACCCACAGGTGTCCCGTCTTCAGAAATGTCCTGGTTCGAGGATAGCGTTCCATCCTAATTTTCCAGAAGTGTCCTTAAACTTCAGAAGGTCAGGGGCGCCTGGGTGGCTCAGTCGGTTGAGCGTCCGACTTTGGCTCAGGTCATGATCTCGCGGTCCGTGAGTTCGAGCCCCGCGTCGGGCTCTGTGCCGACCGCTCGGAGCCTGGAGCCTGCTTCGGATTCTGTGTCTCCCTCTCTCTCTGCCCCTCCCCCGTTCATGCTCTGTCTCTCTCTGTCTCAAAAATAAATAAACGTTAAAAAAAAAAAAACTTCAGAAGGTCAAATCCAACACTCTCTCCCTCTTGGGAGTACAAATGGGGGTGCTTAATGCCACAAACTGCTCTCTCCCAAAAAAGAAGACAAATCTTGCTTCTGCCCAGATGGCTCTGATGTCCCTCCCCAGAGGAATGCCCGGGGGGGGGGGTCAATTTGGTCCTCTGGTCTCCTCCAGCATCGTCACCTTCCCTGGAAAGGTATCTACCGAACCCCCGTCACAGACGGGCAGAGGGTGGCCGCGAGGCCCAGCAAGCCGTCCGAACTCCCAAATGACCACACGAGGGAAACGCTGCACTGGGCTCCGAGGGGGTGAGGCCTTCTCCCTGCTGCCGCTCACACAGGGTCGTCGCAACCAGGGTGCACTGTCTGGCCGCGCCCTGGGCTACCCAGGCAGTGAGGCCGTGTCTGCGGTGAGGGGGAAGGGGGCGGAAGAGAGGCGGGCATGCATGCCCTTGTTGAGACACATCCCTGGTGATTCTGGCAGCAACCCCCTCCTCGGTGAGCTCCGAGGATGAAAAGTGAACTCTCACCTCCTAATCCGTGCTTCATGTTTTTGTTTCCTTCTGATGATAGGAAACCATGCATGCTCGTTATGAATTTTTTTTTAAGTTTATTTACTTTGAGAGCGACAGAGACAGCATCAGCGAGACAGGGGCAGAGAGAGGGGAGAGAGAGAGAGTCCCAAGCAGGCCCCGCACTGCCAGCACGGAGCCCGACACGGAGCTCAAACCCACAAACCGCGAGATCGTGACCTGAGCCGAAAACCAAGAGTCGGACCCTTAACCGGCTGAGACACCCGGGCGCTCCTCGTTATGAATTTTTAAAAAGTGAGCAGAGTAGGAACGGAAAGCGTCCAAAATCTGCCCCTCCCCCCTCCAAATCCTCAAAGTGATAGGTGGATGTATACTGCACAGAGCTTTCTAGACCCATATAAATACAAAGGTGTGTGCATTAAATTCTTTTTATATTAATCATCAGATTAGATGATTTCCAACCAACCACTCAGCCAAGTCATCACTGTGTCTTAATGTCCAGCAGTAATCTGGGCTTTTAACATACTGAAAATGCAAATTCCAGCAGTAATCTGGGCTTTTAACATACTGAAAATGCAAATTCCAGCAGTAATCTGGGCTTTTAACATACTGAAAATGCAAATTAATCATTTACTATACATTTAAAGGTGGGTCAGTTTTTCATAATAATTTTCTGGCTTCTGATATTTTCCCTGTAATTTGTTCTCTTTCCTACCCACCTCCGTGTAGAGCAGAACCCTCCCCGTTCCCTCATCCCTGTGCGTAAACGCAGTATGTTTAGGTGAGTTGGTCAGATGACACAGATTGAGCTGGCCCCTTGCTCCCTGAAGGACAGGAGTGTCTTCTGAATGCTGGGACGTCACTCGCCTGGATGCTTGCCTTAACAAGATGACAGCCACAGGACCTTCTGGTTGATGACAGCTGATGGCGCTCCTGGTTCCAGAGAACAGATCAGGCTGTCTAGAGGTGACAGAAAGCCCTAAAATCCCCAAGTTTCAAGAAGTCCCTCCTGGGGGCGCCTGGGTGGCGCAGTCGGTTAAGCGTCCGACTTCAGCCAGGTCACGATGTCGCGGTCCGCGAGTTCGAGCCCCGCGTCAGGCTCTGGGCTGACGGCTCGGAGCCTGGAGCCTGTTTCCGATTCTGTGTCTCCCTCTCTCTCTGCCCCTCCCCCGTTCATGCTCTGTCTCTCTCTGTCCCAAAAATAAATAAAAAAATAAAAAAAAACGTTGAAAAAAAAAAATTTTAAAAAAAAGAAGTCCCTCCTTCCCCTATTAAAAGGTCCACAGTGATGTGGGAGCATGCACTGTGACACCCAAGGGCCCAGCCTGGCGTTGAGAATCAAGAGCCCGCAGCAGATACTGAGAATCTGATCGGTGTGGGGACACCTCCGTGCCGCACGGGCATTCAAGATGCCCACCCCGTAAGCCTCACACTCTCTCCTTTGCTGAAATAACTACCATTTCCAGTCAGGTGGCCAATTCTAGTCACCATTGACTGACCCTGTGAATATAAGCTCTTTTCTAGAAAATACACTCTAGGGGCACCTGGGTGGCTCAGTCAGTTAAAGTGTCTGACTTTGTCTCAGTTCGTGATGTCACAGTTCGTGAGTTCGAGCCCTGCGTCGGGCTCTGTGTTGACAGCTAGGAGCCTGGGGCCTGCTTTGGATTCTGTGTCTCCCTCTCTCTCTGCCCCTCCCTGGTCTGCATCTCTCTCTCAAAAATAAGTAAACATTAAAAAAAATTAGAAAATACACTCTGCACATTTTTCTTTTAAAATCTCATGGCACAATTCGCTGGCAGCATGGAGCCTGCTTGGGATTCTTTCCCTCCCTCTCTCTCTGCCTCTCCCCTGCTCGCTCGCTGTCTCCCTCTCTCCCTCTTTCTCAAAATAAAATAAACTTTCAAATTCCGTGCCACACTTAACTGAGCCTCGAGCCCGGTCTGTGCTGGACAGGTGAGAATACGGAGTGTCTGGATTCCAGCACCAATTCGATCACTTATGAGGTATAACTTTAGTCAGGTTGCTAACATCTGAGCTTTCCTCGCCGAAAAAGTGGGAATATAAATACTTCTCCCAGAGAGTTCGTATCAGAATAAAAGCAAGAGGAATAATTAAAAGGAAAAAAAAAACAGGGAGGAAAAAAATACAATAAAACCGTGTGTTAAGCTGAAGAGGCACTCTGTAAAATGCAGCACCGACCAGAATAAAAGCACGTCTGCGGAAGGCAGACACAGCACTCAGGAGCAGGAGTGCAGAGCACGGACCAAAGATTCTCCAAAAGAGACCCATGCAAGAAGGGAGATGCCCGGTGGCATGCCTGGGGAGGCCTCCGGAGCTAGCCAGCCCCAGGTTCAAATCCTAGCTCCCTGCTCGACCACTCACGAGCTGTACAGCAGTCAGCAAGTGGCTGAGCCCCCGAAGCCTCAGCAACCTCATCTGCAACAGTACTGACAGCACCTCATAACTACTCTCAGGGTAGTTATGACAAGTACATCAGGCCGTGCATTTCAAGGGCTAAAAACAATTAGCCAAATGTTGATGACTGTTGAAGCCAGATGTGTTACCGTTCCCCCTACTTTGGGCACATCCGAAATCATCCCTAATAATCTGCAACCAAGTTCTTAAAACGTCCTCACACATTAAGTGTTTACTACACATCAGCCCTTACATTACAGTCGAAGAGAAGTTGTTGCACGTCGTTCTTGGCGCCTGGAAGATCATGGACTCCTTTGAGAATGTGAGGAAAGATATAGACGCACTTCCCGTAAGTATACCATAACCTTTGCCCCACCTGGTACACAAAGTCTGCCTGGGGAACCCCTGAGGGCTCCACGGATCCCAGATTAAGAAACCCTGCCCTTCAATTATGGGGAAAAGGTAGAGCCATGGTCGTTCTCTGCCATCCTACTCATAGTTTCCTAACTTCCCTTAGGTTAAAGCATGCTGTGAAAAATCACTGAAGGAAGAGGGACTGAAACGATGGGCCAGCCCTCGCTAAGAAAACACCCAACCCAACACGCACACAACGAGCAAGACGCGTCTCATCTCTATGATTCGTATTTGTTTTTCTGTCTCAGGTCATTTATCTGAACACGGAGACCTTTTCGTTTCCAGCCAGAGTATGAAAGAAGGTTTGGCTTCATAATCTTAAGAGCTTGAAATTTTGGCACACCTGTATTAGCTACCATATTCTCGGGTTGAATCTTCTCCACAGCAATAAATCTCAGAAAAAAAATAAAAGTAAGATGATGCAGTATATCATTTCTGACTCCAAGAGTATTCTTGGTTTAACATATGACTTTTATGTCTCTGTTAACATTTTTTATCTAGCTTTGTGCAAATAGATGGAAAAATATGTAACGTGGCACAAAATATAACTGTGATATAAAAGCTCTGGGTGAAGCCGTAAGCGGGAATAATCAGCTACAAATATACCTCTCAAGTTGAGTAAAATAGTTAAAGTTTTAGCTGAACTATCAATTTGGAATACAATTATGGCCCGGTAGTTAGCAGATCACTCAGAAATGGGTATTTTAGTGTTCTACTTTTCAAATTACAATGTAGAACTTCCCGCGATAAAGGGCAGTTTGAAGAAGTGAAAAGTCACAAAATGGGAAATGTAGCATATCTAGCATGAACAAGTGGAAAGGGAAGTGTGTGGAGCATGAAATGGGACTGGTATCGTTGTAAAATTTTAGAACAGCAACGCCTCTGCTCTGAAAATCCCAAGAAAGTGTACAACAAGGGAAGGCCGGATGAGTTACGTTTACAAAAAATAGAGTAAGTACTCTGAAATAAATGTGTGGGAGAAAAGTACAAATGATGTCAGCTAAAATCAAGCTCGGGGCTGTCAATGGGAATTAAGCAATAGCAGATAATTGTTGCCGTGGCAACAACTGAGTGTCCAGGATTATACATATTACCGTGGAAGGGTGTTTCCACAACTAGAGGAGCTCATAAAAAGATGATCTGCTTGAATTTGGTCAACTCCTCGTCTAAATGGTACTTTCTCTGTTCTAAGCCAAAAAGAAGGCTAGGCTCCAAACACCTCCCACCACAAACTAGGAAAAGCAATCTCAGTGCTCTGAGGACACAGTGCTGAAAACCCCAAGGGAGGCACATCTCTCACTCCCAAGGCACTGAGCAAAGCTACCACTTGCTCCGGGAGGAAACAGCAGCTCCATCTTCCAAGGCTGTTTGCTCTAAAATCATCCATAGAAAGGACAGCCCAGGGGCACCTGGGTGACTCAGTCGGTTAAGCGTCCAACTCTTGATTTCGGCCGAGGTCATGATCTTGTGGTTCATGAGTTCAAGCCCTGTGTGAGGCTCTGCACTGCCAGTGCAGAGATTTTCTGCTTGGGATTTTCTCTCTCCCTCTCTCTTACCCCTCCCTCACTCTCTTTCTCTAAAAAAATAAATAAATGAATAAATAAACAAACAAACATGAAGGGAGAGCAAAAAGGGGCAGTCCAGAACAAAGGCTGTCAGTGTCTCCTTTGCAAGACATTCAGAAGCACAAATGATCATGACAGTGACATAGACTTCTCTTTGACAACATTGGATGTAGGTAGACAATGGAATAATATCATCGAAATGATTTTTAAAAAACAGCCAAGAATTTTATCCCCTCAAAAGTGAAGGCAAAAGAAAGATATGCTCAGATAAATGTAACCTTTATGATGAACCATCCAAAATCTGGAATATAATCATAAAGCAGCTGAAACTTAGTAACATCCATTTTCATCTCATTTTCGCTTTAAAACTGCTGGTGCACAAGTTCCTCTTCTACTCCTGGGAAAAAACACTGCCCCATACGTGTCCTGGTGACTGTTAGAGTATAAAAATCTAAAAAGGCCTAAATCACAAAAGATCAATTCCATATTTTAAATATCTGCTCCCCTGTAAGTGTCGAAATTCAAACCACTGCTCCAAGCTGTGGTTTCTCCACTTGCCCAGGTCAGACTGTACTCTGAGGTCAGGACAGGAGCTGCCACGGCCTGTGCTGTCTTCCCCGGCTTCCCCGGCTTCGGCTTCTATCCCTGCTCGCTAAACAGCTTCTGACCCCCGAGGGCCATAGCGGGAAGGAAGAAGCGAGGAGGGCAGGAAAGCTCTTACTGACTGGCAGGGGAGGTGAGCTGGCACAGCGCTCCTGGGGTTCGGCAAACGTGCACATCGGACTCTTTATCTCGTGGTGTATTAGGAGCTGACTGTGTCACCCCAACGTTCACATGTTGACTCCTAACCCCCAATGTGATGCTATTAGTTGGTGGGGCCTTTGGGAGGTGATTTGGTCGTAAGGGTGGAGCCCTCAGGAATGGGATTAGTGCCTGTATAAGAAGAGACACGAGCTTTCCCTCTCTCTACCCCACCCCCAGCTCTCTCTCTCTCTCTCTCTCTCTCTCCGCCCCCCCCACCCCATGTGAGGATACAATACGACACCCATCATAATCCGGAAGTAAGGTTCACAAACTCCAGGAAGAGGATAAATGCATCCCAGGAAAAGCAGCGGTCCTGTTAGCAATACTTGCAGGTGCCGAAGGTGGGAGGCACCTGGTGAGATGGCTGTGCCCCCGCACACCCCCACGGAGTCGAGCCCCATCAACACACACAGAGTCCTGGGGTTCCAGCCTTAAAGATGAACCACCAGCCGGGGGTCTCTAGACATATGAGAAAAGCCTCTACCTTATTCAGCTGCCGTTCTGTTTGCAGATGATATGACCTTCTGCATAAGTAATCCTAAAGACCCCCCCGAAAACTGTTAGAATCGATAAACAAATTCGGTAAAGACGCAGGATACAAGACCAACATACAGAAATCAGGTGCACTTCTATACACTAACAACAAAATATTTGAAAAAGAATAAAACAGTCCCATTTATGAGAGCATCAAAAACAATACCTAGGGATACACTCTTTCAAGGAGGTAAAGATCTGTACAGTGAAAACTAAAAGACTTTGATGAAAGAAACTGGAGAAGATACAGATACACGGAAGATGTGTTCATGGATTGGAAGAATTATTTTTTATTTATTTTTTTAATGTTTATTTAGATTGAAGAGAGAGACAGAGCATGAGCGGGGGAGGGGCAGACAGAGACAGAGACAGAATCTGAAGCAGGCTCCAGGCTCTGAGCTGTGAGCTGTCAGCACAGAGCCCAATGCAGGGCTCAAACTCACGAGCTGTGACATCATGACCTGATCCGAAGTCGGACGCTTAACTGACTGAGCCACCCAGGCGCCCCTGGAGGAATGAATATCATCAAAATAGCCATACTACCCAAAGCGATCCACAGATTCAATGCAATCTCCATCAAAATTCCAATGGCATTGTTCAAATAAATAGAAAAAAAAATTCTAAAATTCACATGGAACCATAAAAAGACCCTGAACAGTCAAAGCAATCTTGAGAAAGAAGAACAAAGCCAGAGACATAACACCTCCTGATTTCCAACTTTATTATAAAGCTACAGCAATCCAAACAGTATGGTAAAAGATGTATTTTCATACTGGCATAAAAATATACACATAGACCAATGGAACAGAATGAAGGGCCCAGAAATAAACCCACAGGTACATAGTCAACTAATATTTGACAAGGAAGTCAAGAATATTCAATGGGGAAAGGATAATCTCTTCAATAAATGGTGGTGAGAAAACCGGATAATCCTACCTTACATCACTATCTCATATGACTCACAAAAAATTAACTCGAAATGGATCCAAGATTTAAACACAAGAACTGAAACTGTAAAATTCCTAGAAGAAAGTAAGAGAAAAAGCTCCTTGACCTTGGTCTTGGCAATGATTTTTTGATATGACGCTAAAAGCACAAGCTCCAAAAGCAACAATAAATAACTGGGACTAACATTTGAGAGGTATGACCTTGTGGAAAGCTGGAATAAAAGTCGGAAGAAGAAGCTAGTTGAGAGTGTAGAAAGGTAATGTCAGAGAGATGAAGAAGGATAGAAAAGGGAGAAGAAGAATTGCAATTCCCAATAGAAAGGAACCAAATATGGAGAGAAAATATAATCATTAAAATATAACTTGGCTCATCAGTAAGACTGAATAGCGAACATACTGAAAACACTGGATGTATAACCTCTCCATCCCTGAAGGTGGGGAAGGGAACTACATATAAAGTTTAATTGAGTTTTCTTAACATAAATTCAACAGTAATAAAAGTGTAATCTGAAACTAAATGTCAAGAAATAGCAGTATAAGCATTATCTTTAGAATTATGGAGGTAAATACATAAGGAAGCAGCAAAAAGAATAGAAAAGTGTCTGCTGGTGGGGGTGGGGAAGGATGTAGAAAGGGTTGTTCTTTTTCACTGCAGATTGTGATGGTTAACTTTATGTGTCAACTTGACTGGGCTGAGAGATACCCCAATTGTTAGAAAAACGTTATTTCTGGGTGTCTGTGAGGGTGTCTCCAGAAGAGATGAGCATTTGAATCAGTAGGCTGAGTAAAGAAGACGGTCCTCACCATGGTGGGGGGGCATCTGCCAAGAGCCTGAATGGAACAAAAAGGCAGAGGAAGCGTGAATTCGCTCGCTGTGAGCTAAAACATCTTATCCTGCCCCTGGACAATGACACTCTTGATTCCTGGGCTTTTGGACGTAGATTGGGACTGACACCATCACACCCCCTCGGACTGTGATGTAATTAGACCACCCGCTTTCTGATTCTCCAACTTGCTGATGGCAGACTGTGGGACTTCTCGGCCTCCGTAACCATGTGAGTCAATCCCTATAATAACTTTCCTCTTATAACTCTCTATATATCCTAGGGGTTCCATTTCTCCGGAGAACCCTGACCAACACAGCAAGCAAAACACTTGCAAGCTTCTGCTCACCTCCCGTTTTCTACAGCCCCTTGGTCAAAACAAGTCAATGGCCAAGCCCAACTTCAGAGTGGGAGGGGGCTAAAAGCTACGGGGGCAAGGCCATTCAGGGGGCCATTCATGGGATCAGCCTACCCCACTGCCCCGCTCCACAGGGTTGTTGCAAGAAGAGAATGAAGCTACCATAACAAGAGCGGAAAGGCTGATACTCAAGAACAGAGGAACCCAGGATGGGTATCTAGGCTGAACCATCCAAGGGACACAGCCAGCCGGCTCTGGCCTCTTCTCTCAATTTTCTTTGAGCTACAATGCTTCAAATTGAAGTAGGCTTAGATTTTGACAAACACCAGGAGGACCGTACATGGATCTAAGCCACGAGTTTTCAAACTTTGCACTATATGATCCTAGAAGTTGGAGGGAAGGTGGGTGGGAGGGAAGGGGGAGGCAAGGAGTACAGGTTTGTTTTCTGTTTTATCTCCTGGACCTCTGCCAATGATTTCATATGAACCAAGTTCAAACCCCAGCCACTTAAGTACTACGTTCAGTGCCAGGCTGTTGGGAGAAACAGGATCCGCCTGTAGACTCTCCCAATGTCCACAGTGCCATGTATTACCAGAGACTTGGAGCCCCCAGGAGACAGAGTCGCAGAATCTCAGAGGATAAACAGCTACAAATTTGGAGCAAAGGCCCTAGCTACGTGCTGAGTTCTCCCATTTCTCTCAGTAACAGCGCTGCTGTTTTAATTATGGCTCGCGGAGGATGCTGGCAAGGAAGAGAGCGGAAAGGTCAAAGAGGTGCTGTAGAAAGACGGAGGGTGGCAACCCACGTGAAACCTCATCCAAATTTGCCCCTCGCACCCGGGGTTCCAATATTTCCTCACCGACGATTCAGACCTAGGCAGGTAACTGGAGGTCAATACAGTGTTCTGTCCCAAGTTTGTGTAAGTGTCGCCTGCCACATTATTTCGGGCAGGAACAGCTACGTAGTTTGTGGGGCTCGGTGCAAAATGAAAATGCAGCTTCCCTTCCTCAAAAACTATGAAGAGTTTTAAGACCGCGCGGGAGAGCAGAGCATGAAACCAAGCACAGAGCCCTTCCAAGCATGGGACCGCATGTGACCGCCCAGGTCTTGAGCCCACGTGGCCAGTCCTGACTTCCAGACCCCGGGAAGACTGCTCCTGGTGCAGGGTGCTTGCTGAAAAGGAACTCACAGCCTGTTAGCTCCCTCCCTCTCAAGTAAACACGGCCAATCCTACAACCTGGGTTTCCTTATCAAATAATTGCACAAAAACAACAAGTGATGGGAAGGATAAACATGTTTAAAAGAAGCCATCTTTTCTCCTCCTGTATTTCTAGAAAAAAACAATCAAGTATCTGCTGTGTGTGCCCTGCAGAGAACCTGAAGGACAAAGAGGAACAAACAGTAGCCCTAGCCTTTAGTTTTAAACCTTATCTCTGATGAAAGCCTTGGTCTCCCTTAAAGGAATCTTGGGCTTCTGCGAGAAGCCGGGAGAAGCATTTTGGGAGACAGGGAGCGTTTTCCCCCAAAGAAACTCTTAAAATCTTTCCATGTAGGCAGTGATCTGCTTAGAGTAGAAAGTACGTCAACACTTCAGAATCCCTTTTTTGCAGATCCCAACGCCTAGGTCCATTTTTAACTATAAGTGGACAATTTCTACCTGCACATAAATCTTTAACCTTGGCTCATAACCACCCGTCGAGGGAAACGTTTGTCGAGCCTGAGTCATACAGGTGTAGCATGGGCATGATGACGAGCTCCAGTTCCGGAAACAGACACGCTTCACTAGCCCGACTCTACTGTTTGCAATCCCTGTGACCTTGAGTAAGCTGGCTCGTTTCTATAAGCCTCAGTCTCCCAACCTCTGCCATGGGGGTGACAGCAGGTGAGGATCAAATGAGACGGTACGTGTAAAACCCATCTGCAGCCTGGCACGTCATCAACTCAACAAATGTTAAGTCTCATCGTGGAGCCGTGGGCCCCACAGGCACACTGGGTCTGATGTGAAGCCCAGGTAGAACACCGCATCCCCAGGCCTCCTGGGGATGTCCCGGGACTCCGTTCTGAGTCTGGGGATGCTACTGGGAGTCCTGGTTTGACACCTGCCCCTGTTCTGGCAGGCAGCCCCTCTGCTTCAGACAGCCACCTACCCAGTCCTGATGGAGGAGCTGGGCTCAGCCCGTGGCTGTGACAGTGGCCTCCACGCAAGTCCCCTACTCTGTCACCTGCCTTCCCCAATCCACGACCAGGCCAAACCTCCCAAAACACTCTGAGACACACCAAGTTCTCTGCTCAAAGCCCTATTCCTTCCTACCACCTTGGCCTGATACTGGGCTCCCACCGCCTTGGCCTGCTATTGGGCTCCCACCACCTTGGCCTGATACTGGGCTCCCACCACCTTGGCCTGATACTGGGCTCCCACCACCTTGGCCTGATACTGGGCTCCCACCACCTTGGCCTGATACTGGGCTCCCACCACCTTGGCCTGATACTGGGCTCCCCACCCACCTGGCCTGATACTGGGTTCCCACCACCTTGGCCTGATACTGGGCTCCCACCACCTTGGCCTGATACTGGGCTCCCACCACCTTGGCCTGATACTGGGCTCCCACCACCTTGGCCTGATACTGGGCTCCCACCACCTTGGCCTGATACTGGGCTCCCACCACCTTGGCCTGATACTGGGCTCCCACCACCTTGGCCTGATACTGGGCTCCCACCACCTTGGCCTGATATTGGGCTCCCACCACCTTGGCCTGATACTGGGCTTCCACCACCTTGGCCTGATACTGGGCTCCCACACCTTGGCCTGATACTGGGCTCCCACCACCTTGGCCTGATACTGGGCTCCCACCACCTTGGCCTGATACTGGGACTCCCACCACCTTGGCCTGATACTGGGCTCCCACCACCTTGGCCTGATATTGGGCTCCCACCACCTTGGCCTGATATTGGGCTCCCACCACCTTGGCCTGATATTGGGCTCCTACCACCTTGGCCTGATATCGAGGGGCTTCCCTATGACTCCCTCCTGAACTGATCTTGTTTTCCACTCTACTCCACAGCATCAACCTCTCCTTAGCAGTTCCTTACTCCCTGCTGTGACTATGCCAAGTTCACGCCTCCAGCATTGCCCCGATCTGGAAAGTCTTTCCTGGTCCTCTGCCTGCCCGACCTGACCTGGGGCCACCCGGACCTACAGGTGGGATGTCTGGAATTTGTAACTTGGGAAAGCATTGGAAAGAACACCATTTAGCCTAGAAGCCTCTGCTCCCCTTTAAGTTGCATACCTACCACGCTCATCGTACCAAAATAAATTACAAACGGGTCAAAGATTTAAATTTTTAAAAATCCATAAATACTGTTGGAGAAAACATGGGCCAATTCCCTTATGCTCTCAAAGTAGGGAAGATCTTTATATGCACGACACAGAGTTCAAAAGTTATAAATAAAAGATTTTTAAAATCTGAGTAAACAACTTTCAAATTTTCTGCATGGCAAAGAAAACTACCAGTTCCAGTATTGTTTGCAGCACCGTGACAAAGGGCTCCTATAAATCAAAAGGTAAGAGTGCAACAACATAATATAAAAATGGGCAAAGGACGTGAACGGACACGTCACAGGGAAAAAACGGCTTTCAAATGTATGAATCATATCATTTAAAAATACAAACTGGGGCGGGGTGGGGGGGGGGCCGCCTGGGTGGCTCAATCGGTTAAGTGTCCGACTTCGGCTCAGGTCATGATCTCACGGTCTGTGGGCTAGAGCCCCGCATCGAGCTCTGTGCTGACAGCTCAGAGCCTGGAGCCTGCTTCGGATTCTGTGTCTCCCTCTCTCTCTGCCCCTCCCCTGCTCATGCTCTGTCTCTCTCTCGCTATCTCAAACATAAATAAACATTAAAAATTTTTAAAAAAATAAAAACACAAACTGGAAACTACAGTAGAATCTCAGTTTCCATGACCAGTTTAGCAAAGATACAATTTTTGTTTCGTCCATTGCACTGGCACTGTGTTCTTACAAATACCGTCGTCTACACTCTCGGCTGGAGATGTAAATTGATACCAACCTCTCTGCGCAGCAATTAGGCAGCAGCAATTAAGATTTAAAGCTCACGTGCCCACCGACCCAGCCCTTCTCAACACACTGATGGCTTGCCCTGGATCGTCTGTTGTCAACTCCGATGCCACCACCCACTTTGGCATCACAGGAGGAAAGGAGGGGGCTACGTCCCCAGCGCCCCTTCCCAGGGCGGTTCTGAGTTTGAACTCCGGTGAGCAGCCCTTGCAGACAAGAGACAACTGGAAGGTGGGAGACTGCTGCTCGTGGTGAGCTCCTGAGGACCACCCGTGGCGCTGCAGGCGGAGATCCTTGGTGAGGGCTTCAGAGAGTTCTGGGAACCACAGCCAAGTTCACTAAGCTTGGAAGGACCACCCACGCAGGTGCTCCCTGCTGAGTCCCAGATTGCAGTTTGTATCCTCCCTGACCTTCACCGCCCCACATGTGCTAAGGATGTGTACGTCCTCACCACCTTGAAAACCTTTAACAGCAGCATGATGAAGACTGGCTTCTGTTTTCCTGACCGACCCCCGTCACACGTTCACCTTTGGGGAGTTTATCCTAAGGGTAGACTCACACACATGTGAAACCATGTATATACCACAAAATTCAATCGTTTCTAACAGCAAAAGAATGTAAACGACCAAAAAGTATATCAGTGGTGGATGATTTAAAACATCATGATACAGGGGGCACCTGGGTGGCTCAGTTGGGGAAGCAGCCAACTCTTGGTTTCCACTCAGGGCATGATCTCACGGTTCGCGGGATCGAGCCCTGCATCTGGCTCTGCACTGCTGGTGTGGAGCCTGCTTGGGATTCTCTCTCTCTCTGTCTCTCTCTCTCTTTCTCTGCCCCTCCCCTGCTAACATCCTCTCTCAAGAATATTTTTTTAAAAAATCATGATACAGCCGAATGATAGAGTGCCATTTCAGACCAAAAAGCGCAATGCCTCATGTATTCATACAAACTGATCTTCAAAATGAAAAAAAAAATCAGCTTATATTGTGTCCTCCCACTTGTATAATTTTTTAAAAAAATACGAAGAATATTGCCAGGCATATATGGAAGAAACCAGTGACCATGGGTGCCTCTGAGGAAAAGTTAGGGAATCAGGACTGGAAGACAAAGCTACCTCACTCCATCTCCCTTTTCTACTCCTGGATGATTATCACGTGCATATATTTCAAACATGAAACTACTAATTTGCAGTTATTGAAATTACATAATCATTATGAAACAGCAGCAAGGCACCCACAGGACTCCATGCTTTCCTCCCTTTCCCTCTCTTTCTGTTTTTTATTTCTTCCTGAATTGTAAAATGCATTGGAGACAGGGAACTTTCCTCCTGGTTAGGGTGCTTTGCAATAATTGTCTCTTTGGCTTTTTGGAGATTCGTGTCCTACAAACATGTATAGTGTCTAGCACTTTCTCCTCCAACCCCAAAGATGAGGCAGAAGCTGGGTTGAGATTTATGTGCTCCCTCATCTATTCTAACACAGGATTACTCAAATTGCAAATCCATATGCTTGGTCTTACTGAGCTGAAGTGCCGACTCTCTTTTGGTTGATACGTTCTAGGGATTGACTTGACTGTTCCATAGCTTCTAATTAAAAAAGAATAAACACAAAGGGGGCACCCTATTGACCTGGGAAGAGAATCCACTTTCTTTAAGTTTCAGCCCTTGGCTAGAAATAGCGAGTCCAAATGGATGCCCTCCACTGGATGCTGACTGTCTGAACTCCAGTCACACTACTGAAACCAGAGTTCGACATCATGAGCCCAAAAAATCCCAGCTTCAAGGCACTATTCACACCCCAGACCTGTGATAAAGATCTCACGCGCTTCATCAGACATGGCTGATATTTCAACTTTTCCATGAAACCTTTTCTATTTCAGCAAAAAGTCCTTTCTTCCTTCTTTAGACCTCTGTAATATCACCTAAGTTTAAAAACTGGCCATTCACCAATGCATTCAAGTATATTTGGGTGCCTGATATTATTAATTTCTAGACAGTTATAATAATGAGAGATTTCCTGGCTCTTTCTGACATTTCCCCGTAACGACCAATGGTTGTTTGATTCTGCTTTACGTGTAATACGTCCGGTCTTCCCAGTCTTACGTGTGTCTGTAACCCCATCTCTCTTTTTTCACTTAGGCAGTTTTGAGCTGGGTCTCTCACTTCCAAAGGCAAGAATCCCAAGAGCTGTCATCCCGTCTTCCCTCTGCTGTAGTGTCGACGGTTCATGCAGCCACGCACACCTCTTCTTGGAGCCACTCTGCTAACTCAGCTCCTAATCAAACAGTCCTCCCAACACTGATAAGTCCTCCTACGTCCGACCTTCAGTGCTCCTTCCCTCATACCCACTCTGCTTCAGGCCCTCAAGTTCTGCCTCAGGGGACTTCCCTGCTCATCCAAGTGACATTGTAAGAGACCCAGTCCCTTCCAAGAAGCTTAAGGGAAAAGACATATTACAAGGTGTTGTGGGTTGACTTACGTCCCCTCAAAGGATATGTCCTAACCACAACCCCTGTAAACGAGACCTTATTTGGAAACAGGATCTTTGCAGATATGACAAGTTAAGATGATGTCATTAGGGTGGGTCCTAATACAGTATGACTCCCCCACCACACACACACACACACACACACACACACACACACACCCTTGAGATTCTCTGCTTTCAAAATATTGTTTGGAGAACAAGCATCCAACCACTCAACAGACAACAATGCATTCTATTCTACAGAATGTTTTAAGCCAGTCTTAACTCCCTATTATAACAACATACCAGACTACATTCATAGAGTTTTATCAATGAGTTGTTAGAATTATATGGGGTTAAATTCCTGTAAGTTCTCATTATTCAAAAAGGTACACAGCGTATGCCTTGGGTCATCATACCCTGATTTTACAAACGTTAGTAATTCGTGAGTTGCCATTCCTTGTTCCCGGCTCGTGGTTCGCGTTAAGGCTAAATGTGATCTGAAGGTTCCTTGATGACTCCGCCTCCTTGCTGTCCAGTGTTCATCGGCCCAATTGCTGCAGCTCGAAGTAAATGGGACTGACGTGTGGGCTGGAGGCCCAGGCTTGCTCTGATCTCAGATTACATGGAACCCTTGCCTAACTAGAGGCAGCCGAGTGGAGGAGAGTGCCTGGTTTGGGGAGAATCCAGGACCACTACCGACAAATTAACGTAAAGCACGTTCTTCCGACCCTGATTCAAGAGCATCGCCTTCGACTACAAAAGACAGCTCCGTGACTAATGACCATCCTCTGAGGTCAGCTCTACTGTTTACCGAATGAAGGGCAAACTCTAATACACTGATCATATTAACACAAATTCCGTGAAAATTCTAGACATTTCCCTTCTCTTGTTGTTGACTAAATCAGCTGAGATCGAGCAGGCTATGCCACCATAATGAACAGTCCCCAAATCTCAACAGCTGTAAACATCATTTCTCACCCATGCTCATGACAACTGTCGACTGGCTGGGACTCTGCTCTATGTCATTTGCATTCAGGCACACAGGTTGACAGACACTCCACCATCTGGAACGTCACAGATGCTGTGGCAGAGGGAAGGGGGGGCGATGGCAAACGGCGCATTCCCTCTTACGGGAGTCTGCCTCGACAAAACACCTGTCACTTCTGGTCACATTTCATTGGCCAAGTGAGCCACGTGACCGAGCCTATCTTCCGGAGGTTGTGGAAGCACAATCCTAACAGCTGAAGAGTCCTCATGATAACTGCAGTTCACCTCTCTGGTCGCTAAATAGTCAGCTCTGTTTTCCTCCCTTTAAACAAAATCTACTTATTTCCTACCCAAGAGAGACAACTCAGAAGCCCCATGCCCCGGACCAAGTATCTCTGGGTGACGCAGGGCAGTCTCTTCCTCCTGAGTTGGGTTAGTCTGCTCAAGCTGGCATCACAAAACAGCACAGAAGCGGGGCTTAAACAACAAAAGTTTATTGTGCACAGTTCTAGAGATGAGCAGTCCAAGGTCAAGGCGTAGCAGGATTGATTTTTTCCTGAGGTCTATCCCACTGGATTGGGGCCTCACCTTTATGACCTCACTTATTCTTAATCACCTCTTTAAAGGTCCTACCTCCAAGTATAGGCTCATGGGGGGATTAAGGCTTCAACATCCGATCGTGGGGGATACAATTGAGTCCATAACAGGAAGTAAGACACAGTAACTAAACTGTGCTTAGATGTGCCTCTTCTTGTTCTGGAGACTTATGAAATAAAAAGAGTTACCTATCCCTCACATACCCAATTTACAAAGATGAAACAGGGAACAGACAATTCCAACAAACATTCTTGTTTGGAAAGAGAAAATAGGAGAGACACAGGGACACTGGTCTCTAGCAATTCTGAAACCCCTGGACAAATACCTTAAGGTCAACCCTGGGCCTGGGGAATATCAGACCCTAAATATGCTCTCCGCGAGAAGCCTCATTATCCATGATCCTCCATGGACCCTGATTTCCTTTTATGTTCTGCTGTTCTGCTCTCTGATACTTCCAAAGCAGGCAGGCATTAGGGAACAGGCTGAGCTTGAGGGTGAGCTTACTAAGCCCACCTCCTGCCCTAAATATCTGGGGCCCAAGGATCATTTTAAGAGGTTAGTAGTTACAGTCTCCTATAGCTCAACCTAGAGCGATTCTTTTGGAAGTGTATCTTCTGCAGTCACATTAGCCCCTGATCTACTTGATTCTAGAAAACTTCATCCGCCAGCAGGCACACCCATAGTTACCTTCAAAATATATCTTACTTGGATCTTTGCTCAAGTAAAGACGTTTTAATAACGCAGAGGTTTTAATAATGTAGTGACAGCCAAGGAAACAGAATCAGTTGAATGGTTTTTAATAGTGGGCAAAAGAGGTCACGCCCTTTGCTGCAAGACTCAGATTCAACATTTTTTCTATTAGCAAAGGCTCTCTCAAGTTTATCTTCTGCTGTTTGGAATCCAATGTCAGTCAGCCTTTCCAACATTGCAAAGCCTCAAATTCCCCATTAACCCCTGATTAAAATCCAGCTAATTCTTTTCTGACCCTGTCTCTTAAAATGCAGCCAACAGAAAGCAACATGCGTTGCTAATATTCTGTTTTCCTGCCCCCTTCTCTACAGCTACCAATTCACTAGGCGCATCATCTGCCTTCCAAGTTAGCTGGGCAACGGTTTAACCAAAATTTTCTGCGCTGCATAACACGGATTGTTGTCTTTCCAGACTTTATAACCGTTTCTTCACTGCCTATTGCTTGTCGTTCGAGCCAGTGACAAATTATAATTTTCTGGCTAGGTTAGCACCCCACTCCTGGTAGCAATTTCTGTAGCAGTCAGCATAAGCTAAATTATGCCACAGGAAGAAACAACCCCACAGTTTCCATGGTTAGAAGAAATTATTATTTCTCTCTCATGTTATATATCCATTACGCATCAGCTGGTGGGGCTCTGCTCCTTATCATCATCACTAAGGGATCCAGCCTGACAAAAACTCCACCATCTCAAACTCCTACGACAGGAAGAAGTCAAGGGAACAACTGGTATACTAGCTCTTAAAGACGTGTGCCCACATTCTATTAACCAAGTCAAGTCACATGGCCAAGCCTAACAAGGGTTGGGTGAGTTCAATCCTACCGTGTGCCTGGAAAGCAGGGCACCTAAAATAATAGTAAAATGTCCTGATGATTATCACATTCATTTTTTTTAGATTGAGATGTGTAAGAATAAGTTCCAATAAACTTTACAAAAATACACCCAAAAGAAGACACCAATATTCACCTGTGTTTCTACGTGCATGAGAATACCTTAGGGCGTTTCCCAGACTGCTCTGCGAAGTACAATTTAAGAGATGCTATGTGAGAAAAAGAATTATGTATTCTAATAAATCTGTAAACAGGTGGATAAAAACTTTAAAAGGTTTCTTCACTACAGAACTTCTCAGGAACATCTCATCGAACTAGTGTGTACCTGGACGTATACCTTGAGGGGAATGGCTTTTGCTTCTAAAAATACAATTCAGTTAGTGACCTTACTTTGTGTTTGGTCTAGGTTTTTATTTCTCAGGTGAATTAACTCTAAGCTTGGCTCTTTTAGAGGATACAAGTCATGAAGTCCAAAGAATCACCTGTGACTAACTAGAGCAGGTGTCCCTGTGTCACAGAACCACCTCTAGGATGTCAGCTTCATATTCTGCATGCCCATCACCTAGAGAGGCATCTGCGAGCTGGGAGGAAACCTCCGGTTCTGTATAGATAATTCTATCACAGCTTCTTCTGCTCTCCATTTCTGACTATTGACCAGGCGGAAGTATGGGGTTTCTTCTCTCCTATACACTCCGCATGCCCTTCAGAAGTTCCTTTCCCATAAAGACTGTCTTGCCATCTATATCAATACAACTTTATTCATCTAACGATAGAAGAAAGCTATACCTAGACTTCATGACCTCCATGGGCCTGGCCCAAACTCACCTGGGCAGCCTCATTGATCCCAACCTAGTCCACATCTCTTACCCAACTATTACTGGAGACTTCTTTGTGTCTTACCCCAGTGTAACTTCCATGTCCTGATTTTCTCTTCAGGGTATAAGAAGGCTGTGTACCCATGCATATCTAGTTACCATTGTGTTTGTGACTTTAGAAATAAAAGACTGATTTATTTCCTGATACCAAACTGCATTATGAACAGTTTAGTGTTTGAAACACTATCAAGAATGAGTTTCCTCTCTTCCTGTCCTCTTGCCTGATTTACTCCGAGAAGAACACTGGGAGCTCACTATAGAAGGATAATGCTCCATGGTTATGTCTTCTCTGGGAGTTGCAAACAAGACTCCATCAGCCTGCCAAGCATATGCACAGTATCCCAATGTGAAACAGAAGCTTCACTGATCAGTGAACAGAACAAGCCACAGCTGCTACTTTAGTTCTGGCTCGAATCAGAAGGTGTGACTTACGCCATCTCCAAAGGCTGGTTAAGGCTCTGATTCGTGCGTGAACTCCCCAGTCCGTATGGGGTGGGCAACTCGGCCTGAGCTAAAACTTTCCTACTGGAATTTAAGAGAGTTCAGGAAAACTGCTCAGATACCAATCCATTACCATTTTCTGATGATTAACTGAATAGCATCATTTCAAGCCACACACTTTTAATCTCTGAAGAAGCAACGTGACTTGCTCATAGGTAAAATTTGTGGAGAGCTGCTAAAAGTTATCTTTCCGACCAAACTACCATCTCTGGCTCTTCCAATGAAGGCAAGAGTCTTGGAAGTCCCCCTCCTGGCATGGATATGTGCTCGGGAATAACTCCTTGAGCCTACACTTCTCAAGCTTCCCCACTACAGTACCCCTAACGAAGACAGGAAAGGCACAAGAGGCATTTCAAAACTCTAGAGGAGAAAGCAGGAAAAAAACCTCTCTGACCTCAGCTGCGGCAATTT
Organism: Lynx canadensis; assembly: GCF_007474595.2. Taxonomy (NCBI): domain Eukaryota; kingdom Metazoa; phylum Chordata; class Mammalia; order Carnivora; family Felidae; genus Lynx; species Lynx canadensis. The sequence continues at coordinate 232,179,625 of NC_044303.2, read as the reverse complement.
CTTACTTGACACATCTCCAAAGGCAAGGGAATTAAAAGCAAAAATGAACTATTGGGACCTCATCAAGATAAAAAGCTTCTGCACTGCAAAGAAAACAATCAACAAAACTAAAAGGCAACCGACGGAATGGGAAAAGATATTTGCAAATGACATATCGGACAAAGGGCTAGTCTCCAAAATCTACAAAGAACTCACCAAACTCCACACCCGAAAAACAAATAATCCAGTGGAGAAACGGGCAGAAGACATGAATAGACACTTCTCTAAAGAAGACATCCAGATGGCCAATAGGCACATGAAAAGATGCTCAACGTCACTCCTCATGAGGGAAACACAAATCAAAACCACACTGAGATACCTCCTTATGCCGGTCAGAGTGGCTAAAATGAACAAATCAGGAGACTATAGATGCTGGAGAGGATGTGGAGAAATGGGAACCCTCTTGCACTATTGGTAGGAATGCAAACTGGTGCAGCCACTCTGTAAAACAGTGTGGAGGTTCCTCAAAAAACTAAAAACAGATCTACCCTATGACCCAGCAATAGCACTGCTAGGAATTTATCCAAGGGATATAGGAGTGCTGATGTATAGGGGCACTTGAACCCCAATGTTTATAGCAGCGCTTGCAACAATAGCCAAATTATGGAAAGAGCCTAAATGTCCATCCACTGATGAACGGATAAAGATGTGGTTTATATATACAATGGAATACTATTCGGCAATGAGAAAGAATGAAATCTGGCCATTTGTAGCAATGTGGATGGAACTGAAAGGTATTATGCTAAGTGAAATACGTCATACAGAGAAAGGCAGATACCATATGTTTTCACTCATATGTGGATCCTGAGAAATTCAACGGAAGACCAGGGGGAAGGAGAAGGGAGGGGAAAAAAAAAGTTACAGTGAGGGAGGGAGGCAAACCATAAGAGACTCTTAAATACAGAAAACAAACTGAGGGTTGATGGGGGGTGGGTAGTGGGCATTGAGGAGGGCACCTGTTAGGATGAGCACTGGGTGTTATATGGAACCAATTTTGGCAATAAATTATATTTAATATAAAAAAAGAGGCATTTCTAAAGAGGTGTGAAATTCCTTTGAGGTGGTTTCTGTTTTATCTCTTAAATGTAAATAAATGTTGTGTTCTACTCCATAGATATTATGATTATTTTAATATCATAGTAAATACTGATTGACGTACTTGTATCAGTCAGGGTCTGGCCGGGACACAGAAACCACACGCACTGTTTTCACAGAGAATTTAACAGAAAAGCTGACAACCAAGCACTGGTGACCTAAAAACGCAAATACGGGGGCGCCTGGGTGGCTCAGTCGGTTGAGCGTCCGACTTCGGCTCAGGTCATGATCTCGCAGTCTGTGAGTTTGAGCCCCGCGTCGGGCTCTGTGCTGACAGCTCAGAGCCTGGAGCCTGCTTCCGATTCTGTGTCTCCCTCTCTCTCTGCCCCTTCCCTGCTCATGCTCTGTCTCTCTCTGTCTCAAAAATAAATAAAAACATTAAGAAAAAAAAATTTTTTTAAATAAAAAAAATTTAAAAAAAAATGCAAATGCGGATACACAGAGGTTCACAGAGGTCGTGATGCAGAAAGCAACTAACACACGAGGGTCAGGGAATAAAGAGAAGAGGCTGGGATAATGGAGCCCTTGAAGCCCAGAGGAGGAGGCTCATAAGGGACCCGGGTCTCTGAGTGGGGAGGATATGCACAGCCAGTGCCGTGTTTCTAAGGAGACCCATGAGACTGGTCCTGGGCACGTGGAAAAACTGCAAACTGAAATCAACCGTTGCTACTGGAAACGTGATGCTGCGAGGTAAGGAAGTGAACGGGCCCCGGGCGGTCAGCCAGTCACAGGAAACAGGAAGAACTGGGTCCCTTCTCCAGCCCTGTGGCCACGCTCACGCTCGACCCCCCTCTTGACAGACCCTGAAAAGGAGCAGCTGGCAAACCAGAAAGGTGCGGTCTCCACCCCTCACCGAACACGGAAGGGGACGGGGAGCTAAGAGACACGACCCTTAATTTTTTCCCAAGAAGAGTACTTCTTGCATTGACCCTCCAAGAAGAGGCACCATACTGATTCACCCAGTGGCTGTGCAGAGCGCCACAAAACCTCTTAGAGCCCTGCCAACGTGGGAATTGGGTATGGCCAGCCCGGTGTGGATGAGCTTAGCAGGCATTCGGCCAGATCCAAGGACACTGGCCAGGCCAGGCCAGCCACCTCTCGTATGACGTCACCTCTCACCTTACCATGAGGGAGCTGGTTAGCTTTCTTCAGGTCCATCCCAATGTTATAGTTACGGGAGATTATCATGGAAAAGCTCACCTTTCAGCGGCATGGTTTTTGTGGAGAGAGGAGTCCAAAACAACGGGACTCCTAGAACCCTACTGGGGCATCCGGAAGTAACTTAAGGGCACTGGGAGGAGGAGGGCCTCGAGGAAAGGGGGTGAGAGAGAAAGAGACAGCGCAGGAAAGGAAGAGTGCTCAAGAGAAACCCGTCAGGGGCATGAAGGGGAGAGCAGACAGGCCGGGCAGGAGAACGTACCTGGAATCTTCTGTGATTCTGATTACTTGAATTTTCCCAATGGCTCATCCCACGGTTTCTGACAGTTGGGAAATGTGAGCTTCGCATGCGCGATCATCCCGTGTGGGAACCTGATGGCACGGGCCGGCACAAGTCCCCCCGGGGCAAAGCCAGCCTTTCTTCCGTAGTGAGGAATGAGTCCAAGGTTGGACACTTAATCCTCTCTTCCCTTCAGGACTGTAAAAATGGAAGGTGGGGGACCTGTACACATCGCCATCTGCCACAAAGCATTTCTTGACATCAGACTCCCTGCGTATAGATGAAATACTTGTGCTTCTTGGCAGAATGGTGTTATTTCAGTGCAATGTGTAACTCACTGCCTTGCAGAGGAAAGAGCCGCGCTTCTAATGGGATCACAGAAAAGACAGGTGCGTACAAAGGATACACAGTGTTTGTGGCAAGTCTGTGTGGGCCACTTTGGTGCCAAGATGCTTACAATCCTCCCTAGAGCCCTCCCGTGAATTTGGTTACAAATCACTCAGTAATTAAATATCCTCTCCAAGGGGCGCCTGGGTGGCGCAGTCGGTTAAGCGTCCAACTTCAGCCAGGTCACGATCTCGCGGTCCGTGAGTTCGAGCCCCGCGTCGGGCTCTGGGCTGATAGCTCAGAGCCTGGAGCCTGCTTCCGATTCTGTGTCTCCCTCTCTCTCTGCGCCTCCCCCATTCATGCTCTGTCTCTCTCTGTCCCAAAAATAAATAAACGTTGAAAAAAAAATTTTTTTTTTAAAATAAATATCCTCTCCAAGATATCCTGGCTGGTTTAATAAGGGCCAAACCCATCACAACAGATCTGAATCTGAGCTGGTGGGTTGTTTTTTTTTTTTTTTTTTTTTTCCCTCTGTGCTTCATTTTCAAAGGTTTTTATTACGGTAAGATATTTGGTAATATTCTTTATTAGGCTGATAAGTTTTGAATTGCTTTTCATTTTATTATCACATTAGTTCCTTCTTAATGGTTTTACTAGAACTCAGAAGTCTCCTGAGTTTTAATAACCTCTCTTTTTTCAGTACTTATAGTCGTGGAATTAATTGTATAAAATCACGATCCTTCACAGATGTGTCACCGGGCCAAAAGAAGAAAACTCAGTAGGAAGAATTAGACCTTAAGAGTGAATGATGATTCATCTTGCTACAGATTTTTCACTTGGGGGCTTTCATTTGCTTTTCAGTAACACGATTTCCTTCCTTTCCACCTCTAAGAATGCCCTTCAAATTGAAGAATGCTTTGGAATTCTCTGAACTGAGGCTTATTAAAATTGAACTTTTTAGTGATCAGTTGACTTTTTTTGATTTGTTTAAATTTTTTTTAATGTTTATTTATTTTTGAGAGAGAGAGAGAGCGAGTGCAGAGGAAGAGCAGAGAGGGAGGGAGACACAGAATCCAAAGCAGGCTCCAGGCTCTGAGCTGGCAGCACAGAGCCCGACGTGGGGCTCGAACTCACAAACCATGACGTCATGACCTGAGCTGAAGTCGGGCGCTTAACCGACTGAGCCACCCAGGCGCCCCCCAACTTTTTTAAAGTATATGAAAGGACATCTTTTTATTTACCTAAGAATACTCTCTATAGTTGGCTCTGTTTAAAAGAGGGACAACAATAAGGTGGAGTATACAAAAGTATCAACTTAGCAATTAGCTAGTTTTCTTTGGGTCTTATTTTCACGTTCATCTTCCTTGATCCATGTTGGTAATTCTCTTAAAAATAAATGGCTATTAGTTAAGGTCCTAAAGTCAAATCACCTTTGTTAAATCATAATTAACTGATATAAATGAATATTAAAAGAGCAAAATGCCAGATATAACAAGCTCAGAAAGAACCGAAATTTTAAGTAATCTTTTATTTAGATTTTAGCAAACAATGAAACTATTGAGTGGAAATCAGTGGCCAGGTTTTCAAAAAGGAATAAATAATTAAATGCGCAGTAACAGGATTAAAGTTTTCTCATACTTTCTGGCACTTCTCCATATGTTGTAATCATCCACATCCTTTCCATCATTTAGGATCCCTGAAATTATAAACTTGAGTATTAACATGGGGCATCTTCCTTTATTTCAACTCAATGTGAAGACGAGTTGGAATTAATGACTAAGAAAGGTTTAATTAGAGAGTCCATACCAACGATGGGAAATTAAATTAAACTGTTTAAAAATTCATTATCAGGGGCACCTGGGTGGCTCAGTCAGTTAGGCATCTGACTCTTGGTTTCGCCCAGGTTGTGATCTCACAGTTCATGGAACAAAGCTCCACATCGGGCTCCGCACAGACAGCAGGGAGCCTGCTTGGGATTCTCTCTCTCCTCTCTCTCTGCCTTCTTCCACACGCATGCCTACTCTCTCTTTCAAAATAAATAAACTTAATAAAACCAAGAAATTTCCACTCTTTCTTTAAATTTTTTTTAATGTTTATTTATTTTTGAGAGAGACAGAGAGACACAGCGCCAGCAGGGGAGGGGCAGAGAGGGAGAAACAGAATCTGAAGCAGGCTCTAGGCTCTGAGCTGTCAGCACAGAGCCCGATGCTGGGCTCGAACCCACGAACGGTGAGATCATGACCTGACCAAAGTCCAATGCTTAACTGAGCCACCCAGGCTCCTCAAGAAATTTCCACTCTTAACCAGTGTACAACTGATTATGTACATTACAACTGAAGTCTCTCCACAACAGCAAATTAAAACATTATGCTCACGTTAAAATTTCTCTTCTAAATCTAACACATAATAGATATGCCACAAATGACTACAGAATAAATGGATTTGTTCAAGTAGTGGTTTCAATCAGTTAAAACATAACAGAGTCCATCAAATATAATTCCTTAGTGTAAGCTGTAAATTTTGAAACTAGTCAATTACCAATGGATCTGATTTTTAACAATTCATTTGGGAAGGTGAGTTATTTCTAAAGGTATTTAAATAAGGAAACTATTTACGTGATAACCAAACTATGATGCAAAATATTACTACATTGGTCCTTGATGTATGTAAAGCTAAATACAGATTTTATTTTCTTCAAAACCAGATGGCTTCACTGGTGGATTCTACCAAATGTTTAAAGAAGCCTTAACATCAGCCTTTCACAAACTCTACGAAAAGACAGAAGAGGGGACAACATTTTCATAACTCATTCTACGTCCAGTATTATCCTGATACAAAAACCAGACAAAGACAAGAAAAGAAAATAGGCTCATATCCCTTATGACGACAGGCACAAAAATCCTCAACAAAATGCTAGCAAACTGAATCTAGTAACGTATAAAAAATCATCCACCACAGGTAAATGGGATTTATCCCAGGGAAGCAAGTTTGACTCAGTATATGAAAATCCAGGTAATGCATCACACTAATAGAATTAAAAACAAAGACCACGTCATTGTGTCAACAGACGAAGAAAAAGTGTTTGATAAAATCTAACACCCTTTCATCACAACAACACAATAAACTAGAAATAGAAGGAAACGTTCTCATCCTGATAAAGGGTATCTACAAAACGCCCCACATATGACATTATACTTAATGTTAAAAGACGGAAAACGTCCCCCCTAAGATCAGGAAAAGACCTCCTGAGGTCTACTCTCACCGCTTCTATTCAACACTATACTGGAGGTTCTAGCGAAGGCAATTGGACAAGAAAAAGAAATAAAAGTACACAGATAAGATATGATCTTGTGCATAAAAAATCCTAAGAGAGGGGCACCTAGGTGGCTCAGTCAGTTAAGCGTCTGACTCTTGATTTCAGCTCAGGTCATAATCTCATGGTTCATGGGATCAAGCCCCATGTCAGGCCCCACACTGACAGAATAGAGCCTGCTTAGGATTTTCTCCCCCCCAACCCCTGTCCCTCCTCTGCTCGCGCATGCACACACACAGCCTCTCTTTTTCTCTACAATAAATAAACTTAAAAAAAAAAAAAAGAAAGAAAGAAAATCCTAAGGGATTCACAAATACACTATTAGAACTAATAGAGAAGCTCAGAAAGGTAGTGGGGCGCAAGATCAATATACAAGAATCAATTACATTTTTATACACTAGCAACAAAGAATCTGAAAAGGAAATTAAGAAAATTCCATTTACAATAGCATAAAAAAATAAAATAGCTAGGAATACACTTAATAAAATAAGTACAAGATTTGAATGCAAGGAACTACACAACACTGTTGAAAAAAATTAAAGATCTAAATAAATTAAATGACATCCCATTTTCATGAAGAAGAATGTAATATTGTTGGGGCACCTGGGTGGCTCAGTCAGTTAAATGTCTGACTTTGGCTCAGGTCATGATCTCACGGTTTGTGCATTTGGGCCCTTCTGAGATGTCAGCACAGAACCTGGAGCCTGCTTCGGATTCTGTGTCTCCCTCTCTCTCTGCTCCTCCCCTGCTCACACGCTGTCTCTCTCTCAAAAATAAATAGAGATTAAAAAAAATTAAAAAAAAAAAATAACAGACTTATAGGTCAATGAAATAAAATTAAGAGTCCTGAAATGAAACCATACATCTCTTGTCAATTGGGTTGTGACAAGGGCACCATGACAATTCAGTGGAGAGACAACAGTCATCGACTGGTACTGGGACAAATGGATAGCCATGTGCAAAATGATGAAATACCAATTCTGTGTCATACGATACACAAAAAGTAACTCCAAATGGATCAAAGACCCAAATGTAAGAGCTAAATCTACCAAACTCTTAGAAGAAAACATAGGAGTAAACACGCACAGCCATGAATGAGGCAACGGTTTCTTAGATGTGACACCAAAAGCGCAAGCAACGAAAAGATGAACTGACTTCACCAAAACTAAAAACTCTTGCGTTCACTTTCGTGCTTTTGACGCTGTCAAGAAAGTGAAAAGACAGTCCACAGAATGGGAGAAAATCTTCACAAATCATACACCTGATAAAAGCCTCTTGTCCAGAATATTTACGGAACTCCCACAGCAGAGCAATACAAGGATATACAACCCAATGTCTCCAATGGGCAAGGGAGTTGAATATGTATGTCTCCAAATAATATATTTAAGTGGCCAATAAGCACATGAAAAGATACTCAGCATCTTTCGTCATCAGAGAAATACAAATCAATGCCACATTGTGATGATACCACTTCACGCCCACTAGAATGGCCGTAATCAAAAAGATGGACAATAACAAGCGTCAGTGAGACGTAGAGAAGTTAGAACCCTCACACGCTGGTGAGAATGTAAAATGGTGCAGCCGCTGTGGAATACAGTTTGCCAGGGCCTCAAAAATGTTAAACACAGAATTACCATAGGACCCAGCAAGAGAACTGAAAACGCACGTTTGCATAAAAACATGTGCACGGATGTCCATAGCAGCATTCTTTCTTTTTTTTTATTTTTTTTAACGCTTATTTATTATTGAGAGACAGAGAGAGACAGAGCGTGAGCATGGGAGGGGCACAGAGAGAGAGAGGGGGACACAGAATCCGAAGCAGGCTCCAGGCTCCGAGCTGTCAGCACAGAGCCTGACGCGGGGCTCGAACTCACAAGCCGCAAGATCGTGACCTGAGCCGAAGTCGGACGCTTAACCGACTGGGCCACTCAGGCACCCCAGCAGCATTATTTCTAAGAGCCAAAACGTGGAAACAACCCAAATGTCCATCAACTGTCCATCAGTGGATAACAACATTTAACATATCCACACGGTGGAACGTTATTCAGCCATTAGAAGTGCTGAAGTACTGTTATGTCCTACGACATGGACGAAGACTGAAAACATACTAAGTGAAAGAAGCCAAGCACAAAAGCCCACATATTCTACGATTCCCGTTAGATGAAATTTTCAGAATTGACAACTCGATGAAGGCAGGGAACAGATTCGTGGTTTCCAAGGGCTGAGAAAGTAGGGGAGGGAGGTTACTGCCAGTGGGTAATTTCCGGGTTGTGGAAAATATTCTGACATTAGATACTGGTGACGATTGCACAACTTTGTGAACATATTAAAAAAAACACTCAACTGTACACTTGAATTAAAAAATGTGAAATTTAAAAAACAAAACAGACGAACATAGAGGAAGGGGGAAAAATGAGAGAGGGAAACAGACCATAAGAGACTCCTAACTATAGAGAACGAACTGAGGGTTGATGGAGGGGGTTGGGGGGATGGGCTAGATGGGGGAGGGGCATTAACGAGGGCACCTGGGATGAGCACTGGGTGTTGTACGTAAGTGATGAATCACTAAATTCGACTCCTGAAACCAGTATTACACTATGTGTTAACGAGCTAGAATTTAAATAAAAGGTTGAAAAAAAAAATCGTTCTAACAAAGTGTAAGTTTCTTTAAAAAAAAAAAAGCATCAGATAAAATACTGAGATATGTGAAAATGTGATTATGTGCAAAATACTGTATAAAAAGTTATAGCTCTACACCTGAAACTAATAACGCACTGTATGTTAACTAGCTCAAATTTAAATAAAAACTTGTGGGAAAAAAGATGTGTTAATAAACATATTAAGTAGAAGCATATAAAAGTTATAGCAATTAAACACTAAACATCATATTTTGCTTTGTTACATCTATTTTCCCTAATAGAGAAAAAATGTTATCATTACTTTTCTGTATCTTATAGTGTTGATGTAAAAATATGTCACATTATTTCTACAGAGTAATGACTAATAAAATGATCAAAAATCACTGTTTTCATCGGGATAATTGTAATAAAATATTCTGCCATGATTATTTTTCAGCAGGAGGTAAATCACATCCATTCATTGATTATGCCCCACCTTCTCCCTTTCCTGAACGTGTTTTATCGTTTTACAAAGCATATGATCAATTAAGTTTAAATAAAGTACCAGCTGTTGTTAAGACTAGCATATTTCAACTACTGAGAACTATTCCGCAGTAAATGCACCTGGTGTCTAACATCCATTGATCCACCAAAAATTTTACAAGGTCCTTTTCAAAAACAGTGTGTACATGTGTGTGTGATACTGGAAAAACATTTGCAATCAGACCAAGGAAACAGCTGTAATCTAATGTTCATTAAGGGTCACTCTTAAAAGATAATTATAGGGGCGCCTGGGTGGCGCAGTCGGTTGAGCGTCCGACTTCAGCTCAGGTCACGATCTCGCGGTCCATGAGTTCGAGCCCCGCGTCGGGCTCTGGGCCGATGGCTCGGAGCCTGGAGCCTGTTTCCGATTCTGGGTCTCCCTCTCTCTCTGCCCCTCCCCCGTTCATGCTCTGTCTCTCTCTGTCCCAAAAATAAATAAAAAACGCTGAAAAAAAAAATTTTAAAAGATAATTATAAAGATATGACTTAATTATCTCATAACCTCAGATGGTATAAACTGACCTACAAATCTAAAGATCAACCTGTTATTCTTTATCAAATGGCAAGGGGAAACACTAGAGAGACTGCTGAACACTTAAAACACTGGAATGTAAAATGTCCATCATGTGGGGTGCCTGGGTGGGTCAGCTGGTTAAGCATCTGACTCTTGATTTCAGCTCAGGTCATGATTTCATGGTTCATGAGTTCAAGACCCATGTCAGGCTCTGCACTGACAGTGCTGAACCTGCTTAGGATTCTCTCTCCCTGCCTCTCTCTCTCTCTCTCTCTCTAAAACACATAAATAAATAAATAAATAAATAAATAAATAAATAAATAAATATTTTTAAAAAGAAAGAACCATTATGTTTAACATCATTCTAGCACTGACACTGCAAATACATAATAAATTTTAGAAGGCACTCTTTATGTTGGATTGGAATTATAATGATCAAATCTATCAACTGTTACCAAAATAGATTTCTTACTAAAAATGCATTACAACTATAATGTTTCTAACTCCTTTCTTATGAAAAGTCTGCTTCTCAGAATTCTCACAAGTCATGAAAAGGGAGCAAGAAATCAGGTACTAATATCTTCAGGTCATATTTTTAGTAAGAGAAAGTGAGAAATGAAAAGTCTTGCCCCCTTGTTGGGATGAGCACTGGGTAGCGTGTAAATGATAAATCACAGGAATCTACCCCCAAAACCAAGAGCACACGGTATATACTGTGTTAGCTAACTAGACAATAAATTATATTTAAAAATAAATTTTAAAAAAGGTTTTTAAAAAAAGATTAAAAAAAAGGAAAAAGGAAATGTCTTGCCCAATGTCACCAACATTACAAACATTTTTAAGAGTAGGTAGGCCAGGTGAGAGAGAAAACAACCTGTTATAACAGACAAATTGAACCATGTGGCCCATACCACGTAGGAACTCAAAATTCCTACTGTGAATCAAAGATTTTCCAAACAAGTGAGTGTGAAGAAAGCAGGACTGACACTGACACAAGTAGCTTACTGTTGGAATCACATTTCTATCTGACTAATTCCAAGAAGGTGAAGAAAGACTGAAAATGCTCTCTTGAAACGGTAAGAATGAAAAAGACATCAGTTCCTACAAAACTCCTTTAAAAAGTTATTCATAAGGATCTCAAATTGTCAAAAGGAAAGGATTTTTTGAAGATAAAGGAAATAGAAAAAAAAAAATCCTTAGAGCTAGTACAGGCTCTTCTCAGCATCCCATCATCTAGAACAGTCCCTACTAATTAGAATCGTGCATGAATACAGGCTTAGCACTCAGTGATGACACCACTTTGGCACTCTTTAAATTTCTTATGGTATTTATAAAGGATGGCATATTTGTTCTAGTGGTTATCATTTTATATAGAAATATATATATATATAATACACATTTAATATATTCTGTAGATTCAATGCAAACCTTTTTAAAATCCCAGTAGACTTTTTTGTTGAAATTGACAAGCTGATTCTAAAATTCATATGGAAAGGCAAAGGAAATGAAACAGCCAAAACACTTTTTTTACAAGATCAAAGTTGGAGGACTCCCCATCCGCTTTTCAGACTTATCATAAGCTAGTACTTAAGACCGTATGTTATGGAAGAAAGCATAGACACACAGATCGATGGAATAAAATATATAGTCAAGAAATAGACTCACATACTTACAGATGGCCAGCAGACCCAGGACAAGATGCTCAACATCACTCATCACCAGTGGAATGCAAACCAAAACTACAATGAGCTATCCCCTCACACCCGTCAGAATGGCTGAAACTGAAAGCAGAAGAAACAACAAGTACTGGTGAGGATGTGGAGAAAAATGAGCCCTCATGCACCGTTGGTGGGAATGCACACTGGTGCAGCCACTGTGAAAAACAGTCTGGAGGTTCCTCAGAAAATTAGAAATAGGAATACCATAGGATCCAGCAATTCCACTACTGGGTATTTGCCCAAAGAATATGAAAACACTCGTCTGAAAACATATATGCACCCTATGCTTATAGCAGCATTATTTATAATAGCCAAATTATGGAAGCAGTCCATATGATGGAAGTGTCCATCAACTGATGTAAGCCAGCCAGAGAAAGACAAATACCATATGATTTCACTCACGTGTGGACTTTAAAAAACAAAACAAATGAGCAAAGGAAAAAAGAGAGAGAGAGAGACAAACCAAGAAACAGACTCTTAACTATAGGGAGCACACTGATGGTTACCGGAGGGGAGGCTGGGAGGTGGGTGAGGTGGGCACTTGTGATGAGCACTAAGTAATGTACAGAACTGTTGAATCGCTATTTTGTACATCTGAAACTAATATAACACTGTATGTTAGCTATATTAAAATTAAGGTTTTTTTAATAAGAAAAAATTGGGGCCCCTGGGTGGCTCAGTCAGTTAAGCGTCCAACTTCGGCTCAGGTCACCATTTCATGGTCCATGAGTTCGAGTCTCGCGTGGGGCTCTATGCTGACAGCCCGGAGCCCAGAGCCTGCTTCAGATTCTGTGTTTCCTTCTCTCTCTGCCTCTCATCCGCTCACACTCTGTCTCTCGCACTCTCTCAAAAACAGATAAACGTGGTTTTTTAAGTGGATTCTTATACATTTTGTCAAATGATTTTCAATACAGATGCACTGGTAACTCAGTAAAGAAAGAAGTCTTTTCAGTAAATTCTGCTGGGACAACTGGACAGCCACGTGCAAAGAAACAAACCTTCATCTATACTTCACCCCACAAACAAAATTTAACCTAAAATGGACCAGAGACTTAAATATAAAGTCTAAAACTATAAAACTTCTAAAAGTAAACATAGGAGAAAATCTCTGTGACCTTAGGAAAGATTTCTCAGCTATGTCACCAAAGCAGAATTCAGAAACGATTAATTGGACTTCATCAAAATTAAAGCCTCTCCTTTGCAAAAGATGCTCTTAACTGAATGAAAAAGAAAGGCCACAAACTGAGAGCAAGTACTGGCAAAACATATGTAAGACAAAGGATTTGTATCCTAAATATATACAGAACTGTCAAAATCCCCAGTAATATGTAAACGAGCAACACAGTTTTGAAAACAAGCAAAAGATTTGAACAGACACTACACCAAAGAAGATATATGGGCACAACAAGATTACAAAGAGATGCTTCACAAAATGCAAATTGAAACCCTAGTAAGAAACCAGGACGAACCTATTAGAATGGAGGGAAGAAAATTAAGAAAACCAGGCAGTAAGGACACAAAGCAATGGGAACTGTCCTATACTGCAGTCTCTTATGAAGTTAACACACAAGCCCGCAATCCCACCCCCAGGGAATTACCCACTTTGGCAAAACTCGGGTTCACAAAAGAAAGCCTACATGCCATGTTTATAGTGACTTTACTCATCATCATCAAAAACTGGAAAAAAAAAATCCAAACGTTTTTCTACTGGTGAATGATAAAGTCAGGGGCATTCATACAGTGGGGCCCTACTCGGCAAGGGAGAGAAATAAACACCGAACAAACAACAGGGATGAATTTCAAACGCATTACGCTGAGTGAGAGAAGCCAGACACAAGAGGCTACATTCTGTATGATTCTGTCTACGTGACATTCTGGAAAAGGGCAGACTAAAGGGACAGGAAAGAGATCAGTGGTTGCCAGGGAACAGGTGTCAGACAAGGCACTGACGACCACCGTGGGGCAGGTGGGGATTCTGTGGTAGCAGGATTATTCTCTATCCTGATCGTGTGGTACTTATGCGACCATATGCATTCGTCAAAACTCAGAGCACTGAAGACCAAAAAGGGTGAATTTTGCTGTACGTAAATCATACCTCAGTGTTTTTAAGTGTCTAGCATTCCTACTCTACCATTATTAACACCTACAAATAGTATGTTAAAACATTTCTACATAAGGGCGCCTGGGTGGCTCAGCGTCCGACTCTTGACTTCGGCTCAGGTCGTGATCTCACGGTTCATGGGTTCAAGCCCCACGTTAGGCTCTGCGCTCACAGCACGGAGCCTACTTGGGATTCTCTTTCTCCCTCTCTGACCCTCCCCGGCTTTCATGCTCGCTCACTCCCTCTCTCTCTCTCTCTCAAAATAAATAAGTAAACATTTTTAAGAATTTTCTACATAGTACTAATATACATCATCCTAAATGGCCTACACTTGGACACTATTTTTTAGGCCAGAATATTAGTTTTTCTGAACAAAGGTTTGCCTGTTAGAAATATATATAGGAGCGCTTGGGTTGCTCTGTTAAGCATCTTGACTCTTGATTTGGCTCAGGTCATGATCTCAGGGCTTGTAGGTTTGAGCCCCGTGTCAGTCTCTGTGCTGGCAGCATGGAGCCTGCTTGGGATTCTCTCTCTCTCTCTCTCTCTCTCTCTCTCTCAAAAAGAAATAAATACACTCTTTTTAGAAGGCTAAATATATATGTACATCAAACCCACTCTGAAACTCTGAAGCTTTCTCCTGTTGTGGGGATTTAAAAAATTGTAACTAGCAAATCACTGTCCTTTATCATTTCCCTCCACACACAAATTGAACAGTAAAATCCTTTCTTGTCTTAATTCAAGCAATAAATAGTTCATTTGCTTCTGGGAAAGAATTCATCACAGTCGATTATTTTCACGTTTGCTAGCAGTCTGCGGGATCTGACCAACAGTCACATGGATAATTTGAAATGTTTGTTTGTTCATATCCATTTCAACACAACACATTGTGTTCTGTAGCAAAGTAATTCCTTACACCTAGAAAAAAAAAATCAGAATCTTCTGTTTTTAGGGAAACACTCTTTACATAGGATCAAAATTCATGTCTGAAAAGGCATCACATAAAAAACCTGGACAAATAATCACCAAACTACTGAAGATCCCAAACATCGACACGTGAATCAAACCATGAGGCAGAATCAAATGCAAACCCATCACGTTCCTTTCTCATCTCAGAGAATCGCTGAGCACTCAAGCTTTTTCCCTTCCCTTTGCCTAACTACCAAGTGGGTGGAAATGTTTTCCTTTCACTCACTGGAAACAAAAGTGATGCTACATCAGCAGATAGGCTACAAAATAAAACATTAAGAAAAAAAAAAGATGACGCCTAGTTAAATGTGAACAAAATGACAAGAGGCTTCATTAGGGCGTAAATTTTGCAATCACAGATCGTATTCAGAAAAAGTAAACTGTGGAAGGAAAAGCCTAAGACCCCATCAAGGACAGAAAGAGCACAGGGTCCCAGGTGCAAGAGAGACGGGACAGAAAAGAAGATGAAGGTGAATGTCGGAGGGAGGAAGAGAGTAACCAGCCCAGCTGAACTGGTGGATGGTGAAAAAGACTATCAAATGGCAAGTACTTCATAAATTGTAAATAAAAGCAGAAGTGTGCAGTAAATGTAAAATCCATTGCTCTATTTTGGGAACCCACCACCCCCAAAATACTTAGATTTTAATTGACAGATTAAAAATGAAAAATTGTGAATGGGAAGAAATGTTCTCCCAATTAGTGCTCCTGCTAAGAGGAAAATTTTTCACTAGAAATTCCAAATTTACGGGGTGCCTGGGTGGCCCAGTTGGTTGAGGGTCCAACTTCAATTCAGGTCGTGATCTCATGGTTTGTGAGTTCAAGCCTTGCATCGGGCTCTGTGCCAACAGCTCAGAGCCTGGAGCCTGCTTCAGATTCCGTGTCTCCCTCTCTCTCTGCCCTTACACCAGTCATGGTCTGTTTGTCTCTCTCTCTCAAAAATAAATAAACATTAAAAATATATACATATGTGTGTGTGTATGTATACATGTATATATATATAAATATATATATACATATATATATTTAAAGAAAAGAAATTCCAAATTTAGGCAGGTTTACTCAGGAAGAAACTAACACTGCTACAATTTCAGTCATAAAAAAACAAAAGGAAGTTTAAAAAAAACAGGATAGCAAAATGTATTCTAACTTGGGCTTTTTTTTTTTAATCTTTATTATTTATTTTTGAGAGAGAGAGAGAGAAAGAGAGTATGAGCAGGGGAGGGGCAGAGAGAGAGGGAGACACAGAATCCAAAGCAGGCTCCAGGCCCTGAGCTGTCAGCACAGAGCCCGACGTGGGACTCGAACCCACGAACTGTGAGATCATGACCTAAGCCAAAGCCGGACGCTTAACCGACTGAGCCACCCAGGCGCCCCTAACTCGGGCTTTTTTTATCTACAGAGAGAGAGAGCTCTGTCAGTTAACTGCTCTAAATGAATTCATGTTAGAACCAAATAGGCTCCACTGTATGAACGCCCCTGACTTTATCATTCACCAATAGAAAAACATTTGGATTTTTTCCACGTTTTGATGATTATGAGTAAAGTCACTATAAACATTGGCATGCAGGCTTTCTTTTGTGAACACAAATTTTTAAAAATGTTTACTTATTTATCTTGAGAGAGAGTGAGTGAGTGCATGAAAGCCGGGGAGGGGCAAAGAGAGTGGGAGAGAGAATCCCAAGTAGGCTCCGTGCTGTCAGCTCAGAACACAACATGGGGCTTGAACCCATGAACCCTGAGATCATGACCTGAGCCAAAATCAAGAGTCGGGCACTCAACTGACTGAAAACTCCAGAAAACTGAGAAGTCGTGTACATGAGACAGCCGAATCACTTACTGGGGATGTTGGAGAGATTGTGTAGAACAGAAGTGCCAGAGATCCAGGGTGGTCCGCGAATATTAGTGAAGTCTTAGAAGGGGAGGAAGATCTGGGCACGACAGACCCACAGGCTGGGCGTTAGTTAACCTCGGGAAAGAGCGGGCCCTACAGAGAGGAAGTCACACGCGGCTAGACCCAGACAACACTCTGCGGAGGGAAGTAAACCAGCCACAGAAGGCCAAACACCGCAGGACTCCAAAACAGTCAAGCTCCTAGAAGCAGAGAATAGAATGGAGGTCACCAAGTGCTGAGGGAGGGGGGAACTGGGGAGCTGCTCCTTGGGGGTCTAAAGTTTCAGTCATGTGGGGTGAATAAATTGGAGAGATCTGCCGCTCATTACAGCGCCTGGAATTAGCAATTCAGTGTCGTTCTCTTCAAAATCTCACCGTCAGTGTTCTTACCACCAAGACAGCATCAACAAAAAACAAAAGAGCAGGAGGAACCTTCTGGAGATGACAGATATGTTTATTACCTTGGTTGTGGTGATGGTTTCATGGGTTTGTATGTCCAAACTCATCAAATTGTATACATTAAATAAACATGTGCAGCTTTTTGTGAGGTTTGGTTTTTTGGGGGGGGCAGGGGATCTATTATACCTCAATAAATTTTTTTAAGAAAGAAAAAGAAGGGTGCCCGGGTGGCTCAGTCAGTTGGGCATCTGTCTTCAGCTCAGGTCATGATCTCGCGGTTCGTGGGTTGGAGCCCCGCATCGGGCTCTGTGCTGATGGCTCAGGGCCTGGAGCCTGCTTTGGATTCTATGTCTCCCTCTCTCTCTGAGCCCACACCCCCCCCACCCCCCACTCATGTTCTGTCTCTCTCTCTCTCTCTCTCTCTCTCTAATATAAATAAAACATTAAAGTTTTTTTTAAAAAGGAATGAAAAAGAGGGGCACCTGGGTGGCTCAGTCGGTTAAGCCTCCGACTTCAGCTCAGGTCACGATCTCATGTCCGTGAGTTCGAGCCCCGCGTCGGGCTCTGTGCTGACCGCTCAGAGCCTGGAGCCTGTTTCGGATTCTGTGTCTCCCTCTCTCTCTGACCCTCCCCCATTCATGCTCTGTCTCTCTCTGTCTCAAAAATAAATAAACGTTAAAAAAAATTTTTTTTAAAAAAAGGAACGAAAAAGAAAATGTAGGAAGGCAAATAATAACATAGGAGTCCAAAAAAAAAAAAAAACCCGTAGAGACTCCAGGAGACAGTATGGATTGCCAGGAATGAATTCTGGTGATTTTCTTTTTTAACTAGTAGTACACCAACGCCACCAGGTCGAAATAAAGGGAAAAGATAATGTAGCTGGACTTCAGTAAGACGTGTGTCCACTCTCCCCTGACGTCCTTCGCTTACACATTTATTCAATAAATATTTATGGACTGCCTAAGACATGCAGGCATCATCCTCCAGGCTGGACACACAGTGATGAAACCCATCCTAGACCACACTCATCTACATGTCCTAACAGTCAGAGTGAGGGCATCACCGAGTAGAGCATAAATTAATGAACAGCCACCTTCTGCGAGCGCTGATACAGTTTATAGGACGGGGAGGTCCTAGGGCTCTGTTTCATTCAAAATTTGTGGCTGTTCCTTTCGAATAATGTAGATGAGAGCACTAATTTCATGGTTATTAACGTTGCATGCGGCCTAAGGTACACAGGGACAAGTAAGTAATTGGATGATTGAATTAGTGTCCAAAATCCCTTAAAAAACCTTCAGCAGTGGGACAAACCTAACGTGACAAAACTTACAAAAAGGAAAACAGTCCATTTTTTCACTTGCTTCAAAAACATAAAATGCACTTGGGTCCAAAAAAAAACCCCCAAAACTCCACTGACATGGTTTATATAAGATTGTGTGTGACAGACAACTTATCAGAAGCCTAAGTAAAAACTCCACGCGCATCGAGTATCAGGCATCAGTCTGAAGACTAGATCAGAGCGAGGAAGGGGGTCATCCGTTCCCCTCCGTGCTGGCCGGGCCACCCCTGGCTCTGCGTCTGGCTCCAGGACCCACACTTCAGGAAGATAATTTAAGGGGCACCTGGGTGGCTCAGTCAGTTGAGCAGCCAACTTCAGCTCAGGTCGTGATTTCATGGTTCATCAGTTCGAGACCCACGTCGGGCTCTGTGCTGATGGCTCAGAGCCTGGAACCTGCTTCGGATTCTGTGTCTCGCTCTCTCTCTGCTCCTCCCCTGCTCGTGTTCTTTCTCTCTGTGTGTCTGTCTCTCTCAAAAATAAATTAAAAAATTAAAAAGGAAGGAAGGAAGGGAAAATTTAAAACCTAGCTTCTGTTAAGAGGAGAGTTACCAGGCTAGGGAGGGTTGGTTTTTCTGAAGAAACACAAGAATGAAAGATTCAGTGGGAATAGGAGAGGGTCCTCCAAATCTTTGGGGTTTTGGATTTCCCACGAAGGAAGCATTAGATTTGTGCAGGGTGGTCCCCAGGAGGTAAAATTAGGGCCAGCGGGTGGGAAATGCTAGGGAGCCAGCTTTCAGCCAGGTGGGTATACAGAAGGCATTGCTAACACGGTGTCCGAAGGTAAAACGAGCTGCTGTAAGAGTTGGGAGCTAACTGACATTCCCCAGAAGCCCCCACGCAGAGGCGCCATAAAAAACCAAAATGTTTCAGGCAGAGTTGAGGGTTATTCAGAATCAATAACCTAAAGGTTCCACTCAGAGCTGTTATGTCACTTGCTAGTCTACCCAGTGTGTCCCTTTTTACACACCACAAAAAGCAGAGAAGAATGTGTCTTGCTTGGCTTTTAACTTGCGATCACAATCTGGTGTTGGGCACAACCAGTTCTAAGTTTTTTTAATTTTTTTTTTTTTTTTTTTGAGAGAGCACAAGCAGGGGAGGTGCAGAAAGAGAGGGGGACAGAGGATCTGAAGCGGGCTTTGCGCTGACAGCAGCGAGCCCGATGTGGGGCTTGAACTCACGAACTGTGAGATCACGACCTGAGCTGAAGTCGGTCGCTTAACCGACTGAGCCACCCACGTGCCCCCCCCCAAAAAAAAGTATTTTAAAATATAACAAAAGGGGTCTTTTCTCACCTCAGATCCCAAACCCCACCCATCCTCCCCGGAGGCAAAAGCTATTACCAGGTTCTCGCGTACTCATGGATTCTTTCTGGCAAGGTATGTGTGGGAGAGTCGGGGAAGGGGGGCACACGCGGATGCCCCTTTTTTACAAAAGTGGAATGCCCCTTTTTTACAAAAGTGGAAGCAAATATCACGCTGTCCTGCCCCTGGTTTTTTACACCTGTCAACACTCTACTCTGCTACAGCACCTATCATCGTAACACCAATTAACTCCCATACCACCGCTGCAGAGGGGATGATGTCAGAATAACCTGGAAGTTTCGTTGGTTTCTATGTAGTTATTTCTGCAAGGGGAGCCTAGCTTTGCATTATGAGTAGAACTTCCTGCTTCAGCAGGAAGGGAAGCGCCTCTCAACGTGGAGCCCAATCAGTTAGATTTTTAGAAAACGTTAGCAAGAGGGCCTGCCCCTCCCCAGAGAGGGGCTCCCCGGCCTTTCGCGGTCCTGGGCATGCATTGGGGCGCAAGCCCTCCAGTGCTCATGCGCACCGTGTCGTTCCCCCAAATCAGCACTCCCGGGCTGATTTCTAAAATTACTATCCCCCACTGGGTGTTGTATGGAAACCAATTTGACAATAAATTTCATATTAAAAAAAATCAAAATAAAAATAAAAAGGTTAAATAAATAAATAAGTAAAATTATCACCCCCTCGGGCAGTCTCCAGTGCCACTGAGCTGCCTGCCTGCACTGCCCAGTTCTCTCCCCAGATACTGATTGTCTCCTGAATGCTCTGATTTCAAGGTGGCAACCATTCTGAGTGGTCTGCCATTAACCCAGCTTTTTCCGCCAGACCGGCTACGCTCGGCGCGTGTTGTTGCAGAATGCGTGTCACAGCACAGGAGCCTCTACTGGAAATGCCACGTGCCCTGGTACCTGTCACTCTGCCACAGGCTTTTTTCACGGCTGCCCAGCCAGTCTCGACTGACGCACGCTTGGGCTGCGTCCAATTACTTGCTTGTGAAAGTGAGGCTGTAATTAACTTGGTGGGATTTCTTACCCACTGAACCGTGTCCCCCTCAAAACTCATCTATGGAAATGCTAATCCCCGGTATCTCGGAACGTGACCGTAGCGGGACTTCCAGTCTCCAGAGCTATGAGAAATGCGTGTCTGTGGTCTCAATGACGAGGCTGTGCCACGTTGTTATGGCCGTCCCAGCGGCCGATGGAGACGTGTGCTTCTGCAAGTCGTTTACTGTCTAACACAGACAGGTGATACATCTGCACGCACCCATTTTTGGGAGGTGGACCTAAAAGGCAGGTGGTAAGTCAGCTCTGCGTAGAACTCATTACTCCCTCTGCCTATTTCTGAGCGCGGAGACAATTCTGAAAAACTGGCTGCCTTATTCTTCTCACGGGCTCATGCTTCTGACTCAAAGACCACCCTTGTGCCTACCAAAAACACGATGTATTCTGATTCAAAGACACGTGGGGCCCAAGCCTCAGAGTTACTCAAACGTTGCTGATATCTAAGCTCCTGGGTAGACGGGATCGATTCTGGAGCAGTAGGGTCGTCCCCACGCCCTGGCCGGGCAGGGACAAAGGGGAAATCACACAGGTGTTAGTGCCAGACAGGCCTGGGTGTGAATACCAGCTCCACTACCTGGTAATGGGTGCATGGGCCTTAGCAAACGAATTACTCTCTAAATGCCTCAGATTACCCCTGGGAAATATCATATCTACACTGTAGTTAGTATGAGAATTAAAAATAATGTATCTAGGGGGCGCTTGGGTGGCTCAGTCAGTTAAGTGTCCGACTCTTGATCTCAGTTCAGGTCATGATCTCACAGTTCGTGAGTTCAAGTCCCGTGTCTCTCAGCGCAAAGTCTGCTTGGGACTCTGTCTCTCCCTTTCTCTGCCCCTTCCTGCTCTCTCTCTCTCAAAATAAATAAACTCAAAAAAAATAAAAATAACGTATCTAAAAGACGTATGACTTGGTAGACAGTCAACACTTGAGAGCTATCCTTGTTATCATTGTTTCTGGACTATGAATTTCTATTCATAATTAACATTTCCAGGTCAAGAGAAACTTTCAGTGACCGTAGTCTGCCTTTCTGAGCTGCCGTGATTATGTCAGTTTGGTAGTTTGGACTGGGGTAAGAGCAGGTGGAAACAAGGAACCATTGCAAATCCCATCTTTCGGCCTCCCTGAACATTCAAATTCCTATTGAATGACTCCTTAACAAAATGCAAATGCCCTTGAAAATGGCAATATGTAACTCTTAAATCAGAGATTAGCAGACATGTGGGAAAGAGGCCATGGGATGAAGTGATAAAGCACAGGTGCCCAGGACAGGTAAATGTCAGGGAGTGAGAAGAGACGGTCTCTGGAATAGCAGAGGCTTTGGCCCCCTCCAGAATGTGCTGACCGCTCACCATGTGCACCAGCATGAACCTAATGCCTTGTGACACCCTGTCTCTGTAGCTGTCACGTTCCCCACGAGCAACACTGCCTGGCAAACCCCATAAGCCCGCGCCACTCAAACGTCCCCAGCAAGTCTGGGACATACGTGGAGTTTTGTGAATTTTTCCGGCATTTGGATCAATTCTCATAAAGAATAATTTCGCTGCCCGATGTTTCACCCCACAGTATTCCAGAGGAGAAAATGTACTCGATTCCTCCTTCCCATCCCTGACTCAAACCTTGTGATCAATGAGCTATTGTTCGATCAGCCCTTCTCAGGTAACATTCGCACCGTAACATTAAATTAGAAAAAGTAAGATCTGATTCCCCTTACCTATAAAAGTTACATGATTTCTTTGTTCACGTTCAATTTGCATCGGTCCATCGGGTCACAAGTGTGCCAATTCCAATATAACCACAACGTGTCACGATTACGGGAGTGCTTCACTCTGCCTGAGAGGATGCCGGATGACTCAAGTTTTCTATTTGAGTGCAGAAACTTGATTGTGTTATTCAGAGGGGAGATTTCTCACATTTATATAAATACCCACTTTTCTATTTGAAATAGATGGCCTGCACCACCTTTGGGGGTACCAAGCTCCTTGTGTTTAACACCTGTCGTGACAAGTATTATTTTCGTTCATCATAAAATAGCCGATTACATAAATGGAGTTCTTCACTGGGTGCCTGGGTGGCTCAGTCAGTTGAGCGTCCGACTTCGGCTCAGGTCATGATCTCGCAGTTCGTGAGTTCGAGCCCCACGTCAGGCTCGGTGCTGACAGCTTGGGGCCTGGAGCCTGCTTCAGATTCTGTTTCCCTCTCTCTCTGCCCCTAACCCACTCACATTCTGCCTCTGTCTCTCTCAAAAATAAATAAAAACATTTAAAAAAATTAAAAGAAAAATGGAGTTCTTCAGGAAACACGACACTCAACTGAACCCTTTGAGGGGGGCTAAGATGTGAGGGGCAGCGGGGGTTCCACCCGGCCCGGTTCTTGGGCCCTCTGGTGGTGGGCGGGCGGGCCTGCGGCCGGGTCCCTGGACTGGGCCCTTGACCCAGAGAAACCCGTTCGTTACCCTCTCGTCTGTCACAGCCCTCCAAACTCCCCTGGCCTCAGCATCATGCCCTCAGCCTCCCCCTGGACATCCCCAGTCTTTCTGTTCCCCAATTTAAATTCTCAACATGGAATCAGAATAGCTCATCTCATTTCTGTGGCCTGACGTTGGCTCCAATCAGTTGGAGAGGGGTCAGAGAACCTTGTGAGGCTGCTCCCTTGACAAGGGGATGGGTAAGACGGCGTCACTCAGAAGGCAGTGAGGCATCATCAGTGACGGACTTGTCCCAGGGGCTTCAAGAACAGTGTCCTGGCTCTCATCAGAACTTGGAAACACATGGGGCGCCTGGGTGGCTCGGTCGGTCGAGCCTCTGACTCTTGACTTCAACTCAGGTCAGGATCTCACGGCTCAAGCCCTGCATCGGGCTACGCGCTGAGCAAGGAGGCTGCCTGGATTCTCTCTCTCCCTCTCTCCCGCTCTGTGCTCTTCCCCCATTCATGTGCACATGTTCACACTCTCTCAAAATAAATAAATTTTGGGGGTGCCTGGGTGGCTCAGTCAGTTGAGTGGCTGACTTTGGCTCAGGTCATGATCTTACAGCTTGTGACCTCGAGCCCTCCGTTGGGCTCTGTGTTGACAGCTCGGAGCCTGGAGCCTGCTTCGGATTCTATGTCCCTCTCTCACTCTGCCCCTCCCCGAGTCATGCTTGCTCGCTCTCTCTCTCTCTGTCTCAAGGTTAAATAAAACATTAAAAAATATTTTTTTATTTTAATAAATAAATAAATGTCTTACAAAAGTGGGGAGGCGCCCGGGTAGCGCAGTTGGTTATGTGTCCGACTTCAGCTCAGGTCATGAGCTCCCTGTCCGTGGGTTCCAGCCCCGCATCAGGCTCCGTGCTGACAGTTCAGAGCCTGGAGCCTGCTTCAGATCCTGTGTCTCCCTCTCTCTCTGCTCCTCCCCTACTCACGCTCTGTCTCCCTCCATCTCTCAAAAATGAATAAATGTTAAGAACTTAAAAAAAAAAAAAAAGAAGAAGAACGTGGGAGACCCAAGTGTGCTCTCTGGGTCTAAGCTCTCTGGGGTCGAACAATTTCCAACCTTCTCTGAGCGTCAGCTCTCTGCTGGGGTTCTGATAAAACCTATTGTCATTCATCAGCTTCTCCGAGATTTCAAAATTTCGACTACTTCCATTTCGTATACGAGAGTAAAAAGCCGCCCGTGGCCTGGAGCTGGGGGAGGCTAAGTTGAATCGGGAAGCATGTGCAACGTTGCTGCTCAAAGGCCACTCTGATGCCTCACAGACCCACTGTGTTCGGCCGGGAAGGTTCTGGCAAGACTGCTAAGACTGGAAAACTCGCGGTCATTTTAGGCCATTTCAAGACTCCACACCTGCTTGTAGATGAATCCCTTCTACAATATCTCCACCAAGTGGCTGTCCAGCCCTCTGCTCCACTATCTCCAGTGACAAGAAACTCACTGTGTCCAGAGGCAACGCATCCTAACCTGAAACGACTTTACCCAAACTGTGCTGGGGACTGAGCCGCAGCCTCCCGTCCCTTCGGCGCCAGCCCAGTGTGACCCGAGTTGGTATCTCAGAGCCAGTTAGAACGTAAGACTCTGTGCTCCCGTGTCCAGGTGTGACTGAGCAAGCTGACCGCAACTCCCGCTGGTTGAGAGAAAAGAAACGAGCTCGTGCCTCCGCCCTACAGATGCGAACGGGGTTATTTCCAGCACATGGAAACTGTCGACACACGGTCACGTCCACAATCACTTTTCCTTTCTTCTGCCGCTTGGCAAGCCTTCGAACACCAGAAAGGTCCGTTCTGTGCCCTCTACACCTCCTCTCATCCCGGGCAAACATCCACAGCCTGTTTAACTGCGCCTCGTAGGAGAGGTTTCCAAGACCCTCTGCCACCTAGACTTCATTTCTGCTTGTCAACGCGGCTTCTGTTCCTCTCCCGCTGGTTTTGTTTCATCTTCCACGTTAGTTTAGGGACAAACCGTGCCAGAAGCATCCTCCGAGAGAGCCAGGAGGGAGAGGCACAGAAGAGACCCCTCGCAGGGAAACTGCCCTCGAGATGGTGCCAACCATACCCCCCGACGGCCATCCAGAGAGGGCCCCTGTGGAACTTCAGGACTCGGCCAACCGACCCCGACCATCACGTCGGGGGGAAGGTTTCCCGCTCCTCCCAGCTGGCACCGGAGGGAGCCCTCTTCAATCCTGGCTCCCTTCCTTTCCAGGTCAAGGAAGTGATGGCTGGAGTGGTGACACGACTGGACAGTGCGGGGTGGGGCTCTTCTCGGGGGCCAGCCTGTCTCTCACCAGCTCCGGCTGCCGCACCATCACCCAGACCAGGGCGCTTAAACAATAAGCATTCCTTCGTCTCAGTTGTGGAGGCTAAGACGTCTAAGATCAAGGACCCACAGATTCGGCGTCTGGCGAGAAGCCGCCTCCTGGTTCACGGCCGGCTGTCTTCCCAAGCTCGCTGAGGCCATCAAACCCGGGCGCCAGCCCCACTCGTGAGGGCTCCACTCTCAGGACCGAAGCATCTCCAGAGACCCCCTCCCTCAACCATCGCACTGGGGGTCAGGATCTCAACCCAAGGACACACACGTGCCGTCCACACCGCAGCTCCTTCACTGGGCAACCCCACCTGCCAAGTGGGCAGTCTGAGGTGTTTCCTTCCCCTCCCTTCACTAAGTCCTTTCTAATCCTGAGGAATCATCTTTCCCCCTATGGAGCCCCCCGCATGCAGGGGTGTGGCTGAGGCTCTGTTACTCAGCCCTGCCTGCGTCCCCAGGAACAGGATGCCCGCCTGGGATGACTGCTGTCGACTGTGAATGCTGGGTCTAAGTTCAGAGCCCTTCTGACCTGGTACAGCTCCCCAGGCGCCCCTCTGGCTGTGCCCGCACTCCACACCCTGGGGCTTCCTCCTCACCCCCGTTCAGCCTCACACCCTCCTGTCCCCACCAGATGGCCACACAGCCCAAATACTGCCACCCCCGCAGGACAGCAGCAACGTGGGTTTGTCACTTCCCTTAAGACGTCCTGAAGTCGGGGCGGGGGGGGGCGGGGGGCGCGGCGGGCACCTGGGCGGCTCAGTTAAGCGTCCAACTTTGGCTCAGGTCACGATCTCACAGTTCGTGGGTTCAAGACCCGCGTCGGGCTCTGTGCTGACAGCTCAGAGCCTGGAGCCTGCTTCCGATTCTGTGTCTCCCTCTCTCTCTCTGCCCCTCCCCTGCTTGTGCTCTGTCTCTTTCCCCCTCTCTCAAGAATAAACATTAAAAAAAAAAAAAATTAAACAAAAAAAAGACATCCTGCAGTCGGAGGCTCCAGGTCAGCTCGGCAAATCAGCAAACACCAGGAGTCTGTCCATCTCTCTGCTCGGCCGGCGTCAGCACCCCTGCTTTCAACTTCACTTTCCCCTGGTGGCTGTAACACAGCCGTCAGAACCGCAGGTGCCAGGGCTCCATACAGCCCGTCCGAGGCCCGGAAGGCCACGCTCGCCTTAAGCGCCTTCCGTTAGCAACAAAACCTCTCCCTAAGCTCCCAGCAGACGCCCCTTCACGCCTCGCTGGCCGGAGCTGAATCACCTGCCCGTGGCCCACCGCCCACCGCCCACCCTGATGCCCAAAGCACTGGGGGGGGGGGCTCTGTTCCCAAGAAAGAGGAGAGATGGCTGGGGGGTCCCAGCGAGCGGTGTCTGCGTCCCTTCGGCCGGCCTGCCGGCATCCTCCGCTCCCCGACAGGTGGCCCAGGTCAGAGACGTGCAGACTTCGGTTCCCCGGGCCAGGTGAGAAACGCTCCCCCGCGGCCCGGGGGACTCCAGATGATCTAGGAAATACAGGTTACAGCGCAAGCTCAGAGGACTCCTGCGTTTGAGAACAGCTATTTCTTTTACGCCTTTGGCCATCAGGGAAAGTACTCTGGCAGAGGCATAGCATCCTGCCGCGTGGTTTAAATGTCAGGACCTTCGTTCTTTCTGTCTGGCTGTAACCTGTCATGGTGTACACCATCTCTCAGCAACGGTGGACACGGTGCATCTAGAAGGGTCTCGGTCTTTCAAACTCGGTTTCCCATACTCTTGGCGGAGCAAAGCTCATTTCAGGGGGTCTGAACGCCGGAACTGGCTGAGGGTCTGGCGGAGCCCATCTGGCAGGGCTGGGAAAGGCAAGGGTTGTAGCCCTGGGGCCATGCTTTGGGAGAAAGATGCACTCAGGCGGGAATGGGCTCAAGGACCTGACCGTGTGTCAATGGAACCTCCAGGTCTGGTCACAATGGCTCGTTAGGCTACGTCACCCCTAAGCTCTATTTCTATTCTTGTTTGGTTGTTGTCGTTTTAACTTTAAATTTTCTCAAGCTAGCACTCATCCCTGATTTCAATCGGTCAGGCGTCTGTGAATCCTACTTTCGACATCAAACGTAACAGGTCTCGCTCCCTGCCTTGTGTTGTGCGCAAATTTCAGACCCTGAATCCGGGAACCAATAAAAACTCAAACCAGCCAGTCAGAGAAGCCACAATAACCCCTGTAAGAAAATTCTTATAGCTCACTTCCAGGTTATTCAAATGCAAAATTTTAAAAAATCCATTAGGGGCGCCTGGGTGGCTCAGTCTGTTAAGCGTCAGACTTCAGCTCAGGTCATGATCTTGTGGTTCGGGAATTCAAGTCCCGCGTCGGGCTCTGTGCTGACAGCTTGGAGCCCGCTGCCGATTCTCTGTCTCCCTCTCTTTGCCCCTCCCCTGTTTGTGTGCTCGCTTGCTCTCTCTCTCTCAAAAAAAGAATAAATATTTTTTAAAAATCAATCAATCCATTAGAGAGCTTACAAACTCCATGAATGCCAACACTTCCGTGAAATGGTCCATTTTATTCTGAGGTTGCAACACCAGGGGCCATTTAATCTTTGGGAAGCTAAACCAGAAACCTCAAAAAGGCAAGTTATATTTGCCTTTGCAGACAGCCTGATGCCTCCACAAGTCTGCCAGGAGCACGTCTAGAAGATTACTGAACACACCCAAGGTTCCACAAAACCCTACCTCTGCCCGTCACACCTGCCTGGCCAGGAGCCACGATGGGTCCCTCTCCAGGCGTGCCTCGCCCACTTACAGAGCTGGCTGGGGTGACAGGCAGGGACAGACACCAAACTACACACCGTCGTAGGGAGTTCGCTCTTCGGAAAGAAATCGGGGGCTACTGGGAAGGGATGGACAGTGGCAGCCAAAAATCTGACAAGTGCCCATGACTGTCACACTGTTTACTTCTTTCAGAGAGCTTCACACACACACTTACATTCACGCCCGTATTTGTCTCTCTCTTCCGGAATACACGTTTCCATAAGATTAGGGGTCCTTCATGTCTACTCACCATTGAATCGGACAGGCCTATTACACAGCAGACAAGAAGCATTCGCCGAATGAATGAACGGGTCCCCAGTTGCTTTTCATTTAAATGAAAATTCTCAAGCTGATCGTATTTTCGTGAGTTTAGTTAAAAATACAAACCATCTCATTTTATCAAACCTCCATGAAGACACAGTTTGGTATTTAGGTTACAGGTGTACGATCGGGAGCTCAATCCTTTTCTGTGATACACAGGGATTATTAGAGCCACCATTTAATAGATTAACGTTTCAGATACATGAAGCCTATCTATTCACATTCAAAGGTTTTCCGTAACTTGTCTTTATCTAAATCAGTCAGGTCTCTTCTCCTAAACGAGAATATTAAATGAATGGCTACTTTCATAAAATAAAGATGTGACTAGCAGAAATAATCTGTGACTTCTTTAGTATCTAAAATGATAAGACCAAAGACTTCGCGTCATGAGTTTTACAAAAAAAGAGTCCCCTGTTCGGTGTATCATTATCCCAACAGAGGCTGGGGACACTCGGGAAAGTGAGGCTCCAGGAGATCAAGCCACTGGTGCAAGGCTGGTCGCCGAGCAGGGATGTGATTCCAGGTCTGGCTGAGCCCAAGCTCATGACGGCTTATGTTATTACCTATAACTCCAGAATGTCCTGCATCTCCTCTGAGCACCTCGCATCACATCTGACATACCATCCGTGGTGGCTACAGCTACGTCGTGATGTGCAATGCTGCCGATCGTAGACACAAAACACCATCAGCCGGAAGGTACGTCACAACTTCAGAAACGGTCAAATGTGTGTGTCTATCCACACGTTTACACGCACACGTATAGACACCTCAGATCCAAGAAAATACAGTAGAGCGCTGGCCTCACAACAAATTATTCCTAATCAATGTTATAAAATAGGAGCGCCTGAGTCCTTTAGAAAACGTTGCCATGAAGTACAGAAAAAAAGAAAGACAAATCTTAAGTATGAATAAAGTTAGATGAAACTGCAAACATTTCCTACTGCACAGCCTCTTTAAAAAGTGTTTCTGTTCATCTCTGGCATTAAATCATACTTTTTGTAGCGTGAAGAGCTGTTCACATCTCTCCCGCCCATCAACGTTGACCATCCCTTGGTCATATTTTCATACATCAGAGCGCGTGGGAAAGAAGACCACTTTTTTGAATATGCCACAAAAAGGGACTTTAAATCTACCTGCTGTTCTTAACTTCTGTTTGTTTTCCAAAAGTTAAGGAAAGTAATAGATTTTCATTCCATAGAGAAGAAAAACAGACTCTTTGCTGACGACACAGCTGTAGATCTCTATGAAACCGAAGACCACCATCACTTGGGAAACCACTCTCCATAAAGTCTACACTCGAATGACCAGCTGGAAACGTCTTCAGGGCCTCCTGCCTCGCAGCGTGCTCAGGTCGTAGGCCCACACGGTGTCTACCCCCTCCCCGGTGACGTGGTCTGGGGTCCAGCGAGGGAAAGGGAACCGGCAAGCAATGACTCTGGCGTCATCCTTCAGTTCAAGCTCGAGTTTCTCCTCCAACTGTGGCATCTGTGCAGAACGACAGTCATTATTTCAGTAAGCAGGGAGTCGGAGGAAGAGACTCCCAAATGCTCGTTTGGATTTGAGGGCCTGAAATACCTGTGCAGGAATTAGTAGCTGTAGAAAAGATCACTCCGGGGCATAAACACATTATCAAACGATCCATTAAATCACGAAAGTCACATTAGCAACGGTTACAAGAACATCTTCTATCAATCATAAAATAAGCCATTTTTAGCAGAGATGACAGATTTCCCATTTTCTAACTAAAACCATGATGTGGCAGTCATTAAAATGAGAAGCAGCTTTATTTTCCCACCTAGCATCTCAATCCACCCTGTCTCAACTATTTCACACATTTTCCCACACATTTTAACATCTCTGAAATCAGGATACACCTTACAATGGACATAATCTTAGATTTACAATTGGCAGTATTTTTTTCTTTCTCAACAGCAATGGGGCATCTTAAAATTGACAGCATCTAGATTCAGTGAGATACGGTATTATTAAATTAGACCATGAAAAAACAGACTCTACCAACTTGAAATATAATGAAATATTTCATAATTCTTCAAAAATGTATCGATAAT
Source organism: Lynx canadensis (assembly GCF_007474595.2). Lineage (NCBI taxonomy): Eukaryota > Metazoa > Chordata > Mammalia > Carnivora > Felidae > Lynx > Lynx canadensis. The sequence goes on along the minus strand of NC_044303.2, from coordinate 232,149,027 downwards.
ACACTGATAATTTGTTGACAATCAACATATCTTCTAAAAAGTAAAATCCTTTTATCATTTTTGTATTCTTTTATTACCAATCTACCTGCTGAAAACACTGTCATCGTAATCACAACGGCAAATTAACAATCGCTTAAAAATTTATCTTCAGATCCTACCAGCTTTACCTCCTAGAAGTATTTTTTCCACTTTCTTCATTCGTTATTCTGAAGTCATTTCAAATTTAGAGAACAGTTGCAAGAAGAAAACAAAGGACTCCGTACTTCTTTACCCGGCTTCACCAATTCTTAATACTCTGTCATATTTGTTCTCTCCAATCTGCCCTATTCCTCTATGAATATTTTTCCTAAACCATTTGGGAATAGGTTGCACACACATGCCCCTTTGTTCCTTGATGCCTCAGTGCTTCCTAAGACATAAGCCCAGCTCAGTTATCAAATTCAGGATATTGAAGATTGTATTCCAATAATAATAATTCCAATCGCATTCCAATTTTGCCTAAAGTCCCAATAACGTCCTTTATGATGTTTCTCCTTACGATGTCATATTGCATTCAGCTAGAATGTTTCCTCAGTCTACTTCAATCTGGAGCAGTTCCATGACCTTCCTTTGTCTCATGACAGCTTTAGGAATACAGGCCAGTTATTTCCCCAGTGGCCCGCACCCTGGATCATCTGATGCGTGCTCGTGACGACTCAGCACGTGCATCTTTGGCGATGCCCCACAAGAGGGGCGGTGAGCTTCTCAGGCACAGTCAGGCACCCGTGAGGACTTTCTGCTTTGAGACTGATGGTCACCACCTGGCATCTCCATAGTGGGGTTACTAATTTTCCTTCATAATGACTAATTTGTCAGACTTAGCTTGAGACGATGTAAATATCCTGCTGCTCATCGAACTGTCCCTCACGAGATGCAGCATTCTTGATGACCCGCCTGAGTCAGTTTTCCCTATACGGTTGCACAGTGGCCATTTGCTAATTCCGTCATTCCTTCCAGGCTGACAGTCAGCATTCTACCGTAAGGAAGAACTCTCCCTTCTTTTCTACCTATCTACCTATTGCCATAAGTAACAGCTCCTAGATTCCTATCTCGTTCAATGGGTTGTAATCCACTATCACCCTTGTTTCTTCTGATGCTCAGACTGCCCCCGTCTGGCCACCAGGAGCCTCCTCAAATTGGCTTCTCTCTCCTTTGGATGTGCCCCCAACAAATATTCTGAACACTTCCTTAGACTTGGGATCAACAAAACACCCCAGGCTTTTGTTATTGGTCCCCAACTCAGCCCTCAGATCAATCAACCACCTCTCAAACATTCCTGGTTCCTCTAAATGGGAAATGCTATCTCAAAACCAAGACCTGAGCAAAACGAATCCCTTTAAAACTACAAACAAATCGACAGTGCTTCTATAAAAACTTTACTCCTGATCTATATCTTTAAAAAGCGGCTTGGGGAAAGTCCTCTACATGGCCTAAGGCTACAGAGAGCCAAAATTCTAATTCTTCATTACAATTAATACCAATATAACCAAAAGTAAATTCCATTAAGGATGGGATATTTCTACTCTTTTAACAGCCAGTGAAAGATTTCTTGAAAGAAAGAAAGAAAGAAAGAGAAAGAAAGAAAGAAAGAAAGAAAGAAAGAAAGAAAGAAAAGAAAGTTTTGTTCCTGAGGGAAACATTAAATAGGCGAAGAATGAGACAACATGTATGTTTCCAAAGTATCAGAGATTTCTTATGGTAATTTTATTCATAAAAAGAATAATTGTAAACTTATTCATGTTACCATGATTTTCTGTTTTACGGTTTCCTTTATTTCCCAATGACTGTCATATGCTAAGTCAAGATAAACCCACAAATGAAAGGAGCTATTTCAATCACAAGAAATTAACTGGCTAAATTACACATAAATATGCAATGAGCCCGGGTCTTGATATCACGCACAAAGAGAGGCAGTGATGTGTCATGTCTGTCTAATGGAATTCAAAATTATTCATACAATTATAGGTCTCAAAGTGACACGAACTCGTCATATTCTAATTACATCTTCAAAACTTTAAGCCTAAGTTGAAACGAGCTCTAAGACATAGGACAACTTAGCCATACCCGTGAGCAGCTCTTGAGCCCCTTAACGTCTCCCTCCTCCCCAAAACACTGGCTTCACCGGGTTCCTAGGGTAACCGCCACCCCCCCCCCCAGGGCTTTCCTCCTACCCAACGCCTCCTCTCGGGTCCTTGGCTGGGTGCCCTCATTTGTCAGAGGCCAGAACTCCGGACCTGACCAGCTCTGCCTCCTCCCGGGTGACCTCGGCCACTCCCGGGCTTCATCTCCCTCGGGGACTGATGCACAATCTCCAGCCCCCTCCCCTTCCTGAGTCACAGACCCCCTCCACCCACCACTGCCAACCTCACACCTCCACACACATCTCGGGCTTCACCTGCCCGAGGAACCCCCGGCCCTCCTTCTGGGTCCACACAGCCTGAACCTTTCCCAGCTCAGTCACAACTGCAAACTTTCAGTTAGTCCGGCCAAAGCCCTCGAGGTGCCCTTGGTCCCTCTTTCTCGCACGCCCCACACCGGATGTGCCGGCTCATCCTATTGGCATCCCCACGATGCCTCTGGAACTTGACTGCTTCTGCCCGGACAAGAGCCTAGCACACCTACCGTCTGGATGCCTGCAAGAGCTCAGAACCCGTCTCCCGGCTTCCACCCGCACTCGGCGTCCACACAGCAGCCTGAGATCCTCTGTAACCCAGGCAGGTCCTCTGCTCCTCTGCCCAAACCCACCACGGCGTCTGCATTCCAACAGCACGGCCCCCATTTCCCCTCTGACGTCACCTCTCCCTGCTCCTGCCACCCCCCCCCACCTGCTGCTGCTGGAACCCCACAGGCACACACCCCTGGGCGCCTCCACAATGGCTCTGCCTGGCACGTTCCCCCTTACCTCCACACATCCTCTTCAGGGGCACTGTCTCCTCCCCTCCCTCTCCTGCTTTAGTCTGCCCCACGGCACTTACCTCCTGCTACTGAACGACACATCTTACATAGGTACCCCCAGGTAAGATCTGCTCTCCTCACTAGTGTATAGGCACCTCGGGGCAAGGATGTTTCTCATGCACTAAAGTACCCAAGTGATTAGAACAGAACCTGGCACTTAGGGGCACCAAATAAATAATTGTTGAATGGATGGACGAAGGATAAAGGATTCCGTTGTGAATCATTTATCTTTATCAGAACACGATAACATTTTCGTTCATCAATTCACAACAGGATCTGTAACTAAAATTAGTCAGTCTTTGAAAGTTATGAAATTTAACAGCCCACTAGGAAGTGTCATTAACGGATATGTTTCTACCATACTCGTTCATTCATTTAATGAGTATTTGAGTCATTACTTTGCGCTGGTGCCGCTGCGCTGGGGGTCTGGGAGCAAAGACAGGCCGGCCCTCACTCTTGAGCTCACAGTGCGGTCCACACGGCAAACCTGCCGAAGCCATCATGTGAGTAAATACAATCTCACTACGGAGAGGGAACAGGCACTGTGCAGATGGAAAACAGGGGCACTGGAGTCTGTCTCGTTGGGCAATCAGGGATGACTTCCTGAAGGAAAGGACACCCGACCTGTGAGTGGTCAGCAGCTCGCCAACTAGGCCCAGAGCTGGGGGGACTTAGGTCAGAGGGAAGAACACGGTTCACACAGTGGAGTCCAGGGGCCGGGAGAAGGGCAGGGGGCTGGCAAGCACAGAGCTGAAGGAAGCAGGGGCCACTCCACGCCAGGCCTCAGGCCACGTGGAGCATTCAGGCCTTATCTTCACTGCTTTAAAGCAGCAAGACGTCCTGGGCGCGTTTTAAACAAGGGCAGGACTGATCTTCTCACATTTTGAAAAGAACATAAGCTCAAGTTACACGTGGGTATTTACCAGGCTAGCACTGGATTTACCAGATCTGGACGAGATTCCTCACTCCTGGGGGGGGGTTACAGACACACCTGTTGAAGTGAGTTTTGAGCCACAAAAGCTCAACAGTCAGTGCGGTATGAGAAGCGGGGTGGACGAGTTCTAGAACACCAGGTTTCCACCTCTCACGTTCCCTACGTACTCCCCTAGCTCTCTCCAGGCCTGTGTGGGCCTCAGCTGCCACAGGAACATTCATGCTCCGCTGGCTTTGCTGAGCCACGATGCCATGACTGGACTGCCGACCAGTGCTCAGACAAGGGAAGTGCATTTCACTAAAGACGACCCGATCGGGGCTCCCATGACTCCGGAGAGCAGAGCTGGCCTCCTGAATCCCTAGTCAGCACCGTCCCTCCCCTTCCCTGCTCCACGTAGGTGAAGCTCAATGAGGGTTACGAGCAGGGCCTTGCATGCATGAACGATCCCCTGTGGGTCCCGTGAACAATACACCTGCATGGAAAACTGCATGCTGGCTGAACCCCTCTCGCTCATTCCAGGGAACATGGATGCTTTGTGTACTTCAGCTGCCCCACTTTTTCTTGGGAACACTGAAATGTCACAAGTTCCTTACTTAAGGTTTCTCTGCGTACAGAAAAATGGACAACAATTGCAAAAACATTCATCAAGAAAAAACCAAATAGAGGACTCTTATTTCTGCTAGGTGAACAGCTCCAAAAACCGACCATACTCAAACATGGTAAGACGCACAAGGAGTTGGAGCCCACAGGTACGGGGTGACGTGCCCACCAAAGGCCACTGCTGCCCCCCACTGGGGCCTCACGAGCCCACAACTCAGGCCAGGATCAGCCGGCCTCTCAGAATGGCATGGAAATCTCAATAACTATTAATTTTCTATTTTCATAAAGCATGGAATTCAAATGAAATCTATTTGCTCCAAGATGCTAATTAATCCAAAGGAATGCCCAAACTTCATAAGTAGTAAATAACCATCAAGTTCCATAGCAATGCTATGGTCCCAGTTTCTTTTTTTTTTTTTTTTTATAATTTTTTTTTTTCAACGTTTATTTATTTTTTGGGGACAGAGAGAGACAGAGCATGAGCGGGGGAGGGGCAGAGAGAGAGGGAGACACAGAATCGGAAACAGGCTCCAGGCTCCGAGCCATCAGCCCACAGCCTGACGCGGGGCTTGAACTCACGGACCGCGAGATCGTGACCTGGCTGAAGTCGGACGCTTAACCGACTGCGTCACCCAGGCGCCCCTATGGTCCCAGTTTCTTAAACGACTTAAACTCATGCCCCTTTTAATTTCCTTTTTTAAGTTTATTTATTTTGGGAGAGAGAGAGAGAGGGGGGAAGGGAGAGAGAGAAAGAGCACGAGAGGGGCAGAGAGGGAGACAGAGAGAGGAAGACAAAGACAGAGACAGAGAGACAGAGAGAGAGAGAGAGAGAGAGAGAGAGAGAATCCCAAGCAGGCCCCACACTGGCAGCACAGAGCCCAATACAGGGCTCAAACCCATGACCCCGGGATCCTGACCTGAGCCGAAACCAAGAGTTGGACGTTCAACCAAACTGAGCCACCCAGGTGCCCCCCTCTTTTGATTTCTATAACAAAAGTGTAAACACCCCAGTTTCATCTTAAATTTAGGCTTACTGAGATTTCCAAACATATAGAATCCTGTTCCTTTCAAAAATATGTAACAAAAGCACTTCTAAATCAACTTAAAAATAAACGTGGCATTGTACCCAACATCCTGATAGTAAGAATAAATTTCTCAAGCACTAAACCACCTTCGACCAAAATTAAAGTGTGAATAAGAAAACAAAACAACCAAAAAGTAAATATCCTTTTTTTTTTTTTAATTAAAAACCATACATATCAGTTGCATAGTGGCATTTTAGCAAACATCCAATTTTACCAAGATTATTATGGCTACAATTATAGACCTTGAAAGATGAAAAGGGATTTCTTTCTATGGTCTGTAAACCAACAATTACAATAAAAGCATCCCATCCTGGTCATCTTTCCAAAGGCTAAATTTAGAACCATTTTCAGCACAGATGCCACGGTATTTTCACTTCTGAAAGTACGTAATCAAAGTTCGATACAAATCAGTCAGCCGAGGTCAACTGAAACTAGCCAGCGCTCACCTGCCCCGGAAACGGCCTCATTGCAAAATCAGAGGAACGATCAATTCGAAGGGAACATGCCATTAACTCTCCCAAGTGACTTCAGCTGGATGGTGAGTGAGCAACCGCGAAAATCTCCAACTACATTAGACACCGGGAGCTCATAAAGCAGTTGCCAGATTGGAATTTTTAGGGCTTAGGGAGATCATTGAGAATTTTATCTGAAGCAAAAGTTTTAACATGACTGAATCTTTTATGATTAAAGTTTTAAGGCCCTGAAGTACTTTGTCAAGCCAGTGAACTGAAATCCGACGTGCCCCCAGAATCCCTGGGAGGCCGCCAAGGGCGCGGGGACAGGCGGCCAAGGACACGGTGTGGTGGACCTGGAGGGGCCACACGGGACCTAGAGCCAACCAACCAGGGACAGGAGGACGTGTACTCACCATCTGAGGCACACCGAAAACAACCACGTTTGTGTACTGCGAAAAAGTAACCTAAAGAAGAGGGGGAACAAGGCACAGGTTAATTTAAAAGGCCAAACACAAGGATCCGTTTCATCAAACAGGTTTTCACAAGGGATGTGGCTTCCTTTAAGATTTCACGAGAAGAACCCAAGTTCGAGCTTCTGTCTCTTAATTCAGCCCATTACGGTTTTCCAAACACTTCCCTGTAAGTCACTCCTGCCATCTTCAGGGATACTCCACACAGGCCCCCCAGGGGTCATCTGTCAGACTTGCCAGTGACTCATCCAGTGACCGGCCGGTGGCCATCTATGTCCCAGTCCACACTCTCTACGCTACCCCACCATACACCAAACCAGCTCAGCGAGAACTCGCGAGATCAGGGAACCACCTGCCTTTCGTGCTGAGCCATCCTTAAAATTCTAGTCCCCCGCCTCCTCTCGAAAATACTACCCAAAAACTGAAATAAAATGCTCTTTAGTCGAAAAACTGGGGGGAAAAGTGCTTTGCCAGTCAAAATTCTTATTGCCCAATAAAAGTCTTATTTACTCCATAGAGAGATCATTTACGTATATATGGTATAAAAAACAACGCAAGCAAAACTCAATGAATTTTTATAAGCTACTGATGACAATATTACAATGGGAAATTCTTATTTAAGAAAAAGCATTTTATGGAGCTTTCCTAAAGCAAAATTACAGGGTATGTTTTTTTAGAGTACAAATAAACTTGGAAGTTTCTTATACATTATGAAGACCAGAAAGAACCATGAGAACATAGTGGATTCTTTCTTTTGCACTCATCTCTGCCTCTTGCAAAACACACCTGCACACACACAAGCACGCACACAGAAAAGTCCACCGTTTACCAAGAACATTAACAAATTAATGTCTACAATTTATAAGATTTCCAAATGAAGTCAAAAAAAAAATTTCATCACTTTGTAATAAATAGAAATGAGAAATTTTTTAATTGAGCAAATTCTTGGAATTCACATGACCTATCAGGTTTAAAACCTTAAGCTTCTACTCTAAAAGAGTTGATAGGTAAACCTGTCAATTTAAAAGGTGTTCACGTTTCATTATACAGAAACATACACTTGTATTATAACTATTTTTCCTTTAATACATTTTACATTTTTTTAATGTTTATTTTTGAAGTAGAGAAAGAACACAAGCAGGGGAGGGGCCGAGAAAGGGAGACACAGAATCCGAAGCAGGCTCTAGGCTCTGAGCTGTCTGAGCAGTCTGACATGGGGCTCGAACTCACAAGCCGTGAGATCATGATCTGAGCCGAAGTCAGACACTTAACTGAGCCACCCAGGTGTCCCCATTTTATGTTTTTTAGTCATACTAATTATGAATTATAAAGTTTTGGTTGGCATTTCCTAGGACCATTCTCTGCCTTACATACCTTCCACAAATCTGAAATATAAAATTTGGCAGAGCCCTGCACCCCTTCTCGCCAAGCACGGTATCTGGAGTACCAAACGAGCCATGGGTTTAATTCATAACCGACAGCGGTGAATCCCTCCTTTGCAGCTGCTATCACCTGCAGAAAGAAGTCAGTGTTTATTCAAGATAAGAAAAACATCAACTTATGGAATGGGAGAAGGTATCTACAAATGATGTATTTGATAAGGGGTTAGTATCCAAAATACATAAAGAACTTCTATACTCAACACCAAAACACCTGAAACATTCCAATTAAAAATGGGCTGAAGATACGAACAGACATTTCTCCCAAGAAGACATACAGATGGCCAAAGAGACACATGAAACGATGCTCAACATCACTCATCATCAGGGAAGTGCAATCAAACCTACAGTGAGATATCACCTCACACCTGTCAGAATGGCTAAAATCCCGAAACATAAGAAACACTGACGTCAGCGAGGATGTGGAGAAAAAGGAACCCTCGTGCACTGTTGGTGAGACTGCAAACTGGCACAGCCACCGTGGAAAACAGTATGGGAGATTCCTCAAAAAATTAAAAATAGATTGACCATATATATGATCCAGTAATTCCACTACTGGGTATCTACCCAAAGATGAAAACACTAATTCAAAGGGATATATGCACCCCTATGTTTATTGCAACGTTATTTACAACAGCCAAATTATGGAAGCAGCCCGGTGTCCATCACTAGATGAATGAATAAAGAAGAGATACGTGTATGTATATATATATATATATATGTACATAATGAAATCCTAGTCATAAAAAAAGAATGAAACCTTGCCATTTGCAATGACATGGATGGATCTGGAAGAGTATGATGCTAATAAATAAAATAAGTAAGAGAGAAAGACAAATACTCATGATTTGACTCATATGTAGAATTTAAGAAACAAAACAAATGAAAAAAAGAGACAAACAAAAAAACACACTCCTAACTCTAGAGAACAAACTGATGGTTACCGGAGGGGAGGTGGGTGGGGGGCTTAAGAGCACACCGGAGGATTAAGAGCACACTTATCGGGGCGCCTGGGTGGCGCAGTCGGTTAAGCGTCCGACTTCAGCCAGGTCACGATCTCGCGGTCCACGAGTTCGAGCCCCGCGTCAGGCTCTGGGCTGATGGCTCAGAGCCTGGAGCCTGTTTCCGATTCTGTGTCTCCCTCTCTCTCTGCCCCTCCCCCGTTCATGCTCTGTCTCTCTCTGTCCCAAAAAAAAAAAAATGTTGAAAAAAAAAAAAAATTTAAAAAAAAAAAAAAAAAAAAGAGCACACTTATCATGATGAGCACGGAGTAACATACAGAAATGCTGAATTGATATATTGTACACCTGAAAGTAATAAAACACTATGTTAACTGTGCTGGAATTTTAAAAAATTTAATTGAAAAAAAAAGAAAAACATCAACTTACGTGGTCAAATGATATGAATACCTCCCATTTATGGTCTATAATCAAAACGTCCGATAAAAAAGGCACCTCTTTTGTTCAAAATATCACTTAAAGACAGAACTCTAAAGTTCTACAGCTTTGTAGACAAGACAACGCTAACTGATTTAAAGTCAGTTTTTGTGTTCTTGTCAAAGATTTCACCACGAGCATTGCAACAGTCAGGTTTGCTTTGGATAAAGCACTTCTGGATCGGCCGACCCCTGGGGAGGCCTGACCGGTTGCTGAAAACCCAGTGTCTCTCTCCATCAGTGACAGCACAGCAGCGGGCAAGATGGACCTGCCTGGGAGAATGTTCTGTGAACTAGTTGTAATATGCAATCAAAATCCTGTCCGTGAAGAACCTGCATTACTTACACAGTTCCTTTGGCTTTAAAGACTGCTCACTCAAAACTGAAAACAGGTAAAAGAGAAGCGGAATTATTCAGAACAAAGTCAACCACAGAATGCCACCGGCCTCTGTAAGGTGAGGACAGTGGGCTGGGCCTGGGGCCTCTGCTCATTTGTCTTGCCCACTCTTCAAGGCAGCCTGCCTGAAGGAGCCGTCCGCCTACAGTAACTTCCCTAGTTAACTACAATGTCACCCCCTTAAGAAAAGGAAACCACAGGGGCGCCTGGGTGGCGCAGTCGGTTAAGCGTCCGACTTCAGCCAGGTCACGATCTCGCAGTCCGTGAGTTCGAGCCCCGCGTCGGGCTCTGGGCTGATGGCTCAGAGCCTGGAGCCTGCTTCCGATTCTGTGTCTCCCTCTCTCTCTGCCCCTCCCCCGTTCATGCTCTGTCTCTCTCTCTCTGTCTCAAAATAAATAAAATGTTAAAAAAAAAAAATTAAAAAAGAAAAGGAAACCACAAAGATACTATTCAGATGTGTAAAGCATTCATATCCGGATTTTAAAACTTCCTCCTGGTTAACATATACATCTTGCAGGGCTCCTGGGTGGCTCAGTCAGTTCAGCATCCTACTCTTGATTTCGGCTCAGGTCGTGATCCCGCAGTCATGGGATCGAGCCCATCAGGCTCCATGCTGAGTGTGGAACCTGCTTAAGATTCTCTCTCTCCCCAGGGCGCCTGGGTGGCTCAGTCGGTTAAGCATCTGACTTTGGCTCAGGTCGTGATCTCAGGGGTCGTGAGTTCGAGCCCAACGTGGGATTCTCTGTTGACAGCTCAGAGCCTGGGGTCTGCTTCCGATTCTGTGTCTCCCTCTCTCTCTCTGCCCCTCCCCTGCTCACGCTCCATCCCTCTCTCTTCTCTCAAAAATAACAAAACATTAAGAACAAAACTTAAAGGTTCTCTCTCTCTCCTTTTGCCCCTCTCCCCCACTCATGCTCTCTAAAATAAATTATACATCTCTTGATTTCTTAAACAGTCACTTCCTAACCTCCTCCTGGCTATTCGAGTCACTATGATGGAAATCACAAGGTCCATGCTGCAGGGGTGGTGAAAGGTGTTGTGCCCCTTTTGGTCCCCACATAAATGTTTTCCAGAACGCAGGCCTTGACTACTGCTATCCTCACTTTCTGCTCATGGTTGGATGGAGGCCTAAGGATGATGCCACAGGCCCATGAAGAAATGTGCTCTCGGACAACCCATCGGGCAGTCAGTGACCCTGAATCTTATTTATAGGTTCTCAACTGGAGTCAGTATGCTGAGCTCACTCAAAGTCTGATCTTTGGATAATGAGGGTTAATGGCGCTGGCTCTTTCCTATTTTAACTCTACATTACCCCTTAAGATTATTATGCATGTAAGAATATTAATAAATACAGAAGCAAACATCTCTATTAACTCTATGACTCAATGTTTCCTCTAATTATGCCACCTCTACTGACCCAAGTTTTTTTATTGGACAATTTCATAATTACCAATTAATTGCTCCTTTTTACCTGGCGATCTGCAGAGCACTTTTCCTTTCAGAAAAATTAAATCTGAGAAAAATAAATTCCAAATCATGCTGGAAGGTTTGATCATTAAACACACACAAAATACATGACGACTTAATTACCGTCAGATTTAACGGGGCTTTGCATAAGCCTCACAAGAAACGTGAAGCAGAAATTTTAAAACTTTGGGTTTGAAACCTTAAAATGCCTTAGCGGAACTCACAACACGTCCGTCACCACTGCCAATGTCGACCAGGGATCCTCTTCTGCAATGCAACATTTTCACAACGTTGGCAATCTGCTTGTAGTTGCGGGTACGAATGGCAAACAAATTTTTCGGAGGGCCGGTGTTAGAAACGGGGTGGCCACGGCATACACGGCCACCAGGGTCCCACCAACGATCCCAGTAAGGAAGAACCCCCAACTGCTTTTCTTCAAACCGTTGGCTCCAAGACCTGTAGGTAGACTACATCCTGACTGACTTTCTTCAAGTATTTCTGGGGGTGTACCTAGGTGGAAAGCAAGCAGGAAATATATACGTCACACCAAATCTGAAATCCAAGGTATTTTTTTTTCCCTGTGGTTCTTATTGACAAACTCGTACTGTGTAAAGAATAACTTAGCTGAATACAATCTAACTTACAAATGAAGGATTCCACACTGAGTTCCAAATTCTATCAACTAATGTGTTTTACAGAAAATTCTTTAATAGAAAACTAAAATCTTTTGCTTCCACATGATTTTTTTGAGTCATCCTTAGAAAACAATGTGTTCATCTCTAGCATTTATGAATTCAATATATCCATTAATACAGATGTTAACCATGAACTCTGTATTTTTACGGTTCAGAACAAAGCCTCACAAATAAGAATTAAAATGTCTAATTACTGCCTTCTTTTAATAAGATGCAAAGATTCCACATCAAAACGGGTTAGGCATCTATAATCCAGGTGCAGTAATACGATTTTCAAGTAACAAGAGACCAAAGTCAGGTTCCACTAAAAAAAAAAATAAGTATGATAATGAAAAGATTTTTTAAAAGACCCAAAAAGAACAAAAGATAAAATAATCATTTCAATGCACCAATATGAAAGAAAGCAAACTCCAATCACTGAAACAGAGAAATGAATGATCTACCCTCCTCTTGAGTTTTACCCTTTAAAATACATTCTTGGGGTGCCTGGGTGACTCAGTCGGTTGAGCGTCCAACTCTTGCTTTTGGCTCAGGTTGTGATCTCACAGTTCATGAGTGTGTCGGGTTCTGCACTGAGCGTGGTGTCTGTTCGGGATTCTCTCTCTCCCTCTGCCCCTCCTCCCATGTGTGCACACTCTCTCAAAGTAAATAAACTTTAAGAAAATAAAATACATCCTCAGGAGGATCTCAAGTTCTGGAGACTGAAATTGATTTCATTTTGAAATTGATCGAGGGGGAAGGACACATCAAGAGCACAACCCCAAGGTTAGGACCTGGGCTCCGCACCTTGCCAACGGTACGATCCTTCGCCTCTCTGAACCTCAGTTCACTCATCTGACTCACGGGGATTAGAGTCACCGCGCGGATGAAATTAGTGGACCGCGCTTAGAACACTGCCCAGCACAACAGGGCCTGTTGCCGTTATTATTTATCCACAGTTGGCTAGATGCTGAACCCTACAGGGAGCAAGGCTGCCCTGAAGCAGCTCGGTGTAGTACAGAAGACAAGGCCAGAAACACAGGAATCATAAGAAACAGAAGACAGTAAGAGGGAGGACACCGGATTCTGGTCATTCGAAGATGTTCTTATTCATGGCTGCAGGAATCAGTAAGCCATTCAAAGCACCCAAGGGATTCCATTCCCAAGGCTGCAGTAGGAAACCACCACAAACTTAGAGGGTTAAAACAACACACGCTCATTATCATACAGGTCTGGAGGTCAGCTATCTGAAATGGGTTGGAAGCACTGGGTTCCTTCTGGAGGCTCTATGGTGGGATAGGTTTGCTTGCCTTTTCCAGCTTCTAGAGGCCACCTGCATTCCTGGGCCAGTGGCCCCATGTCACCCCAACCTCTGCTTCCATCAGGATACCTCCTTCCGATCTCCTGCCTCCCCCCTTTATTTTAAATCTGTTTATTTATTTGAGAGAGCAAGCTTGGGTAGGAGAGGGGCAGGGAGAAAGGGAGAAAGAATCCCAAGCAGGCTCCACACCGTCAGCACAGAGCCCAAGACAGGGCTCGAACTCACAACCATGAGTCCACCACCTGAGCTGAGACCAAGAATCAGGCGCTCAACCTAATGAGCCACCCAGGCACCCCCTCCCTTTTCTTTATAGGGACCCTGTGATGACAGCGGGTACATCCAGACAAGCCAGCAGAATCTCCCCATCTCAAAGTCCTAACTTCACCCCATCTGCAGATTCTCTCACGTAACATATTCACCAGTTCCAGGGATTAGGACATGGACGTATTTGGGGGGTCTGCCTACCACACTCACGAAATGTGGTGATCTGTTACAACTTTGTGAGGTACAGGTGTGAACACAGGACACACGAGAAGCTGGCCCACCGCAGTGAGTCACTGCTCCAGGGCAACCGACCAATCACCAACATCTCACGCACAGTAGAGCTTTGTTCCGGACACCTGAGGTCCCCTAAAGTGAGCTTTGTTTTGTTTTTTACTTTAGAGACAGAGCACACATACCCACAAGCAGAAGGGGGGAGGGAGAGAGAGAGAGAGAGAGAGAGCGAGAGAGCATCTCAAACAGGCTCCAAGCTTAGCGAGGAACACAACCCAGGGCTCGGTCCCACTGCCATGTGATCATGACCTGAGCCAAAATCAAGAGTGGGACACTCCACTGACTGAGCCACCCAGGCACTTCTAAAGTGACTTTTAAATCTGGTTACACGGTGGAAAACCAACTCAGAAACAAGAACAACAAAAGTCCGCTGCTGGTGCTGGAGATAAGATAAAAGGTAAAGTTTAGGTAGGTGACGGTGTTTTGATGGAAAGCAAAGGTTTTAAATACATTTCGTTATACTTATCAGCATCGTATGGAGGAATTTACATGCTATAGCAATAGTCATGCATTTGACTGTTTTTAAAAAGTCAAAGCACCATCTGCCATGCCTCTGTAAAATTATCCTGTGGGCATTCCAATTATACAGTACAGTGGGTTAAAAGGATTTGAGTCCTAAAGTTCTGGAGTCACAGAACCTAACTAGTGGAAACATTAGATAAGTTTTTGCCAAGGCTCAGATTCTTCGCTTGTAAAATTCAGAAATAATACTATCCTCACAGGATTGATGGAACACTTTAAAAAAATAATACAGATAAAGCACTGAGTGCTCTAAACGAGACAGTAAGTGATAACTTGGCTACTATGGTCAGTCTCAATACTATGCTTGGGAAGAGATCCATAGTTTTTAACAGCTTTATTGAGATGTAACTCATATGCCACAACAATGTGCCCATTTAACATATATGATCCTAAGGTTTTCAGTATATTCATAGATAGATGTCACCATCACCACAGTCAATTTAAAAACATTCTCATTACCCTTAAGCCTTAACCTATCACCCCCCCACCGTTCCGTTCACACCTGAGCCCTAAGCAACCACTAACTGACTTTCTGTCCTAGAGTTCCTATTCTGGACTTTCACAGAAGTGGTCTCATACAGTATGTGGTCTTTTAGGAATGGCTCCTTCACTTAGCATAAGTTTCCAAGATCCGAGCATCAGTACACTTGATCCTTCAACACACGGTTTGAGCTACGCAAATCCACTTACAGGTGGATTTTTTTCATAGAGTACTGCAAATTCATTTTCTTTTATGATTTAATAACACCCTCGCCTCTAGGTTATTTTATCATAAGAACACGGCATATAACATACAAAAAAAAAAGTTGACTTCTGACCAATAGGCTGTCAGTAAAAATTTGGGGGGGGGGGGGGGGATGAGGGGGCTGGGCTGGAGCGAAAGTTATAGGTGGATTTTGACTGTACAGGTCTGACTGCACAGGTGTAGACAGCACCAGCACCCCGACACGCCCACGTTGTTCAAGGTCACCTGTACTTTTTTTGTGGCCGAATCTAATCTGTAAGGATTAGCTCATGATCAGTGTCTCAAGAAAAGGCGGCAGAAGCTTATTTAGAGGACAGAGTAATTCGGCAATAGAATGGCCAGGGAAGATCGCCAAGGCAGCACAAAGCGGGGCTTTGGAGTGGGACCCTTAGCGCTACACAATCTTGTCTTTCACTAGCTGTCTGACGGTGGCCAAGTTACTGGACGATGTGCACATGAGGTTAATTTCTTCAACGAACACTTTACACGGAACTCGCTTGCTAAGGGCCCGCACTGCTCCCCCGAATCCTTTCAGGAGCCGTGCAAGGCAGACAGTACGGTCCCATTGCTATTTTGCAAGCAAGGTAACTGAGGCACAAAAGGCTACTGCCCACCGAGACCCAGCTGGCAAGGGGCCACGCGGATCCCCACCCACACGGCGGCACTCCGGTCAACTCAGAAGATCGTGCTGCACACGCCAGGAGTCACTCGCCCTAAGGCGCTCAGAACAGCTCCGGGCAGCTAGACGCGGGTACCAGCGCGCGCACTGCGGCCCGCGCCCGCACGCCAGACTCCCAGCCAGGGCTGCGGCCGGCGGCTCCCACTCCCGCCCGGCCAGGAGCCCAACATGAAGCCCGGCCCCGCCACCCCGGCAGCCCGCCGCGCCCGCCGGCTCACCGCCTCCTCCCTCCATCGCGAGATTTCCTGCGGCCGGAGGCGGGGCTGGGAGGGTGGAAATCCGGAAGTGGGTTCTACCATCTCCTCCGGGGGAGGGGGGGGGCACGGTGGGAGAAACCTAACGGCGTGACGAAACGAGTTCCTCGTTGGGGCCCCCTGCCCAGAAACTCTCGAGCGTGAAGCTTTAGCAGATTGAGCTCGATCTGCTCTCGGCTGGAGGGTTTTAAGTTCCATCCGCGTCTTCGAGCTTCCTCTCCCCGACAGGGTCCTGGACGATAGAAGTTTCCCTGAGGCCCTGATTCCAGAAGCTACGGTGTGGCGTTAAACTAGTCTCGCGTGAAAAATAAGTCTCGCGCGCCCGGACTGCGCACGCGCGCGCTGTGGCGCCCTCCCGCGACCGGAAGGCGTGCTCTGGGTTCCGGAGCGGACCTCCGCTGGTCTGGGGAAAGTAACCACTGCTGCCGCACCATGGCGTCGGTCGGGACCCTCGCCTTCGATGAATATGGGCGCCCTTTCCTCATCATCAAGGATCAGGATCGCAAGTCTCGTCTTATGGGACTTGAGGCCCTCAAGGTAACGGGACGGACGCTGGCGGTGGGATGAGAGGGAGGCGGCCGAAGCCCGCGGCTCTGCGCCTGCGCAAGCATGGGAGCGGTTCAGCCATGTGCTCCCCGGAAAGGTCGGGGATCCCCTCTCGTCTTCGGCCCTGCACCCCGCTCCTTTAGCTCGGGAGAGGCCGATGTAGAAGCCTTTAATCCCGGTTTGGGAGTTGGGGTGGAGCCGCTAGCGCCCTTCAGCGTGGGTGGGGCGGGTTCAAGTCCTAGGCTCTGAGCCGCGTCTCCGATCGCTTCTCCAGCCTGTGGTCGTTCCTTACGGTGTTTCCATCGGGAAAGGCAGAGGTCATTCTCAGGTCACCCGGCTGCGAGAGAAACAATAGCCCTGAGGATGCCGTTCGTTTTCCGGTCACTCCTTAAAGACTTGGTCGCTTATAGAGTAATTTCTTGCAATGCGTGGCCTAATACTGGATGCGGTGTCGTGAAAATTAAAAACGTGTGCTTTTAACGCAGAAACTTACCACCGCAAGAGTGGAAAGTGGACACCAGTGACCGTAACACAAGGCAGCGTGTGCTGGAATCACCAGTTACGGATGCAGCTAAAAGTTGGAGGGTGTCCTAGAGACTGGTTCTGATCGGGGATGGCGTCACTGCTTTGAATGCGGAGAGAGAGCGCGCTAGCACCTGGGGGAGAAGGGACAGCAAAAGCCAAAAGCTGGGCAGAACGCATGGCACGTTGTAGGGCAGAAGAGCAATCTGGTTTGGAAGGAGCACAGTCTAGTCTCAGTAAACGGTAGGGCCCCAAAGGTGGAAGCCCTCGATGCCCCACAGTCAAGATGTTATCCCTGGAAGGGAGGGAGCCCTTGAGGGGGTTTGAGCAGAGCCACGGTTGAGGTAGAAGTGTGCTTCAGAAAGTAGGGTCTGGTGGACCAAGGGGCAAAGAAAGACCAGAGGCGTTAAACCGCCAGGAGTCCAGGTGAGCACAAGCCTGTTTAAACAGACGAAAGAAACCGTAGAGTTCCCTCGCACTGTTTGCCTTAGGACAAGCTGCACAGCCCTCTCTGAACCTCCTTTCTCGGTGGGGGCAGCACGCCTCTGGAGCTGAGGATGAGGATCGAACGGGGCAACGTAAGCAGGGGCCACATGGTGCTCGATCTGTGGTGGATACTCGAGCGCTTGTATCACATACTCCGTTTCATCGTTCGTTTAAAGGAACCAGCAGAGAACATACACCTCCAGTACCTCGTGTGTAACAGCACGACAAAAGCTACGTGCTGTTGTGCGTGAGCTGTCACGCTAGCTAGTTAACGGGCACTCGTACTCTGCATCACACGATCCTCACGCTCGGAGGTAGGTATTGGGGTGACAGCTGCAAGCGTGGCCCCGGAGCGGGTAAGGTGACAGAGCTAATCCAGAACGGGCCATGATTCAAGCCCACCCCTGGCTGACTCCAAAGCCAGAGTTCGGAGCATCGGCAGGGTTAGCATTCGGGGCCAGGTCATTCTTTTTGTTGTGGGGGCCTGTCCTCTATCGGACGCAGAGCAGCAGACGGGCCTCTACTTTGTGCTGTTAGCGGCCCCCACCCAATTTGTTAGAACCAGCGATGTCTGCAGGCATTGCCAGGGGGCTCCTGAGGGGACAGAATCCTCTCTAAAAAGTCCATTACACTGACAGATCGGGCAAAGTGTATTTTCGTGGTTACCAGTATTTTCACCGATCCGTTGAACTCTGTGTCTTGTCTCAGCTGCCAGATGCAGTGACTAGGGAGGGCTCCGCGGATCATGGGCATTTGAACTGCGTTCAGTGCGGTCAGCGTTTGATGACTGGAGGCCCTTCGGTGCATTAGCGCTTCAAGGATCAGAGGGCATATGTGGGGGGGACACATGGACCGCCATCGTCACTGGAAGGGAACTAGGTCTCAGATTGTGGGGGGCACTGAAGAAAAACGGAAGCTTTCAGACTCCATGTTGAGGCACTAGGGAGTCATTGGAGGTTTGGGGACCGGCAGATGACACGGTTGAGGAAAATGGGTGAGTTAGCTGGGCATCGGATGGACCTAAAGGACAGGCGGGTGAGATCAGAGACCCCGGATTTCTGTAGGGTGCTGTGGAGCCAGGCCAGGCTGGTGACAACAAGACTAGGAACGAAGGAAACAGCATCTGCAGAAAAAACACACTGCTGATCGTGTGTGTGCAAGCAGGAAAGGATGCTTGCAGGTTTCCATTGAGTTAGCTGTCGATTGCCCTGGGCAGATGGCAAGGGTGACTTTTCACCTATGGGTTGTGTATTGACTCAGCCATCAATTTCTGGGTGTATTTCTGCAGTAAGTCTAGTATGCCGGTTCAAGGGGCTGTACGTGTACATCTGGACTCTTCACATGAGGCCTGCATTGCAGGACGGTCTTGCAAGGCCTGTCCCTGTCCTGTCAGACCGCACCTGCTGTGAAGTGGGGCAGATAAGAGAATCTGCCTCGTAGGTGTGCGGGAGTTAAAGCTCTAGGCTCTCGTTCTTTTGCGTAGAATTACCTACTAAAATGGGGCGCCTGGGTGCGCAGTTGGTAAGCGTCCGACTTCAGCCAGGTCACGATCTCGTGGTCCGTGAGTTCGAGCCCGCGTCGGGCTCTGGGCTGATGGCTCAGAGCCTGGAGCCTGTTTCTGATTCTGTGTCTCCCTCTCTCTCTGCCCTCCCCCGTTCATGCTCTGTCTCTCTCTGTCCCAAAAATAAATAAAAAACTTGAAAAAAAAAAATTTTAAAAGAATTACCTACTAAAGCTGGTGGTGTTATCACGCTAAGGTTTAGACTTGGGTGTTGCCTCTTAAATGTAGAAGCTTCTGGAGAACAGAAACTGTTCTGTATGATTGGATTTTATAATCATCAAGTGTATGCTTCTAACTATTAAAAATTGGGGGCCTGGGTGGGTGGCTCAGTCGGTTAAACATCTGACTCTGACTCCAGCTCAGGTCACGATCTCATGGTTCATGAGTTCAAGCCCCATGTCGGGGGGTGCCTGCGTGGGATGCTCTCGCTGTCTCTCTGCTCTCTCCCTCTTGTGCTCACTCTCTTTCTCTCTCAAAATAAATAAAAATAAACTTTAAAGAAAACCACTGAATTATTAAAGTTATTGTAACTTGAACCTTTTCTGTGTCTTTCGTTTAGTCTCATATCATGGCAGCAAAAGCTGTAGCAAACACAATGAGAACATCACTTGGACCAAAGGTAAGAGACTACCATTCTGTGTTAATGCGTGTTATGTCTAAATCGTGGAGAGTTGATGCAACCCTTTTATAGAAATTTGGGACGTGGAGCAGGGGGCATCCTAGGCCTCCAGCACTAACACACTTGTTTTGTGTATTCAGGCTTAAAACACATTTATAAGTGCAAGTAACAATTTTAGGTCACAGGTTTTTTCTTCTTTTAACATCTTATTAGCATTTTCCACATCAGGGCTGTCATTTTTTGTAATTAATACATTAGTGATGCTCCTCACCCCCATTTCTCTAGTTTTAGCCCTTTAGGTGGTTTTGTACTCACCAGTGCAAAAATGTCTGCACACAGATACTGAATTTAAAAATTCAGTATGCTGATTTTTCTGATAAATTCTGTAAATAGGCATTGGGTCAAGAGGTCTAGCTTTTTTTTGGTTTTGGTGCAGATTGCATTTTTGTTTGGTTTTGTTTTGGGGGGGCTTTTTTTGTTTTTTTTGTTGTTGTTTTTTGCATAATGTCATTCTAAACGTTGCTGTCTTCCTAGGACTTGATAAAATGATGGTGGACAAAGATGGCGATGTGACGGTGACTAACGATGGTGCTACCATTTTAAGCATGATGGACGTCGATCACCAGATTGCCAAGCTGATGGTTGAACTGTCAAAATCACAGGATGATGAAATTGGAGATGGGACCACGGGAGTGGTTGGTAAGAAAGCAAATTATCCTTGTTTGAGAGGCATTCCTTAAAGTCACGCACACCTGCCAAGAGTGTTTGCTCTGAATCAGATCATGAGAAGGACTGTTGCACAAATCCAAGTTGAAGGACATGCCGAAATACAAGCGGCCCAGACTCTTCAGAAGTCCTTGTCCTGGAACAACAGGACAGTTCTTCAGGGGAGAGTTAAGCGGCTCTTCTAGATCAGGGGAGCCAAAGAGAAATGACCGCGGCTGTAATGCAGAACACTTGATGGGACGCGGCTTTTTCTTTATTTAAACTGGGGGGGGGGGGGGAGGGCGGTGTTTGGGATACATGGAGGGATTTGGGATCGTGCATTGCAGAGTAGTGCCCTGTTAAGTGTCCTGAGTGTGACAGGTATGTTAGAGTGATAGGGAGATTGCCCTCGTATCTTAGCTTACAGCTGAGACGTGTCATGATTTCTGCGCCTCTCACATAGTTGAAGGGAATAGGTGTGGGTTCGTAGAGAAAACAAATGTGGCAAAATAGTGTTAATCAGTAAACGATTCATTTGAATGTTCTTACGCTTTCTCTGAAGTTCTGATATACTTAGAAATGGGGAAGATGGAAGAGGAGAAATAGTTTTTAACGTTACCTTTTCTGCAGATGAGGTTTGAATTCATTTATTCAGCAAGTATTTGTTGGGAACCAAGCACTGTTATGGATGTGCTTGGAGTATAGCAGTATTGAAACAAATATCATCATCTTGTGGCCCTAAAATAACGGGAGGAAGGAAGATGGTGAGGAGGATAAACCATAAGCATATTATATATAAATTCTCTTATCACCAGCACAAATTTTACTGACTAGAAATCCCTCTCCTGGCAGGGCGCCTGGCCGGCTCAGTTGGTAGAACATGCAGTTCTTGACCTCAGGGTTATAGTTCAAGCCCGCATTAGGTGTAGAGATTACTTTAAAAAATCTTAAAACGAAATCCTTGGCTCGGGAAACACGAGCTTTTTGCCCTTAACGTTCTTAGGTTACGTTCTTCACTTACGTTTTGTCCATCACTGAGAGCTGAACATCCGTTTATAAGGGGTGACCTGTTAGATCTTTGCTAGAGGCAAAACCAGAGTCTCCCCTTTTAAAAAAACACTTCAGCCTCCCAGATCCTTTTGCCTTAATTTTGGACCCTTCACATTCCCAGGGTGTAGCATCTAATTGGTATCGATGGTGTAAGTGTCAGTGCTTGCCTGACGTGGTTGTGCGCTGTCTTGTCTGCAGTCCTGGCCGGCGCCCTGCTGGAGGAAGCCGAGCAGTTGCTGGACCGCGGCATTCACCCGATCAGGATCGCCGACGGCTATGAACAGGCCGCCCGCATTGCTATCGAGCACCTGGACAAGATCAGCGATAGCGTCCTCGTTGACATGAAGGACACTGAGCCCCTGATCCAGACAGCAAAAACCACGCTGGGCTCCAAAGTGTACGTTTACGATACAAGCAAAACGTGTGTGTGCTTATTGCTAAAAAAACCTCCTTTTGTAACGATCGCACGTAGCTTCATGCGGACTCGATGAACTTCTTTCCACTTTTGTTATTTTGCTTTGCTTTGTTTCTTTTTTTTTTTTTTTAATTTTTTTTTTTTTTCAACGTTTATTTATTTTGGGACAGAGAGAGACAGAGCATGAACGGGGGAGGGGCAGAGAGAGAGGGAGACACAGAATCGGAAACAGGCTCCAGGCTCTGAGCCATCAGCCCAGAGCCCGACGCGGGGCCGAACTCACGGACCGCGAGATCGTGACCTGGCTGAAGTCGGACGTTTAAACCGACTGCGCCACCCAGGCGCCCCCTTTGCTTTGTTTCTAATGCAGGTGTAGCCATATGCATCTTGTGTTTTAGTTGGAAACTGAAGTTCCAGGCTTGGGTATTAAATCCTCTCAGTATTTGTAAGAGATCCAGGGCTTTGATTTAGCAGGATAGGCTGTGTTAGCAGTCAAGCAGAAATAAATGGTCCTACTTGGGGAATGTTAGCCTTCAAAACACCCTTCTACCATTTCTTTGCTAGGAAGCCATTTAGGAGGAAAGGCTCTCCTTTTCATTATTGACCAAGCAAGTTACTGGTCCAGAATCTTAATTTAGTGAGAAGGGGCAGTCTTGAAAGTGACTTACATGGGGTGTTTTCCACGCTTGCATAATGCCTGCTATTTACCAGGCCTGCTGCCACATCTTAAGAGCACAGAGACACAGTGCCTGTCCCCTGGAGACCCAAAGCAGCCTCGGCCAAAGACACACTTATTTGAACAATAATGGAGACCTGTGGGCTCTTGGCACGATGTAGCATGAAAATTCTAGTATGAGGAGCTTTATTACTGGTTTTTTCGAATCAAGATCAGGGTTGAGAAACATTTTAAACTTTAATTTGTGTGGTAGTTTTAGCAAAAAGGCATGGCCTTGTCTCAGAGGTCAGGGGAAGTGCAACAAATTGTTGCCCTCTCCACCCCTAGGAAAGCCTCTGCCGCCATGCTGTGCTAGAATGTGCTGGGTGCCAGGTGCCCTCTTATACGGGTGCTGAGACCAGCTGCTGGGCAAGGG
Organism: Lynx canadensis; assembly: GCF_007474595.2. Classification (NCBI taxonomy): domain Eukaryota; kingdom Metazoa; phylum Chordata; class Mammalia; order Carnivora; family Felidae; genus Lynx; species Lynx canadensis. Next base: position 232,126,006 of record NC_044303.2, on the reverse strand, counting down.
GGCCACCGGGATGGTCTCTGTCACGGCGCACTATTGTTCTCCTGAGAGGAAAGTGTCCTAGTTGAAAATGCGTGAATCTTATCATTGCTTTGTAAGTTGATCTTGTTACATTTGTAAGTCTTTGTAAAATCCACGTATTTATAGGTCTTTACTACAGAAAACGTTCAAAACCACTGACAGCAGCCAAACATAGTGTGAGGCAAGTTATAAATCACTTAGGGTACTAACATTTACAGTTTTCCCGTTATCTTTTCTCTGAGTGAGATTTCATGCACTGTTTCAAGTATTAAATTTCCCTTGAAGTTTTTCCAGAACCAAAAGTAAATTTATTGAGCAATTTATTCAGATGTTTCAAAGCTTTCAAAAAGATCCCTGCCCCCGCCCGGAACTGATGTTGGTGGAAATTCCTGCAAGGGAAGCAGCCATGTGGAGTCCTCTGGCTTCTTACTGAATGCTGCACCCCATTTACACAAGATGTCATTTTCTCCCGTCCCAGTTTACGGCTCTCTTTGGGTTCTGTGGATCCCAGCTTGAGAACCCGTGCCCCAAACTTGAAAGTGCAGGTTCTAGTGGCACAGCTGTCTACAGAGTCTGAGCGTCCTTCGTTTTATAAGACGTACCTGAGTTGCCACGTTACGTTCTGGGTCCTGCTGTGGCTGTAGTGGAGTGAAAGGTTGCTCTTTGTTTTCATCAGGGTTAACAGCTGTCACCGGCAGATGGCTGAGATCGCTGTGAATGCTGTCACTCACCGTAGCAGACATGCAGCGCAGAGACGTGGACTTCGAGCTCATCAAAGTGGAAGGCAAAGTGGGCGGGAGGCTGGAGGACACGAAACTTATCAAGGGCGTGATCGTGGACAAGGATTTCAGTCACCCACAGATGCCAAAAGTGAGTCCGTGTCCTGCACGGCTTCACGCTGTTTTTCACTCCTAAATCCACGAATTGAAAGATTCTCTTTGTCCCCACAGCAAGTGGAAAATGCCAAGATTTGCAATCCTCACGTGTCTTTTGAACCGCCAAAACCAAAGACCAAGCATAAGCTGGATGTGACCTCTGTGGAAGATTATAAAGCTCTTCAGAAATACGAAAAGGAGAAGTTTGAAGAGATGATTCAGCAAGTAAGTCTTCCCATAGCTTTTTCGTGAGTAGGTCTGTAAGTGGTAACGTGGCACTCCTCTTTACCGTCTTGATTCTTCAGCGCGTGGCTGCAGATGCCGTGTCGGTGTGAGCCCCCTTTTTTCACTTTTAAGTTAGAATAGTAATCAGCATTCACGGCGAGAAGAAATCAGGTGGCACAGAAAGGCTTAAGGGGGAAGAGACCCGAGTCACAAAATGGTCACGTGTCTGGGGCGCCTCAGAGAGTTGGCTCCGTGACCTTCGAGCTGTGCTTTCGATTTTACGATACTGTCCTGGACGCATCTGAGCCAAGCTCGTATGTTCAGGGTATAAACACCTTAACTCTCCTCCGCGGGCTGCTAATAAGCGTGCACACCCTGACAGTGGTTCCTCTTTGGGCCTCTGTCCTTGGGGACTTCCAGCATCCGCACACGGGTACGTGGACGTGGGTATCGGTTTGAAACGTACTCATGACAGGCAAGAAGTTACGTGGGTTGTCTCTCTTCAGGGGGGGGAGTTGGGTTCGTCTGCTCCTGCGTGATCTGTGTCTCCGCCTACCTCATACCAGGCACCGTCGTAGGGACCTGAGACACAGTAGTGACCAAAGTAGAGCCCTTGCTCTTGCGGCGCAGAGTAAGGGGATGGTGGGTAGGGGCCGTGCTAAAGACGGGGCTTCTCGGGCAGAGACCCACCTACCTGGGGGAGGGGCACTTACCCAGCTGGGGTAAGCTGGGGCGACAGCGGGTGCAGAGGCCCTGAGGCAGGAGCAGGGTTGGCATGCTGACAGGTCGGAGGGCTGAAGACGCGTCACCTGGGCTACAAGGCTGCCGTGGAAATGCCAGGCCGGGTGCCCGGGGCGACAAGGTGGCAGGACCTAAGAGGCCGAGGGAATCGGATAGGTGTGTTGGTGGATATGCGGGTTGCCGGGGATGATGACAGGAAGGTGATGGGCTGCGTGTTTTTAAAGAACAGGAATGGCCCAAAGAGGAACGTTGTAGGTACTTGTGAGGGGCACGAGGGAGGAGATGAAGCCGTGTGAGGACAAATGCTGAGGCAGGCTGGTTTCCAGGGGACAACCAGGGTTGGCCCCCAGGGAGAACGTGGCAGAAGCGAGGAATGTGCAGGAACGAGTTGGCTGTTAACGGACGGAGGGTCACGGAAGAGGCAAAAGCAGAGAGCCGGGCTCGAACTCACGAAGTGTGAGATCATGACCTGAGCCGAAATAGAGTCTGACGCTTAACTGAGTGAGCACCCAGGTGCCCCTGAAGTACTGATTCTGAAAGCGTATCAAGAACTGAAGTGATTCCCTTTGATACTTGTCATTGTTTGGGATTTGGGCCTGACAGAAGGTAGACACTTCTGTGCTTCCTTCCTTCTCTTTTCTCTGCTTTATTTTAACACTTCCACCTTGCACGCCCCTTTGTGTGCCTCATCTTTTTCCCCGAGCACAAGGAATACTTACTAACGTGATGGGCATTTTTCTCCCCCGCAGATAAAAGAAACTGGCGCTAATCTAGCCATTTGCCAATGGGGCTTCGACGACGAAGCCAATCATTTACTTCTTCAGAATAACTTGCCTGCGGTGCGTTGGGTAGGAGGACCGGAAATAGAGGTAGGCGGCTCGTGGGAAGAGACTTCCGAACGCAGGGCTCAGGCTCGATGCCTGTGCGTGCTGGGGGCCTGCTTGGGGAGCAGTTGCCGTGAATAACCACAGTGTCAAGGCTCCACAGATAGAGGGCCAGCGGGGAGAGAGGAGAGTGCTGCGATCTTTCTCTATTTCAGCCACAGTGCTGCGAGTTTCTGGTGTTCCGTGGGATTTAGAAATGCTTTCCGTGTGTCGTCGCACTTGGCTCTCTGAGGCAGGGACACCTGCTTACCGACTGGTGTGTCAGCCACACGCCGACCGCCGTCCCACACGTGGTCCGTGCCCCGGGGCAGGCTCGGCCTCCGGTCCTCACCGCAGCCAGGGTGCGATCGGTCAGGACACGGTGACACGGAGGGTGGTGGCGTCACCCCGAGACACCGGCTCCTCAGAAACCCACTCGTTTCATAGGCCTTCTTGGGTTGACCTTGAAATTTGAGGCTAGAGTGGATTGCAGTTCGGGCACAAGGTAGCCCTGGGTGGAGTTTGGCTCCTCTGCGGTCTGATCGTGAGAGCCCAGTGTTCACCAGCACCTTCCTCCCCCCGACCCACCCTGCCTAGTTGATCGCCATCGCGACAGGAGGGCGGATCGTGCCGCGGTTCTCAGAGCTGACCCCTGAGAAACTGGGCTTCGCCGGGCTCGTGAAGGAGATCTCCTTCGGGACGACTAAGGACAAGATGCTGGTCATCGAGCAGTGTAAGAACTCCAGGGCTGTGACCATTTTCATCAGAGGAGGAAATAAGATGGTGAGAATCCTAGTGACTTGCCCTGCATTGTTTTCTGCCCTTGGTGTAGGGTTTGGTTTTGCCCAGAACGTGTTTGACTGAGATACGGGTGCCATTTCTAAAAAAACGATCATCTTTCTCAAAGAAACCGTGGCTTACCGAGGTGTAAAATCACCGAAGACCATATTCGGTGCTACCTGTTAGTGCTACGCAGGCCTTTTTTGCGTCGCTCGGGTTGGAAGTAGGGGCCCGGTGCATCCACGCTGCTAATCTCCCTCCCGCGAGAGCGAGTCTGTACCGCATCGGCATCAGTGAGACGGGCCTCAGGTGTCTCTTAGTCAGTTTTGGCTCGTCTGACCACTTCCCGTGGTCACGTGTCCCGAAATGAGTCACTGGCTGCCTCCGCCTGGTGTTCACGTAACCACGTGGCAGAGAAAAGGGGGAGAACGGCAGAAATCACCTGGTAATGAACATCCTGGCGCGTGCTCTCCATTTGTTCCTAAGCAAGGTGGCTTTGATGCCGGTACCTGGCAAACAGAGGTTCAACCAGGCTCCGCGGATTTGACTCTAAACACTAGATTGTGCTAATGTTAACTTCTGCGGAACTGTCTTCCCTAGATCATCGAGGAAGCAAAGCGATCCCTTCACGATGCTCTGTGTGTCATCCGGAACCTCATCCGGGATAATCGTGTCGTGTATGGCGGAGGCGCGCCGAAATCGCGTGTGCTTTGGCCGTCAGCCAGGAGGCGGACCAGGTAAAACCCGTGCGGGGCCTCAAGGCGTAAAGCAGTGGGACTGAACAAACTGGGGGAAACAAAGTGTCGTCACCATGGGTGAGCAGCGCCTGGTCCTCGCCCTGGTACTGAGGCGCGGCCTCCCGAAAACTAGCATTGCTCAGCCTTCTCAACCTTTCCAGCCTTGACAATAACCGCTGTCCAGTCTTCAGTGTCCTCATTTGAAGTTCCAAATAAATTGAATATCGTGACTGTCATAACTAAAAGTAGAGCTGATTTGTCTTCAGACTCCTCTCACGTGTCTGTCTTCTCCGTCCTTACTCCGTCGTGACATTTTAATATTCTGGTAGTTTAACAGTAATCAAGACGGTCTGTTCTTAGAATTCTTCGTGAGTTAGGTTTTCAAAGTATGCGATTTAATTACCCGTCCAAATTGCCTGCTTTTTGTCTTGTTTTTTGCTAATAAGCACGCTTACCTGTACCCTTCCAGTGCCCGACCTTGGAGCAGTACGCCATGCGGGCGTTCGCGGATGCCCTGGAGGTCATCCCCATGGCCCTCGCCGAAAACAGTGGCATGAATCCCATCCAGACTATGACCGAAGTCCGAGCCAGACAAGTGAAGGAGACGAACCCCGCTCTTGGGATTGACTGTTTGCACAAGGGAACAAACGGTGAGAGCCAGTCGCAACCCAGTGGGGCCGTGTCTGGGTCAAGACCGGGTGATCTCCTGCTGGTCGCACAGTGTGCGGTGCCTTCTGTGAGCTTCGATACTTTCGCACTTCAGATATTCGGGTCCTAAGTTGTAGAATGTTTCGGTTTGATTACCTGAGGATTGGGTCAGACTGCTGGTCCTGTAACGCGGCACTCCTTAATAACAGTAAGCTGTAGCACGCTGGCTTACACCAAAGGTGACTCCTGTTTCAGTCTCTGGTTTTAGAAAGTCCTTCTTCTCTTGCTCTTTAACACCGATGTCTGTCAGGTAGGTTCTGGATGTCATGGGAAGCAGCCTGGCAGGTGACTTGGTGCTGTCTGCTTATTTTGTGCTTTTGTCCAGGACTTAGGGGTGTTTTCAGATGTGACGTACTGGGACCGTAGCCATGTGTGTAGTTTAGAGGGTGATTTCACTTAAGCTTGTTGGAACGGTGGTGCCAGTGATTTCTCACTAATGGGGCCAGGCCCACATTTTTTTTTTTTTTTTAATGTTTGTTTTTGAGAGAGAACACGCAAGCGGGAAAGGGGCAGAGAGAGAGGGAGCCACGGAATCTGAAGCAGGCTCCAGGCTCTGAGCTGTCAGTACAGAGCCCGATACGGAGTTCGAGTTCGAACCACGAGATCATGACCTGAGCTGAGTTCAGGTGCTTAACCAACTGAGCGCCCCCCCCCCCCCAGGCTCCCCCAGGTCTGTACTTTTGCAGCCACTCCCAGCCCACAGAATCAGATGATCTGTGCTTTTATGTAGAACAGCAGCTATGTCCTGGTTTTCATGTTCACAGCCAGCAGAGTTTAATAACAGCAGCAACTCTTTGTCAGACAGATATTCACATTTTCTTTAACTTGAATGCCTGGTTCTGCTGAAATTTGTTTACATCTTTCTTGGAATTATTTTGTTTCATATACAGTCTGATTTTTTCACTTACATTGGGCTTTCTAAATTATGTGAGTGAATATTTTGTGGGATGAAATGTCGCTGAAAGGTTTTAGCCAGTCACCTAGCACTTTGGCTTGTCATTGAAGGGAGGTCCCCTTCACCCCCAGCTTTCTGGGACCCAGGTTCAAATTCCAGACTGTCCTCTGGAATAATGGAATCTTACTACCCCTCTGAAAATGTAGCTGGATGAGTGGTTTCTTCTTAATGTTTTTTTTTTTTTTTAGAGGGAGGATACACGCAAGCAGGGGAGGGGCAGAGACAGAATCCCAAGCAGGCTCCACGCTGTCAGTGCAGAACCCGACACGAGGCTCGAATTCACAAACCTCGAGATCGTGACCTGTGTGGAAATCAAGAGACACTTAACTGACTTACCCAGTCGTCCCCAGATTTATATTTTTTTAAGTTTCAGTGTCTTTGTAAAAATGAGAGCAAGATGGGGCGCCTGGGTGGCGCAGTCGGTTGAGTGTCCGACTTCAGCCAGGTCATGATCTCGCGGTCCGTGAGTTCGAGCCCCGCGTCAGGCTCTGGGCTGATGGCTCAGAGCCTGGAGCCTGTTTCTGATTCTGTGTCTCCCTCTCTCTCTGCCCCTCCCCCGTTCATGCTCTGTCTCTCTCTGTCCCAAAAATAAATTAAAAAAAAAAAAAATGAGAGCAAGTTACTAATATCAAATACACATGTTTTAGGATAATTCATTTATTTGTGTTTTCCAGATATGAAGCAACAGCATGTCATAGAAACTCTGATCGGCAAAAAGCAACAGATCTCTCTTGCCACACAGATGGTTAGAATGATTTTGAAGATCGATGACATCCGTAAGCCTGGGGAATCCGAAGAATAAAGAAAAAATTGAGAGTAAATGTAGTAGTAAGGTTCACTGTTGTGATTAAATAAATGGATGTCTTGTGATGCATCTACAGTTATTTATTACTGTGTCTTTTTTCAGACACTGTAGATGCTATAATAGAAACAGCTGTTTAGTTACCATGGTTCTCCTGTTGAAAGAAGTTCAGTTATGGGAATGCGGTCTCGCAGGCTTTTGTATCTGTTCTATTAAAGCGGTCTCTTTAAACAACGGCTGTCTTCTCTTCAAGTTAAGAAACTGGCTGTACCGACCCAGTGCTGCCCTAATGAAGGGGCTTGGTTGAGTAGATCTTTTTTTTTTTAATTTGTAGATACTTGTAACAGCTTAAACATGGAGTTTGGTCTCAAGCTTTGAAAGAAGACCGGGCTTGGTCCTATGAAACGTATTTAAATGCCGCGTGTCTCTAAGTAGACCAGTCCTTTGATCGCGGAGACCCATCCTGAGGAGTGTGGGAAAGCGTGAGATTGGGGGGGAGGGGGGTCCTAAGTGCTTTGAGCTGCCAGCCACGTAGCGAGCGTGGGACTGGAGCACAAGGCCAGCGTGGGTTCCAGCCTCATGTCCCCTGGGTGTTTGGTTGCCCCTGTCCTGACCCTCCCCAAACGGCCGGACACCTGCTCCCCCTGCAGAAACCTGGAGGGGCCGTTAGAGCACGGCTGGGGCTTCCCCAGCGGGACAAGAACAGCGCAGGTTCAGAGCAGGGCGTGGAACACGAGCAGTGGGCCGGGTGCGAGGAAGGGTCCCCAGGTTACCATAACGTGGGTGGGCTGCTGTCCCTTCATTCTCCTTCCTAAAGTAACCATGACGGACGTGACCGGGCCTCGTTCCAAGATGTCGACCGTCCCGCTTCTCCCACCACCCTGGACGAAGACCTTTCTTTTCCCACAGCTTCCAGGCAAGGCCCGATCCTCTGCCGGCACCTCATGGCCGGCGAGCGGTAGAGCAGGTCAGACGCCCAGCCATCGGGCTCCCGGGTCCCCGCAGCCTCTGTGCCTTGTGCGCCATTTACTTGTGTGCGTGGTTCTCTGGGTTCCATTTTTCTGGCCAGTCTTGGGATGGAGTTCACTTGTGTGCCACCAGGGGGAGCCTCCCACAACTGGTCAGAACCGGAATCTGAACCGTTCTGACTGGTGACCTTTCACTTGCCTTCTGCGCACCTGGGTGCTCGTCAGCCCTAACGTGCTGGTCGTCTTTTCTCTGGCTGCACTGGTGGTTTGGCTAAGCACGCACCCGTCTCAGGAAGTTCTGGAATAGACCATCGAGTTTTGAAAGCTTAAAAAAAAACTACTCAACCCAAGCTAGCATGGACGTCCCTCTAACGTGTGCTGTGCATCGGCACCACTATGATCTGTCGTGTGCTTGTGGGTGCAGCGTCCACGTGCATCCGTAGTCTAGACTCTGACACGCTTCGTGAGGACTGATTCCGGACTCCAGACAACACAGGCTTGCCTGAAGGGGTCCGTGGTCGCGTGAAGAGCCGCCAGATCACCCCTCCGCTCCAAAGTGGGCCTCGCGCGTTCCCGGTGGGTCTGGGGCAGAGAAACCACGTGGCCTGCTAACAGGAAAGCCTGGAGGGGTGGTTTTGCTTCGTTAGAGGGCCTCTCCGAGGTGACCCGTGACCTTTACGTTCTAGTTGCAAATCCCTCATGAAGCTATGTGTGTCCTCACCCCGACTTTTTTTTATAACGCAAAATACTTATCTCTGCGCTAGAAGAGGATTAGGACCCTGGGTAAAGGACAGTCTGTCAACTAGGATCCAGAGTCTTCGGTAGCTGAGGTCGTGAAGTCTCCACCTGACGCTTCGGTGGGCTTTTCAAACGAGCCTTCCCTCCGGGCCCACCTTCCTAATCTGACAGCCGAATAGGGACCCCAGAGAGCTGTCTCGTGAAGTGCAAGACCAGTCCCTTGTGCTTCCGCTGACCATGACCCCAAGGCCAGATTCCCACACAGGACAGCACTCTTGTTGGTTCCCAACTCCCACACTTGCTGGACTTACTCGGTGTTCGTTAAATGGTCTGGCTTTCGATTATAATACCAACCACTCAAGTACAGATGCTTCTGGAAGGGCTGAGAGGCTGGTGTGTCACATGTGATGATTTCGTTATCCTTTTTCCTTTCTTTTCTGTTCTTGGCGAACCAGCTCCACTAAAGGATCAGGAGTTTGGGGCCAGGGGCGAGCAAAGTGTGGTACTAAAGGGGTGACAGGGAACTGCAGGCATTTGAGGTGCTTCTTGGAGGCAACCTGCACAATAGAGGCCCCACCTAAAGCACCAGAGGCGAGACGGCTACTTAGAAAATGTGTTCAAGGTCGGCAAAAGCAGGGAGGCAGTAGGGAAGGTGTGTGTGGGGTATTTGTGGTGTCCCAAATGCTGTTGTAAATGTTTAACACACACTGGCGGTGTTGTAATGTGTGGTCCCAGACGGGGTCCTGGACCGTCTCAAGGGGCCAAGAGGTCAATGGTATTTTTATACTAAGCTTACTTGCTTTTTCCACTGCTGACAGGAGTCATTTGCCACCACAGCAGAAGCAAGCCGCTCTCCCTGAGGGAGGGCCTTGATGAAGCACCAGCTCTCAGCCTTGAGCTCACGGCTAACGTTCTGCGACAGTAAGTGTGTAAAGCAGGTCCGTGTAACAAGCGTGGTTCTGTCCGCTGCACTAGCCCCCTTATCCTGGAACACCATTGAAGGAATGACCTTTGAACTGTGTGGAATTGGATATATGACAGACCTCTCAAAAATGATAGAGTAAGCCCGAAACTTCCATAGGTAACGGTCCTGTCCCGGCTCCTAGAGCAAAAATCCCATAAACGGTGGCTTCAATGTTTCTTTCTCACTGTTCTGGAAGCTGGGAGCCCAAGACTAAGGGGGGTTCTTGGCAAGGAGTTCCCTCCCTCATAAGAATAGGTACAGACAGTCCCTGCCCCCCCCCCCCACCCCGGCTCTGGCAGGTGTTCTGTGAGGCAGAGGCCTACAGTGCGCCCGTGAGGAGAGGGCCCGGCCCTGAACCACTCTCGGCCCCTGTCAGGAGTGTTCTTCTCTGAGCCAGTGTTAGGTTCTCTGTTGTTCTCAGCCCCAGAAACCTGATGTTCCAGATGGCCCTGCTTCTCTTCCCGGATTCCCTGTCCATCATAAGCTCTACACAGACCTCGGACGGGTCACTGTGTCTGCCCTCCCAGTTCTCTTCTAAGTGCTCTGGGATCCCTCCCCTCCTCTCCATTTTCCTGCAGGGGTGAGGTCCACATCACTCCTCCCTTTTTCTCGTCACCCCTCTGCTGTCACAGAAAAAAGTAAAGCCATCGGTCACATGGGACTCCAAAAGCCCAGCGATGGAAGAAAGGAAGGGGTGCGTGTGGATGCTGGAAGCCGCAGACACCCTTCTCGTCCCTGGCTTCCAGAGCGGAAGTGCCATGAGTTCCCCTCTCCACCCAGAGCCCCGCCCTCAACCCAGGACCCAAGCAAAATGCCCTCCCCCTGGTCCCACCCGATGGAGGGCACCTGTGGCGGGGCCGGGGCCGGGGTGTGAGGGGACACGAGGTGACCCTCTGGATCTGCAGACTCACAGGAGCCAGTGGGAGTGCACAGCCATCTAGCCGAGGCTTGCTTAGTTTGCAAAGCAGAACTCTCAGCTGGCACAGAAGAACACCAAGTGCGGGACTGTCACGGGGTGGGTGGGGGGCGGGTAACCGGGTTAAAGGAAAGTCAACGGCGCGGCTAGATGAAGGCAGGGCCTTTACTGGTGCCGACTGGCTCCGCCCCATGTAGCTCCTACCGCCACGCTGCGCACGGCACGTGGCCAGGAATGCCGAGGACCTGAGCTGTTCATGCGATTGAATATAAATCAATTAAAATAGGGGCACCTGAGTGGCGCAGTCGGTTAAGCGTCCGACTTCAGCCAGGTCACGATCTCGCGGTCCGTGGGTTCGAGCCCCGCGTCGGGCTCTGGGCTGATGGCTCGGAGCCTGGAGCCTGTTTCCGATTCTGTGTCTCCCTCTCTCTCTGCCCCTCCCCCGTTCATGCTGTCTCTCTCTGTCCCAAAAATAAATAAACGTTGAAAAAAAAAAAAAAAAATATATATATATATATATATATATATATAAAAACTGAAGCGTGACCCTGTATGCCACCACCCTTCAACTGAATGCACGAGTGATTCCTGACGCAATCCCAGGCCCTGGGCCCCGAAGATGCCCACGTTCTGGAAAATCACTTCCTTGGGAGACGGCCAGATAGTCACTCTAATCCATTGTTCTTTATTAGCTTTTAGAAAAAGCCACACGTTCAGAAAGTAAGTTTATTGGCTCAATATAATTAGGTCAACGAAACCCTATTTTAGCTTCAGTATTTCTCACAGTGCAATCCATGAACATGACCGACTCATCCGTATTAAGACAGACAAATGCCCAAGGAAGCTGGGCTTTGAATGTGAGTTTACAATTCATGCTCTTCATGGCTCTGCCACACCCATCGTTTTAAAGAATGTACTTAATGAAGAACCACGAAGTCCGTGGCTGAGCTGTCAGCTGGTCCATAAACAGCCCTAGGTTTTTGCTAACAGGATATTAACTCTAACATTCGAATTCTTCAGGTACTGACCTGTTTTTCCCTTAGTGTATGTGTTCAAAATTAAATTGTATCATGCATTAACATTTCCTACTGCATTTATGTTTGAGATGGAATAATGAATTTCAGGATTCCTGGATTTATTTTATATCAAGATAGTAAAAATTAAACGACCCAAGTATCCCAAAGCAATTTTCTGGATGCGAGCTACTCTGAGAAAGTGTACCCTTGGCCCCTGCTAAACGTACTTGTGCAGCCACTCAATTAAATTCCTTCTTGCCTCGTCAACATAGGGCTTGTCCTCGGCTGAACAATCTTCTCTCTTTCGATGCACGAAGCCATGGGTTTGCCCAGAAAATGTTTTAATTTGATATTCCACTTTGCAGTGTTTTTTCAACTTCTGGGTCAGCAAAGAGACCTGATAATGCGGAAGATTTCATGACAGTATGACTTTAACAATCTGGTAATATTTTCCATTCTCCAAATCCTCTCTGAATGCTCATAAAAGAAGTCTAACATCGGTGCCTTAAGTTCCGTAGCTACTGTGAATTTGTTACTTTTAATTTGACAACTAAGAGTCCTCGGCTCTGGCAAAGGAGAGCATCCCAAGCAATGTAAAAATTCGATGCAATATCAATTTCTTGAAATTAAATTAGTATCTTTTGTGTATCATTCAATATATAATACTCATTCGATATATAACAAAATACTCAATATAGTCAAGTATAAATTGTTTTAAGTTTATATTAACATAGTGTATTAGTTATGAATAATAACAATTTCTAAGCGACTGCTTTTGAACCACAATTTTCTTTTTTCTTATCAACATAGTGAGTTTAACACACCCATGTTTTTTTCTTTTCTTTTTTTTTTTTTCTAAGTAAACTCTATCCCCAACATGGGGCTCAAACTCACGACCCCGAGATAAAGAGTTGCACCGACTGAGCCAGCCGGGATCCCCAACACGCCCATGTCTTTAAGGACACACTTTATCTGAACTCCTGGGTTCCATGTGGGAGGATGGGGAGGCCGAGCTTCTATGCCCAGTAACCAGGCCCCACCAAGAGCACATTCGGAGGATTACAATCCCTAAATTCCCCAATAAAACCCATCTTTAAATTTTTCATGTTGAAAATGTTTGGAGGAACAAATGAACCCTTTGAGACATTTTCCCCGAAAGGTCAAATCATGTCATTAAATACAGAGGTGAGGGACACCTGGGTGGCTCGGTCAGTTAAGCATCAGACTCTTGATTTCGGCTCAGGTCATGATCTCAGGGTTGTGGGATTGAGCCCCGTGTCGGGCTCCGTGCTGAGTGTGAGCCTGCTTGGGATTCTCTCTCCCCCTCCCCCGAGCTCACTCACTCTCTCTCTCCCTCAAAAAGTAAAAATCGAAACAACAACTGTGGGTGTGCCCACTCCTACAGGAAAATAAGCAAAAAAGAAAGAAATGAGAAAAGATACCAACTTACTTGCTCAAGAGGAATCACAGCATCATTTTCGGCAAAAATGAACAACGTGGGGTTCTTCAAACTGTGCACATCTTCAGAATCCTTGATGATGCCTGGAAAATGGGGACAGGGACACGGGGGTAGGACTTCCACACACGCGCCTCAGAAAACCATGTGGGTTTGGCTTGATTTTTTTTTCAAAGTAAAATCTGTGCTTTGGGGTTTTATTTTCTTTCTAGCAATTCCACGCAAGTGGCCGGACTTTCCTGCTCTCCACCTCCTTCACTGGGTCGGGCCACAAATAACGGAATTAGACCTTGCAGCTGCTTTGCACGCAAAGATACAGAAGCAGCCCCGAAAACGCTCCCTCCTCGTGGGGCACGCCTTCATTTACAAAGAAAAGTGACGACTCTCCATCTGCACCTTCTGACCACCACTGTTCTAGAAGTTTCTCAAGGTCCACACAAGCCCCATGGCTTCTGGCCTCAGTATGCCGAGGGGCCTCGTTCATACAGTGTTCCACGGGGTAACCGTGCCCAGACCAGACGACGAGTGTGAAGTCTCAGATGTGCCACCTGGTCCGTCTGCAAAAGTTACCTTTCATCCTTCAGAATCACAGAGCATTTGGTCAGAAGCCTGTCCTGCCTTGGGGACAACCACCGTGGGTGTGCCCACTCCTACAGGAAAATAAGCAAGAGAGGTACCATACGTTGCCCCTCTAAGAAGAACCGTAGTGTTAAAGGAAAGATTACTCTGACACTTGGTAAGGAGGCTGTATTCAAAGGGGACCACCGCACAGGAGGGTGTGAGGGGAGAGAGATCCCTCCGCCCAGATACAAGGACAAGTGGGGATTTACGGCCAAGGAGCGGGGTGGGGGGCAGTGGGCAGAAAATTACGAAGAGGAAATACTGGGGTAAGACGGATTCTGGCCAGGTGATAGGACAGGGTTCTTGCTGACAAGAGACGGAAGGCGGGGTGTGAAGAACTTGGACAGACATCAAAAGTAGGGGGTTCTCTCTGAACTGCCCCAATGGGCCAATGTCAGAGCCCGGTCGGGGCCTCCTCGGAAGGAAGACTCACCGTGGAGCCTGACTCGAGTTTGGTGCCGGACAGGGTCCCAGTCAGTAGGGAGAAAATAATGGAAATCTTTTGTTTCCATTTCCTGCGGGAGCCCAGAGAGCCTCCCCTCAACCTGGAACTCGTCTCTAGAAGCAGGGAGCCACAGGACAGATGGCCACGCTCTGTTAAGGCCACACTGTGTGGCTGGACCGAGGTTTGATGCCCTGGAGTCCCGCCGGGCTCTGCAGCTCATGCAGTGTGCAACAGCGGCCAGCAGGGGGTGCTGGCGAGGCGTCCACCAGGCTATTTCACACCAGGGCACCGAACGGCCCCCGGAACAGCCAGCCCCCTCTGCACAGCGGCAGCTGACAACTGACTGTTGACTTTGGGGTAAGTTACTATTTAAAGGGTTTTTTTTTTTTTCTTGCTAAAAGCAAAAATGCCACAACAAGAAACCATTAATCCAAATAAGAATCCTTTGTGTAACTGTACAATATACTATCATGAAAGAAAGCCAAATTGCCTTCCACATCTTTTTTTCTTTTTTTAACATTTTTATGGTCCGAATGCTTCTACACTGTGAACTTAGTATGCCATTTCTATATAGAGATGGAATGTTCTTATCTCATTGCTATCATACGTGCAGTTGGTTTGGCTACAATGTTTATGCTGCTACTTACATTTTAGAATCACTTTTCCTTTTCTTTCCTTCCTTTATATTGTGTGCCTGTGTGTGTGTGTGTGTGTGTGTGTGCGGTTGAAAATAACTGCTATCTTGGAAAAATACCTTCACAGATGTTCCTCGTAAAGAATATTGTTTGATATTTACCATTATCACAGAAATAAATGCGACCCCCTTCATCCTCGGTGAAGAAATTGAGACCTCGGGTTAGGTGACTCCTCTGGTTACTGCATTACCAACCTCCACCTCCACGCTCACATTTTTAAAGCCAATTCCCTCAAGACGGGCCATCTCTGCACAGCTGGGTCTATGCTGCTCCCCGAACCGTTAGTTTGGGAAGAGGCTCCCGGGAACCACTCCTGTTTCCATCGCGTAAAATGCACAAGGCAGATTTACCGTAGACGGACACCCCTGCCCTGAATTCTGGGTATTTCATCATCACGTGATGGACAGCCACTCCGCCCCAGCAGAATCCCACGACGCCGATTTTCTGAGCGTGACACTGCTGTTTCAGAAACCTCAAGACAGCATCGACCTCTCTAGAACAGAAAGTTATCCAAGAATCAACAGATTCGGATCACTTATATGTGGAATCTAAAAAGCCAAACTCAGAGAAACAGAGAGCAGAGTGGGTACCGGAGGTGGGGCGTGGGGGGGAGACTGGACAGACGACATTAACTTCCAGTTAGAAGATTAACAAGCCTGGGGGTGTAAGGTGCAGCCGGTGACCTCAGTCTATACTGTGTGATAGACTTGAAGGCTGCTAAAAGGGTAGACCTTAAATGTTCTCACCATGAAAAAGAAACGGCAACTATGTGACAGGACCGGGTGTGGGCTAAGGCTACGGTGCCGATCCTTTTGCAGCATATAAATGTACTAAATGAGCACATTGTACACCTTAAACTTATACATTATGTGTCAATTATATTTCAATAAAATAGGGGCGGGGTGGTGGCGGGGGAGGCAACAGCGAAACACACACACACACACACACACACCCAATCAAGAGGGATTTTGTGAGCCCCCTGGGGAGTGAGCTGGACAGCAAGTGCTGTACCAACAGTAACAGGGGCTTCGGCATCCGCTGTTCCTTGACGTTCTGAGATTTCTTACTTTCGTCCTGCCTGAGTGACGCACATCCCCCCACCCGTCTCCCCACGGGTCTCCCTTCCGAGCCCAGCCTCCTCCAACCACCTGTCAGGGCTGCCGGAGGGCTCTCAGCAAACCACACATCAGACCAGCTCGCATGCCAGCTGGAAGCAGAGTTCTGGCTTTCCGCAGCCTCCGGATAAAGGCCAAAGGCCAAAGCACCACTCCTAAGGCCTGATCCCAAGATCCACCCCCAGCGAGCACCCCGGCCCGCCCTCCTCTGGCAGGCACCGGCCGCAACTGGGCGGCTCCCCTAACTCTCTAACTTGGCACGTTCACCCCTTCAGCTAACATCCCAACTCAGCACCTCCGGACTCCTCCCTCCGGTGTCCCCAAAGAGCAGAGGGGGGATTTGGAAAGCCACCAGGACTATTTAAGCCAGGAGAGGACCAAGAACAGTGGCCCAGTCTGGTAAATGGCTCATTTGCAAATTGACTGTTTGGAACTCTGCGTTTTCAACTAAAAGCAACACACCCAAACGGAGGCAGGGCTGCGAGGCCAGCCAGAAAGTCCTGCTTGATCTGATCAGGAAGAATTGTGGTTTACAAGTTAGAAAAAGAAAAAGAAAGCCATCCCACTGCACTTCCTCCTTCCTTTCTCCTTTAATCACAGCATATCCTTGAGCACATTTAAATACGTGTATCATACCACTGCGTGCAGTTTTTTTCATAATGTTAGCAGTAATTAAGTAGTTCTGCAAACTGAAATGGAACAAGCAATGGTTTTTGACATTTGGGGCTTTAGGTTTTCCTTCAATGCTTTGATCGCAAGAATAACTGCCTTGGGGCGCGTGGGTGACTCAGTTAAGCGTCCAACTTCAGCTCAGGTCATGATCTCTCAGTCGGTGGGCTGGAGCCCCGCGCGTCAGGCTCTGTGCTGACAGCTCAGAGCCTGGAGCCTGCTTCAGATTCTGTGTGTGTGTGTCTCCCTCTGCCCCTTCTCAGCTCACGCTCTGTCTCTCTCTCTCAAAATTAAATAAACAATAATGATAAAAAAAAAAAATAACTGCCTTCATTGGAGGGAACAAGAAAGAGGCCATTTCCATAAAAATACTGTAACTCGAGTGAACAGGCCTTTGCTCGTGCTGCTCTGAATGTGTTCCCTACTTTTCTGGGAACACCAAAGTTTAGCCTTGGATGAACCTCTCCCCCCAACCCATGCTTGATTCTTATACCTTGGGAACTCTGCCCTAGGTTCCAGGAGTGAAGTATGTGGGTCAAGCTGACCACCAGAGTATAGCAATCTCCTGGCCACAGTGATTGGTTGAAGGATGGACCTGTGACTGAGTCATAACCATCAGGGCAAAATGAGAATTTTACTGGCTTGGGGGAAAAGAGACCAATGGAGGGGCCGGAACTGCGGCAGCCATCTTGCCACCCAGAGGCAAAAGCTTTCCTGAGAATGAAGCCAGTGCACAGGATGTGGAGTGGAGACACGTTGGGAAGGCAAGTCCTGGGGATACTTTCTGCACTGCGAACCAACCCCTGCTTGAAGCCAGAAATGACCTCTTCTCAGTTCTATAAACCAAAATATCCCATGACTATGTAAACAGTAAGCATTCAAGATGGGTTTTCTGTTACTTGCAAACAAAAGACACTTGACCAGACACAAGGGTTTCAGTCTCCTTTCAAAGTCAGTGTTTCTGTTTAATGTCTCATTTTTATTTAGGGGCACCTGGCTGGCTTAGTCGGTTAAGCATCCCACTTCAGCTCAGGTCATGATCTCATAGTTCATGAGTTTGAGCCCCACATCAAGCCCTGTGCTGACAGCTCAGAGCCTGGAGCCTGCTTCGGATTCTGTGTCTCCCTCTCTCTCTCTCTGCTCCTCCCCTGATCGCACTCCGTCTCTCTCTCTCGAAATAAACATTTAAAAAAAAAATTTTTTTTAAGTGCATAGCTCTCCTTTTCCCCTGTGGCAGAGTCCCACTGGCCTGCTCCCACACCTGCCAGAAACGACCCCTCTGCTTTGTGCTCACGAATGGAAGGCAGGCCCACACAGCGACCCTCCCCCACCCCGGCCCCACATGCAAAGCTGAACTTCTGCATTCACATCCCAGCCTCTTGTGCTTCTACTTCTCCTTTGCTCTGAACTTCTTGCTTCCTTTTGTTTTTCTTGGGGTTTCAGGCTGAGGTTGCAGGTCCCCCAGGAGGGACTTAGGAAAGGTAAGCATGCAGGGGAGTTATTCCAGGAATCTCAGGGCCAGCACTGCGGGAGAGGAGGGAAGGAAGTGGGGTCTGCTCGGGAGAACCTAGCAGTGGCAATCTCCACGCAGGCCTCGGACAGTTCCCTAGGGGAGCCTGGAGCGCCCTGGCCCTGGAGGTGCCCCTGACTTGAGGTGGGGGAGACAGGCCTTCATCCCAGGGAGACTCCTCAGGATGGGGCAGAGAAAGACAAGGCGGCTGACATCCGGAGGCCATCCCAAGGACAGTGAGGGACTGGGTGACGACTTTGTTAACACAGCCCCGGGTGCTCGGCCACGCCTGCCGGGAGCTCCCAAGGCAGCGGGCAGCACCCCCCACGCCCCACAAGCTGCACAGAGACCCTAGGATGACCCTGGCCTGAGCCACAACGTGCTGCCACCCTGCACAGGCCCCTAAAAGAAGGTGGCCCAGTGAGTACAGGGAGTGAGGCAGGGCCGGGGAAGCAGGAAGGGGCACTCAACAGGACCCAAGGCCCCTTGGGGCTAGGGGCACAGGTCTGCTTGGGGTCCACCAGCCCAGTGGAAGGAGGGGCCAGCTCTGGAGGGCACTCTGGTGATAGAAGAAAAGAACAGACAGTCCCAGGGACCCAGCGGCCACAGGCAGGGGACCACATTATGAGCAGTGCCGCCAAGCTGGGCTGGGGGAGCAGCTTATCAAAACCAAAGCTCGGGGTGCCTGGGTGGCTCAGTCGGTTGGGCGTCCGACTTCGGCTCAGGTCATGATCTCACAGCTCGTGAGTTTGAGCCCCACGTCGGGCTCTGTGCTGACAGCTCGGAGCCTGGAGCCTGCTTCGGATTCTGTGTCTCCCTCTCTCTCTGCCCCTAACCCACTTGCATTCTGTCTCTGTCTCTCTCAAAAATAAACAAACATTAAAAAAAATTAAAAAAAAAAAAAACCAAGGCTCAGGTGCATGGTGGGAGAAAGGTGACAGGGAAGGACAGCTTTCAGGACAAGTGGGCAAGGTGAGAGTCAAGGCTGGTGGTGGGGAAGTTCCTTTGCCTTGGGCTCACGTTTACTTGCTCAGGAGGAACTGGGCATCAGAGAACAATCCTGCCCCTCTCCCCCTCCACACTGAGTCCAGACAGAAGAGGGTGTGCGCCTGGCAGCTGGGAGGTCTGGTCCTTGCTTCTGGACTCCTGGAGCTAATTTCCTAAAAGGCTGAGATCCTGGGGGATCCCCCGCTTTTCCTCTCAATGCTCCCCGGGTCCTGGCACGATGGCAGTCTAGCCCTGGCGTAAAGACCCAAAGTCTCGGGGCGGGGGTGGAGGGGGGAAGCAGGGGCAGGTCTCGGCTGGGGGGAGGGGACGGCCCTTCGGGTTTCCAACCAGCTGAGCGGTAACGGAGCCGGGGCTGGTGTTGGCTCTGGCGTCTTTTCTCTCCCCGTTGTCTCAACTGGTTCTGCAGCCAGGACAGGAAGGAAGGAATGTCCACCCTGTGGACCCCGAAAGCCCCCTTGTCAAGGGAAATCGTACCGCCCGCAAAGCAGCACCTCCGCAAAGTTCCCCTGGCATCAGTGCCATGAAGTTTCTGGAAGGGGGAAGCAGACGAGCCTGCTGGCACCGCAGGAGCCCTTGCCGGGACCTCACCTCCAGGGACACACTCTGTGCCGCACGAAAGCATGTGTCCATGGAAGTCCTGCCACAGGGGAGGGAGGGTGGGTGCCCAAGTGGTGATGTCACACGCGCTTCTCTGCTCTCCAGGGGCCCTGGGGCGGGGAGGAGGGGGAGCACAAACACGGGTGATAACTTACCTGTCGATCTTTCGGGCGTCTCTTGTTTTCAACCAGTCCGGGAAGGTGGACCAGTCCCCAGAAGGCTGCCAGGGTTCTTGCCCCACAAAGAAGTCTGGAAGGATGGCTCTGCAAAAAAGGGACGTCAACTGACCTTCACTTTGGAGCTGGCGGCACTCGGTATTTGCTTACGCTCATTAAGACCCGGGCTACGAGGGAGATTCTGCTTCAGAGGAAAAGAAAAGTGGTGCCCACGAGAGCCAGCTTTGATCACATCCGAGAGGCCAGCTGGCACCGGGCCACACCACTTCGGATTTCACAAGCGTAGGTGCACGGCCTCTGACGGCCGCCTGCAGCCCAGCCCATCCGAGATGACGAGGCAATCGGACAGGGCGCCCTCCCCACGAGACTGATGGCACAGGATGGAGACCCGGGAGGCATGGGCCCGGGAGGGGCGGGGTGGTGAGCGCAGGGGCGTCCCCGACCCCCTGGAGGAGTCGCAACGCTCAGCTGGCCTTTCCAGTTAGCCTCCGGTCAGAGGGTACATCTGGGGAGCATGTCCAGTCACCATGACTAAGCAGTTTTCCCCCGCCCCCTGCCCGAAGGGGCAGGTGTACTGCAGGTTCTGAAATGGGCCGCGCAGAGAAAACAAGCCAGTCCACTGCGTCCGCGAACACCCCCCCCCCCCCCCCCTCCCGTCAACCCCAGAGGGTGGGTCAGCACGGCTTTGGCCAGAGACCTGCTTCCGAAAATAAAGGTCATCACCAGGGACGGAGGAGCACAGCTCTTCCTTCCCGGCGTGGAAGGAACCCTGAAGCCTGGGTCAGAAGAATCCAAGTTCAAGTCCCAGTCGGCCCTGTAACCTTAACAGGTCGCTTACCCACTTTTAGCCTCATTTTCTTGACCTGAAGAAGAGACTGCACCCTGCTCTGCCCAACCTCAGGGGGTCGTTTTGAAGGAGAGAGGACTTGTACGCCTGTGAGGGGGCTTTGTAGACCACGGGCGGCTTTGCTCATTTTTCGGGTTCTGTCTCCACCCGAAGGACCCCGTTGGGCAACAGAAACCCCAGCCCCGGGCAGCCTGCTGGCTGGATTGGGCTGGGAGCGGTGGGAGCGATGGCCTCCAGGTGCCGCTTTGGGTTCGTGTGATTCACATTCCCCATCCACCTGTGCCCAGCGAGACAAGGACGTCGACGGCTTAGCGCACGGTCAGGGTGTTGTGGTGTTGTTTTCCCTGAAGGGATCAAGATAGATCACAGAGGTTTCCATGAAGTGAAGAAACAGAACTGCATACATACGTGTATCCATTTCCTGCGATCATGTCAGTCATGTATCTGCTATTGGGCAACTGCCAGCCAAATATGTCTTGAATGACGATCACAGCCTTGCCCGTGTCGAAGGGGGGTTTGGTGACATAAGCCTTGATGTGCTCGACTTGAACTTCGCGCCCCATCCCTCCATACTCTATCTTATGGCCAATGTCACACGGACAAGGATGAGCCTCGTTAGCCATTGGAGATATTTAAGTTGGGCTACTGAGAGAGAAACATGCATTAGGATCTGAATGGTGCAAATCCAAAGATTGTAAGCAGTAAGTAAATTAAAATCACGAGCACAAAAATGGGGCGCCTGGGTGGCTCAGTCGGTTAAGCGGCCGACTTCAGCTCAGGTCACGATCTCGCGGTTCGTGGGTTCAAGGCCCGCGTTGGGTTCTGTGCTGACAGCTCGGAGCCTGGAGCCCACTTCGGATTCTGTCTCTGGCTCTCTCTGCCTCTCCCCTGCTCGCTCTCTCTCTCTCTCTCTCTCTCTCTCAAAAATAAGATAAACATTAAAAAAAAAGAGTACAAAAAATAATTAAGTTTAACTCTACATATCGTGTATTTATGGAGGAAATAAATCACTGATAACCTGGGATTTTAGCAGCGTGGCAGATGAGAGCTAACAGGAATCCACTCCCATTACAAACACTCAAAATACCTAAGTAAATGTAACCAACGGATAAAAATTAAAATGGGGAACTCATAGGAAAAGAAGGGATTGGAGAGGATTGGATTAGCCAGGATTGGAGAGGAGAACTGAAGCCAGGATCGGCTTGGCATGAGCAGACACTGAGGGAGCCCAGAGATACTGGGGAGAAGGCTAAACCCAGGAACGAGCTCTAACACCACCCGATGCTTAGGATGTGTCCAGTGAGGCCTCTGGACCCCACAAGATAGGGATCCATGGCTGACAGCCCACGCAGTGTCAGAGCCCCAAAAGGTTTATATTTAGTGGGGAACGTAAAAACAAAAAACAATAACAAAAGAAAAAAAAGAAAATTCTACCAACCAGGACTAAGACTGTGATTAGAAAACCCAGAGAAGGTAAAAATAACCCCCCAAATGTCCACTGTCCTTTCAAAGTAGGAATACCTAGACTATGACATTTAACCCAATAACTGACCCTGGGCAGTGAAATCCCTGGGCACCAGCAGAAGCAGAAGCCAATCTACTCAGAGCAAGACGTTCCCAATCCGGGACAAAAAACGCCACCCACTGGGGCGGCTGGGTGGCTGTCGAGCGTCAGGCTTCGACTCAGGTCATGATCTTGCGGTTCGTGGGTTCAAGCCCCACGTCGGGCTTGCTGCTGTCAGCACAGAGCCTGCTTTGGAACCTCTGTCTCCCTCTCTCTGCCCCTCCCCTGCTTGTGTGCGCTCTCTCTCTCTCAAAAGTAAATAAACATTAAAACAAAACAAACAAAAAAAAAAAACACCACCCACTGAAGAGGGACAATAAAGGCCCTGACAGTGGCTAGGGTCTGGATAGAATTTGCAGGGAAAGCCAACTGAGGCAAAGAGGAGACAGGAGGATGAGGGTTTTTGCCTGAGCAACTGTCTTTAAATGAGAAGGAGGACACTTGGGAAGAGCAGGTTTGAAGAGGTCGGGACTTAAATGCGGAGCCCGGGAAGTCTGAAACATCTGCTCCACAAGCTCCGTGGACCGCACAGAAGAGCAAGTTTGGGGCAGGGGTCCAGGCCGGAAGTACAAACTTGATACAGTATGGTCAGCCTACACAGCCAAGCCTCATTTTTTGCCGCTTCCATGCACGTGAAGTTGCCTAGTCGCAAAACTTATTTGCAACTCCAAAATCAATACTTGCAGTAATACTGCGACCATCCACGGACTTCTGTAAAGCACTGAAAAATCTGAGTCACCCACATGCACGTCCCGGCCAAGGTCGAACAAGGCAACGCCCCGCCTTCCCATATCAGCCCTCACGCTGTAAACAAGTATCCTTTTCGCTTTCTATTTAGCGCCACATCTTTTGCATTTTTGTGCTTTTTGGTGGTGATTGCGGTGCTTAAAGAATGGACTCCATGCACAGTAGTGAAGAGCTGTCTAGTAATAGGGCACGAAGGCTATGATGTG
Source organism: Lynx canadensis (assembly GCF_007474595.2). Lineage (NCBI taxonomy): Eukaryota > Metazoa > Chordata > Mammalia > Carnivora > Felidae > Lynx > Lynx canadensis. The sequence goes on along the minus strand of NC_044303.2, from coordinate 232,103,044 downwards.
CCTACAAAGATAACGTGTGCAGTAGGCAAGCTTAGTTCAGGCACACATTACACCTGTGGACTGCGAGTTCAATGTTAATGAATCACCTATGTATTAAATGAGGTGTCTCTACATAGAAACACACAAAAAACTAGGTTATGCACTGATCAGTCGACAGAAACATGACCAGAGGCTCATAGAACCCTACCTGTATTTCCTCTTGGAGCCATGGTTCAGTATTTGCTAGTTCAGTGTCCCTGTGACTTTAAAGAACGTAACCACGTTCTACGGCTGGCCCTCGAACCACACAGGTTTGAACTGCACGGTCCACTTACACGTGGATTTTTTTTTTTTCCAATAAATTCAGCACAGGACTGCAAATGTATTTTCTCTTTTTTTATGATGTTTTTACCATTTTCTTTTCACTAGCTCACTTCATTGTAAGACTACAGTGTATAACGCACAGAGCATGCACCCTCTGTGTTCATCAACCGTTTATGTTACCAGAAAAGCTTCCGATAAACAGCAGACTATAAGGAACTACATTTCTGAGGGGGTCAAAAGTTACATGCAGATTTTTTGACTGCACAGGGGTCCATGCCCCTAACCGCCCCACCCCCTCCGATGTGGTTCAAAGTCAACTATACTGTAAATAATAAGAATCAGCAGTACATACTATTGGAAACCTCGGGCGTGCATGGCATGATTAAAGGAATGATTAGATAAGAAGAGATAAGGAAGAAGAAGGATCTAGAAGAGCGAGCGAGCCCTGGGGCCTTCACCATTAAAAGCTTTGGGGAAAGAGTGAGCCTGAGAATAAACAGTCAGAAGGGAGGAACCCCCCATTCACGAGCCTGGAGCCACATGAAGACAAGTTTTCAAGGAGGGAGACTGTAGACACAGGCATTCTGCAAGAGGGGTGGCCACCGGGCTCAGCAGCGTGGACGTCAGGGTGGTCTCCACGAGAACAGGTCTGGTGGCCATGACGGCAAGCGGGCTTGGGGGAAAATGAGAGGAGAGCACCTGACAGCGTGAACACAGAAGTTCTTCAAGGCTTTTACCAGAAAGAGGGGCAAAGAGAGCGAGCAGACGGAGGGAAGGGAGAGCAACAGGTCTTTTTATTTTTTAACAGAAGAAATGTTAGTACATTTACAGGTGGATGAGAACGGGTGCCTCACAGAGGAAAACAAAGCAGAACCAGCCCAACCCACGGTGCCAGGTGATGAGGGACACAAAGGCAAGAGAAACGTAGCTTAAATTAAATTTCCTGACAGCTTGCAGCCCACTGACACCTGACACGTAAGAGTGTGACCTTCCTCAAGGAACTCACCGCTGCCTTAGTGCCTTAATGTTCACTTTAATTAAAGACTAAAAGTGACCTTGGGGCGCCTGGGTGGCTCAGTTGGTTAAGCGTCTGACTCTTGCTTTGAGCTCAGGTCATATGATCTCACAGTGTGTGAGTTCGAGCCCCGCGTTGGGCTCTGCACTGACTCTCTCTCTCTCTGCCCCTCCCCTGCATGTGCTGTCTCTCTCTCTCAAAATAAATGAATAAACATAAAAAAGCAAAAAGCCTAAAAGTAACCTTATCTTAACAGCAGCTAGCCCCTCAAGGTCCTGAAAGCCTTGATTCCAAGTTCCTTAGGGACTTTCGCTCTCCCTAACTACCACTAATTAAAAAGTACACAACCAGTCCCTCCTCACAACCCCAGGGCAGCTCTTTCTGCCCACAGGGCCTGTCCCTGTGCTATAATAAGATCACCTTTATGCACCAAAATTCTTTCTTAGCTGTTTGCTCACAAACCCTAGAGCTAGGTGAGCTAGGGGAGGGGGGCTGGGGTCAGCCCAGGGAGGAGACCACCCACCTTCCTTGGAAGCGTGGACGGGTCCTCCTCGGTCCCAGGAGGGGAGGCGGAGGAGGGGTGGATGACATCGGGGCAGGGGGCCGAGGACGCTCCGCACATGTGCTCAGAAAACTGAGAGCAGGGTCGACAGTCAGGGTGAGAGCAGGGGGGGAGGCTGGAGAGGACAGAAGAAGTGGGAAGATGAAGGACCAGGGAACTGTACACGGTCCTTGAGGCCATGTGCCCCCAGCCAGGTCCGGGATGGTGGTTTGAGGCTGGCAGCGAGAGGCAGTAGAACAGACCAGGCTCTGGAGGTCACTACGGGGCAGGCGGATCCACGGTGAACAGGCAGAGCCGAGGTGGAAAGACGGACTGGCCAACGAAGGGGCGTAAGATGCGACGAGATCACAGTGGATCCCTACCTGCCACGTCGCTGCCCTGCCAGATGGTTAAAAACCTGAGTAGAAAAGCGAAAGTCATCTGTTGGAAGAAAATAAAGGGGAACACCTTTTCCTTGAATCTTGGAGCAAGGCAGCATTTCTTACATTAGACCCAAAAACATGAACCATAAAGAAAAAGATTAATAAATGTCATTAAGTACGCATCAGTCTGCTCGAGCTGCATAACAAAATACCACAGACCGGGCAGCTGACACAACAGAAATGTGTTTCGGGGGCTGGATGTCAAAGGTCAGGGTGCCAGCAAGGTGGGGCTCTGAGGGGGACTCTCCTCACTTGCGGACAGCCGCCTTCTCACTGTGTCCTCACACGCAAGCTTTCTGGCCTCTTCTTAGAAGAGCACGAATCCCGCCATGGGGCCCCACCCTCATGACCTCATCTCAACCTGATCGGCCAAGGCCCCACCTGCAAATACCGTCACATTGGGGGTTAGGGCATCCACCTGTGAACTCTGGGGACACACAATGCAATCCACAGCGGTAGGTGACTGTAAGAACCACTTATAAGACAACTGGGGGAGACTGAACTGGTTGGATGTCTCATGATATTAAGAGTTACTGTTAACGGACTGGTGGGCAAGGGCCAGATACGACTATCGAAGTGATGGTTTTGTGTGTGTGTATCTGTATCTTTTATAGTCACCTGCTGATGTATATACAGATGAAACAGCCAGACATCTAGGATGTGCTTCAAAACAGCCCAGGGGGTGGTGGAGGTGGGGAAGAGATATTATTATTTGAGATATTATTCTCAAAGCAGAAGATTTAGTATCCAGATAACATATAGGGAAAATCCGTATAAATCAACAAGGAAAAGACAAACCCAAGAGATAAATGCTCCAAAGACCTGAACAGGCAACTCACAAAACGGTACCCCTCAGTGGCACCCAGACCTCTGAAAAGACATTCAACCTCACTGGTATTTAAGAAATTATAATACTATTTTGTACCTAAGAAAGACGCTATTTTGCATCAGCTTGGCAACAAGGTCTGTTAACACCAAGAGTTGGTGACCATACAGGGAAAGAGGAAGGAACGTGAGCTGATACAAACTCAAAATACAAACTCTGGCGAGACAGACTACTTTGGTCTGGTAAGGTCTGGCAAAGTCAAAGATAAAGACACCTGCAACCCAGAAATGCCACAGCTGGGTGTACTCCCTAGAGAGATTTACACCTGTGTGTATGAGCGCGTGGTGAGGACAGAAGGCGTGTTCCTGGCGGCAATAACCGGAAGCAATCGAATTGACCTTCAGGAGGAAAACAGGGTCAACTGCGATTTAGTCGTTACTGTGGGCTGAGTTGTGTCCCCCAAAAAGATATGTTCAAGTTCTAACTCCCAGAACTTATGAATGTGCCCTTATTTGGAAATAGAGCTTTGTAGAGGTAATCGTTAAGATGAGGTCATACTGGATTAGGGTGGCCACTGCCCCTAATTTTGGAAATTTGGATACAGCAACACACAGGGGAGAAGGCCCCATGGAGACATAGGTGGAGACTGGAGTATTTACCAGCCAAGCAACACCAAGGATGGCCGGGCACCATCAGAAATTGGGAGAGAAGCAAGGAAGGATCCCCCTCTGTAGGTCCATAGAAAGCACAGCCCCGCTGACACCTTCACTGCAGACTTCTGGCCTCCAGAACCGTGAGAGAATAAATTTCTGTTGTCCTGGGACACCTGGCTGGCTCAGTGTGTAGACCATGCAACTTTTACTCTCGGCATTGTGAGTTCGAGCCCCATGCTGGATGTAGAGATGGCTTAAGAATAAAAAAAAAAAAAACTTTAGAAAAATATTCTGTTGTCTTAAGTGACCCAGTTTGTGGTAATTTGTTACGGCCACCCCAGGAAACAAATAGATTCATAACTACTCCGTGAATAAACTACACGTGTATTTACCGATACAAATCTTAGAAACATAATGCTACATAAAAAGACAATGTCCTTTTTGATGCTAAAGACTAAGAACCCAAAATAGTACTTATTTTATTAATAAATATACTGTAGTAAAAGTGTGATGCATGGGAATAAAACACACCACGATTAGCCAGTGGTTACTAGCAAGGGAGAAAGGATGGGGACAGTTGGCTTTAACCGCATTTGTTACATTTAACTTCCTAAGAAAGTTGTTTTTTGTTTTTTTTAAGATTTTTATTTTTGAGTAATCCCTACACCCAACATGGGGCTCAAACTTACAACCCCAAGACCAAGAGTCATATGCTCTACCGACTAAGACAGCCAGGAGTCCCAGAAAGTTTTGATTAAGGACAAAATGTTCCAATTGTTTTGCGTGGGTCACATGAATATGGGTGGCTGTTAGATTATTTCCTATACTTTCCAGAATATTCTGGAAGGCAAATAACTTACATTTTAAGGAAACACATATTAAGAGCTGGTCTTTTGCTCAAAGAAGATTTGAATCTATTCCCCACGGGTTTGTTTTCACAAGCTATGTTATGAAACTATTATTAGCAAGAGAAGTCACAACAATCCAGCACCAAGAGCGGTAAATTTTACATCCAATGCACTATTTGTTGACAGCTGATTCTTTACGCTGATTGCTTACCTGGATTGTCCTATGGGGACGTGGAGACCACGAAAAATCCTAGCCGTTCCAAAGGGGCCTCGAGCCTGAATCTTTTTACTTTATCTTCAACTGATACCCACTTTTCTTTTTTAAGTTTATTTGTATGTATTTTGAGAGAGACAGAGAGCAAGTGGGGGGGGGGGGACAGAGAGACCGAGGGAGACAGAGAATCCCAAGCAGGCTCCACTCCTCAGCGCAGAGCCCCATGCAGGGCTTGAACTCACAAACGGTGAGATCACGACCTGAGCTGAAATCAGGAGTCAGACACAACTGACTGAGCCACCCAGGCGCCCCCAATTGATACCCACTTTCCAGAAGGAATGTTTATGGCCAGGAGAGCCACTGTTTGGATGCATCCTACGCAAGCAGACAGCGGCAGGGAGAGGCCTGGGTGTGGAAGGCGGGACTCCGGCCAGACCCCTCATGTAGCAGAGTAGTGCACTGTGTGTCCCGGGCCAAGGCCACAGGGCAGGGAAGCTGGTTTCCATGGACAGCCCCACTGTGGCCCCCCTGTGGCCTCCCTGTGGCTCCCAGGGAAAGCGCCTGGGGGAGCACACCCAGGCGGGCCCTACTGACAGGAGGACACTAAAATTCCTCTACAGCCCTTCCAGGATTCTGCCTCTGCCCCCTCCCTCCCCCAAATGATACATTTGTTAAAGGATAATTTTCACAAGGAAAGGAAAACCATGACTCTCATGCAGATTTACAAAAATGAACACGTGAAGGATTTTACTTCTCTAAGAAGAAGGAACGAGGCAGATGTGAGAACTGGTTCGAAGGAAAAAAGAAAAGAACACAAATGTATACGGACGACAGCACAGCTGAAATTGCAGAAGGACAGAAAATGGAGTTTTCCGCAGGAGGGAGGAAGCCATGAATCCCACCACACAGGACAGAATTTACTAACTTGTTGGTTACCGGCCACTTACAAAGAAAGAGTTGCAGCGGCTCAAAGACCACGGGCCGGGAAGGATGCCCCACGGATGACCGAGGTTTTCTACAGAAACACGAAGTTCCTTCTGCATGACCTTCACCGTGAGGTCATTCTGCGTGAGCAACGGTGCTGCGCTTTCCGCCTACTTAGGGACGGGACAGGGGGTCTGATGTGGACGGTGGGGGGGCTTATAAAATGTGTCAAGAAGGGCTTTTCTGGGGCGCCTGGCTGGCTCTGTCATGGAGAACACGACTCTTGGCCTCGGGGTTGTGAGTTTGAGCCCCATGCTGGTGTAGAGATAACTTAGAAATAAAATCTTAGAAGAAGGAGGAAGGAGGACAGAGGACGGAGGAAGGAGGACGGAGGACGGAGGGAGGAGGAAGGAGGAAGGAGGAAGGAGGAGGAGAGGAAGAGCTTTCCTGCATCATGACAGGTGGGCTTGGCAAAACTCACCGGCCACCTCGAGACCAGATCCGTGGTCTCCACTAGGGAAGCCTCTGAACTCAGAACCCTCCTCATGGTGCCAAGGATAACTGAGACGCACCCCTGCACAGGAGAGCCTGACTCGCACCTTCTTTGGCGAGGCCACACTGGCCGGCAGCGCTAATGCTCATGATCCGCCCGTGACATTCACCCAAGATGCCACCAACATGTGACTGATCTCAAGGCTCACTCTCCCACAGGGACTTTTACGGTCCCTTAACCAACCTTCTCTCCCTCACCAAGCTCCGCTGACCTCTCTTCTCAAACAGGCCTGTGTGGGGCTTCTGGACGCACCTCTGCTGTGCCTAGTTTCAGTAAGAATCCCGCTAAGTCAGTTTCACAGAATCCCTGACCCTTGACCTCTGATCTGGTTTCTCATCGTCCACCCCCTCACCCCCAGGCGATGTCTGATCTCTGTGGCTTGCCTTCTGCAAGAACCCTGTTAGGTCGGTTTATCCAGAACTCCCATCCCCTGGGATGTTTCCTCTTAGTCATTTTCCATCCACTGACCCCCACCACCCCACTCCCTGGCTATAAATCCTCACTTTTCTTTGCTATTTCCAGGGTTGAGCCCAATCTCTCCCCCCCACTGTAAAACCCCACTGCGGTGGGCCCTACACCTATCCCAAAGGTCCTGAATAAGGTCTGCCTTCCGTTCCTTGACAAACGCCATGAATGAATGATTTGTTCTTCAGCCCCCCGCAGCCCTGCTTCACGCACCAAGCACCTCCACAATATCACAAGTCAAGACCCATGGGGATCACTGGTGCCTGTTTGATGCCAATTCCAAGGAGCTAACATGTCCTGCCTTATCTCCTTTTTTTTTCCATTTCTTTTTTTTTTTTTTTAAGTGAGTTAACATACGATGTAGTCTTGGTTTCAGGAGTAGAACCTAGTGATTCATCGCTTACATAGGACACCCAGTGCTCATCCCTAAAAGTGCCCTCCTGAATGCCCATCACCCATTTCAGCAAATGGTGCTGGGAGAACCGGACCACTTTCTTACACCAGACACAAAAATAAACTCAAAATGGATGAAAGCCCTCAATGTGAGACAGGAAACCAACAAAACCCTACGAGAGAAAACAGGTAGCAACCTCTTTAACCTTGGCCGCAGCAGCTGCTTACTTGCCGTGTCTCCAGGGGCGAGGGAAATAAAAGCAAAAATGAACTATTGGGACCCCATCAGGATAAAAGCTCCCGCCCCTTCCCCTAACACGAACCTTCCTGAGGCATTCCTTTGCCCCATATATACCTGTCCTTCTTGATTTCTCTTTTGAATCAGTTATAAAAGCTGCCTGGTTCCTTCTTTAATAAATAAAATAGAATCTTTAACACATGCTCATTTAAAAAAAAAAAAAAAATGACGGGGCGCCTGGGTGGCGCAGTCGGTTAAGCGTCCGACTTCAGCCAGGTCACGATCTCGCGGTCCGGGAGTTCGAGCCCCGCGTCAGGCTCTGGGCTGATGGCTCAGAGCCTGGAGCCTGTTTCTGATTCTGTGTCTCCCTCTCTCTCTGCCCCTCCCCCGTTCATGCTCTGTCTCTCTCTGTCCCAAAAATAAATAAACGTTGAAAAAAAAAATTAAAAAAAAAATGTTAAGTAATCTCTCTACATCCAACGTGGGACTCGAACTCACAAGCCCGAGATCAAGAGTTGCATGCTCTACCGACTGAGCCGGCCAGGCACCCCAACATGAGCTCATTTTTCTGTCTGTATGAGAGTCACGCTCTCACCTTCCCCTGAAAATGATCTTTTAACAACGCTATTGAATAACATTCCCCTTTTCTCTCCAGAAGTCAAAACGGTGAGAAATGGATGGTGACGTATGGCCCAGAGGATGGGGTTTTCCTACTCTCATACCCTCAGGGACGTAAATAGCTCAGAAGTCAGACTTCCCGGTGCAGTGAAGTTCTCCAGCAGAAACAGAGAAAACAGATTTCAACGAGCCAAGGGAATTGGCGTAGGTGGGACTACAACAAGCAAAGAAGTCCAGGAAGAAATTTCTAGAAGCTTCAGAGATTTGGAAACCATCAGCAAGCAAAGGCTGAAAGGTAACAGGGGAAGGCAGTGGCTAAAGGGGAAGGCTCAGTGTTTTCCTTCACTGGGTAAACACTGCAGGAACTTGCTTGGCAACTGAGTTTTGATCTTGCAGCTGGGAAAGCAGGGCCCTACTTACCCACAGATGATTCTACCAACTTCAACAACTCCAGATCTATTTGTCCTCAGTCATGCTTCTATTTTCCATAGGGGACAGGTCTAGACAGCATTGATCAGAAAGGTAGATGTGATGAGGACCCACCGGCCTGCAAACAAGCCAATCACATGGCTGCCTTTGGCATCTCTCAGGCTGTTCTGAGGCCTGGACAGCATGTCCCCAGACACCTGTGGGGCTCACTTCTGACCACCTTATTTGAAATGGGCTTTGAAAACATCAGCTTATATCTTCCATTAGCGAGGAGGCCTGATCGCAGTCCCCTATGTCAGCAAGGCCTAGGAGAGGAGACACTTTCGCCTGCCAACCCACACGGCTGAGTGGGTGACCCGTGCGGTCCTTCTTGGCAACACGCACCGGGTACCGAGCACCAAAGATGCCATGATGCTAGACCCACGGTCTCCTCTCTAGACCCAGTAGTACCCACCCTAAGGAAATACTGCCAAATGGGGATAATAATTTTTTTTTTTTTTTTTTTTTTGGAGACAGAGAGAAAGCGAGAGAGAGAGCACACACAGCAGGGGCAGGGGCAGAGAGAAGAAGAGAGAGAAAATCCCAAGCAGGCTCCACAGTGTCAGCGCAGAGCCCGATGCGGGGCTTGACCTCACGAACCTCGAGATCATGACCTGAGCTGAAATCAAGAGTCCGACATTTAACCAACTGAGTCACCCAGGTGCCCCCCATAATGATTTTTTGAAGCCCGCATCCCTCTTGTCAGTTCAGATGAAAGGATGAAACACCAGAGGTCATATCTACCCAAGGCACAGCCAGACCAGCCAAGGAACAAAAAGGCCTAGGCTCAAGGGATACGAATGCTTGCTTCAATTTCTAACATAAGAAATAAAGATAGTTTCCAGATTCCAAGCCCCTTGAAATGGAAAAGACCTCCAGGGCACCAGATGAAGTGGCACCAGGTCACCTGCTAGTAGGACCTCATGGGCCTCTAATCAAAGGCGTCCACCTTCTCACAAGACCTCTTCCCCCAAATTTTGCCCTTAAAAACCCTCACGCAAGCCATCCGAGAGTTCTGGACTTTTGAGCACTAGCTCCCCCCGGTCTCCTGGGGGGCCACACCAATAAATCGCCAATTTTTCTCCTCTGCAAAAGCTTGATGTCAATTCGCACTGGCTTGCAGCACTTGGAAAGGGGGGGGGGGGGGACAAACTCTCCTTTGGTTTGGTTACATTTTGATGCAAACAGGCTCATCTTTCCCACGGGTTTATACTGGCAAAAACCACACAACTGAAATGCCCAACTTGTAGGACAATAATTACAAACAGTATTCCATTCGAAGGCATGGAAGAAAGGCTCCGGACACAGCGTTCTATGGAAAAAATAAATAACGAGTTTCTGCACAGCACCATTGCAGCTACGTTTTTTACAGAGGTGGCTGAACAGGACAGGAAAACATACCCAAGTGGGCCGGCCCAGGTTGCTTTTCTGCGGTGATAATGTACTGCTGCTTTGGGAAAAGGACTTTTTGGTCGGCTCAGGACCTGTGCGCAGGGCAGACTTGCTCGAGCTGCTGCAAACACTCGCGCCGAGTTAGCGCGGCGCCGGGCCGCGCGCGTTCCCGCGCGCCCGCGGAGCGCACCTACCTGTCCGCCGCCGGAAGCCTGGGTTCTCCCCGCGCCGAGGCTGCCCGCCGGGCCCGGGGACGGTCGGGGCAGGCGGAGGGGAGGCGCCTCCCGCCGGGACGGAAGTGGACGCGCGGTGACGGAGGGCGGCGGATCCCCACGGGCCAGTGGCTGCCCGGGATTCCAGGCCTCCCGGGAAGGCCGGGCGGGGGAGGGGAGGCTCGGAGCGTCCGGGGGTGGGGGAGGGAGGCGGGGAGGGCAGGGGGGGAGGTGCGGGAGGGAAGAGGGGGAGGAGGAGGCGGGGGCGGGGGAGGAAAGCCAAAAGCAGGGAGACAGCCGGCCTGTGAAATTTACGAGAGTGCCTGGCTCCAAGGGCCTGGGACTTCCCTGTTGTAAATCTAAGTTAGGCTGTTTTTAAAAATAAGTCGTTACCGGGCGCCTGGGCGGCTCAGTTGGTGTGTGGCCCACTTTATGGGACGTAGGCTCAGGTCATGGTCTCACAGTTCGTCAGTTCGAGACCTGCATTGGGCTCTGTGCTCTCAGCATAGAGCCTGCTTCAGACCCTTTGTCCTCCGCTCTCTCTCGCTGTCCTCCCTAGCCCCCCCCCCCCCCCAAAATAAAGAAACATTAAAAAAAATAAAATAGCGGCGCCTGGGTGGCTCAGTCGGTTAAGCGTCCGACTTTGGCTCAGGTCATGATCTTGCAGTTCGTGGATTCCAGCCCCACGTCGGGCTCTGTGCTGACAGCTCAGAGCCCGGAGCCTGCTAAGGATTCTGTGTCTCCCTCTCTCTCTCTCTGCCCCTCCCCAACTCCTACTCTGTCTCTGTCTCTCTCTCTCTCAAAATTAAATAAACATTTAAAAATTGTTTTAATTAAAATAAAAATAAGTTGTTGCATACTTATAGTTGCCCCCACTGTGTTATATCTGGTCATCTAAAGTTATCATAACCAATTCAGCTGGCTCCAAAGAAGGTTAAAGAAACAGGAAGAAATGTGCATTTGGAAAATAAGTGACGGTGGAGAAAATACCAGCTTCCTGAGGCCACAAGAATTTGACCACAAATCTTAAGACCCGGAACATAGAACCTTATTAATTTAGATGCTTCTAATTGGAAAATGTGCGAATCCAGATAAAAGATGACTTAGATCTTTCCCACCAGAAAGATGGCAAATCGGTAAGATAAAAAGACAACAGGAGTAAGGTTTGTGAACAGACAATAGGACTGTTCAAGGGTCATTTTCAGACGGGTGAAATCATGATGTCACACAGATGTAAAAATGACGTGTTACAGATTTTGTGCTACTCATTAATTAATGAGGAAGACAGATATTAAAACCAGTTCAAAAAAAGAGTCAACGGGTGTTGTATGTAAGCCAACTTGACAATAAATTATATTCATAAAAAATAATAAAAAAATAAAAACCTTTTTTTAAAAAAAAGCACACACATCTATATGGAGTTTTAAAAAATGTTGAAAGGCAAGTGCAAAGGAAAGCAAATTGGCTTTTTTCCACAGGATGGGGAAGAAGGGCAATGACACAGGACACAGCCTGCTCATCTATTCACCCGTAATTACACGAGTGTCAAATGTCTCCAAGACATTGAAAGATGAGAATCTGCCTGGAAGGCATCTTCTCGACAAGCATAGTTTCCCATCAAAACACAAAATTGTTTCTATAAGACTGTTTTTAAGCATCTTCCAGCATCTTGGAAGTGCTATTTACATGGAAAGACTAGCTACGACTAATTACATGTCATTTTTCTCTATTTGCTAATTTAGTTTCCCCAAGCATCGTTACTAACTTCTTATTTAATAACACTGTTGTTAAAATGAGACAGTTCAGGGGCGCCTGGGTGGCGCAGTCGGTTAAGCGTCCGACTTCGGCCAGGTCACGATCTCGCGGTCCGGGAGTTCGAGCCCCGCGTCGGGCTCTGGGCTGATGGCTCAGAGCCTGGAGCCTGTTTCCGATTCTGTGTCTCCCTCTCTCTCTGTCCCTCCCCCGTTCATGCTCTGTCTCTCTCTGTCCCCAAAATAAATAAACGTTGAAAAAAAAAATTAAAAAAAAAAAAAAAATGAGACAGTTCATCATTGCAAGACTCTGTGCCTTGCTAGAATTTGCTGGCTCAGGGTGAAATTTATTCATGTACTTTAACGCTAAAAAAAAAAAAAAAAGTTTCCTCCCAATCAGTCTCAATTGGCAAATGTGCTGTACATTCAAATTTTATGAGCCACCCCTCTATTATGAAACATGCCTCTGCCACAGCATTTAAAAGCAATTTATTCCTACCATCTTGCCTATTTTCCTAAAGGTACCTAGCAGATCTTTCCTACACTCTACTCATTGTCTTAAGTTACACCTTCTGCTTGAGCCGGGGTGGACCCCTGCCTTCTTACGGCTTTCCCACCTTGGGGAGAAGGCTGCCCTCTGTCTTCCCGTTTATGCAAATCATCCCCAGTTCTTAGAACTCTTCTCCAGGAAGTTTGCTTCAGTGCTGCAACTCTTTTAACATTCTCTCCTCTGCATTCCTCAAGAACTATTCCTTCGGCATTTTGTACCACAAACACAGTCACTGGTCAAGCATCACCGTCTAGCTGAAGAAAGCCTTGTTTACGTAAATGTAGCAACCAGAGGTTTATCAAGACACAGGCTCTGCTTGCCCCTCCTGTCATTTTCCTTAACCCAAAGACATGTCCCTTCTCTTTGGATTTGGTCGCCCTAACTATAAAATGAGAATCAAGTGGGCAGCAAAACCACTTGTTGACCTATCATCAAAACCACTTAAGAAACTTGTAAAGGAAACTCAGATGTCCCAGGCCCAGACCTGCTGAACCAGAATCTTCATAAGTGGCACCGGGGAATTTGTATTTCAAAAAAGCTTCCCAGGTGACTCTTAGAATGGACGAAATTTAGAACCCAATTGAACTAGATAATCTGTACAAGTCATGTCAGTATCAGCCTTCCACGGTTTTAGGTTGAAAGATTCAGCAAGAAAGCCCAGCTGGCAAAAGGCGGGTGCGACTCAAGCTGGAATACCCCTGTAGCTCAAACTGGAAACGTACAAGAAGGGATTTCTGGGGAAAGTGCTTAGTCTAGCCAAGAGAACACATCGCCAGACCACCAAACCATGGTGGTTACTCTTCCTGTCCTCCCCACTGTTATCCTGCTAGAGATACACTGACTTAGCATCACACAGATCCCTTCATATCCCAGTCTGAAATATGTAGGATCTAATTATTTTACTACGTTGGGACTTCTCCAAAATAACGGGGAGGTATTTTTTTTAACATCTGAATAATTAAAAGCAGTCCGCCAAAGTGTTATCTCCAAAAACAAATTGAGGGACAGCCCTAAATATAAATTTTTATTTCTATCCTAAAATGCACAAGTTTTTGTTTTGTTTTGGTCTTTTCGTTTTTGAGAGAGAGAAATCATGAGCAGGGGAGAGGGGCAGAAGTAGAGAGAGAATCCTAAGCAGGCTCCCATGCTCATCAGGGAGCCTGACACAGGGCTCGATCCCACGACCCTGGGATCGTGACCTGAGCCAAAACAAGAGTCAGACACTCAACCGACTGAGGCACCCAGGCGCCCTACAAATTTCTTACAACACCCAAAATGGCAGTTTTTCAGCTTCCCCAATTTTAGTTCCCAATTCCTCTGGAAAATTCATCACACGAGTTAACATTTAACCCAGGCTTTAGAAAAAAAATTTTTAATTACATTCTTATAGAAATACTTCGTGTAAGTGAACACTAGGATTTCATGGAGTTCCTTAATACATTAAAGAACTGTGGCCCAGCAGGCACAGCTGGTTATCTTCCAAAGCTGTTTTATTTTTCATGATAAAATAAGGAACTACACTCCAGGGACCGAATGAGCCCAAGCTGAATTCACAGTCGGGGCTAAGGCAAAGTTCAACAAGACCGCTGACTCTGCTAAAACCCCATGGTTAACACTGACCTGGAAGTCAAGGCCACAACAAGTATTCCGTGGCACTGTTCCTCCAGAGACATTTTGGAACAAAATGAGAAAAAGTGCTGGTGTGTTTCAGAACATCTCAGAATAAGACCTGAGGGAGAACACATTCGGGTTCATCTGGTAGCATTTATGGGGCCGCGCTGCTGACTCAGTCCCCCACCCCCTGAATGCAGCTGTATTTATTGGTAGCCAGCTGGGAGAGCGCCGTGTGCTGGTGCGGGGCAAGTCAGGAGTCTGGGTAGAAAAGAGAGTAACTGGCTTCTAGAGGATGTTTGGGCCAGTAAGCCATCTTGTCACCCCCAGAGAGAAAGCCTAAATTTTGCTCAGTTTGCTTCATCAGTCTCTTTTTTTTTTTTTTTTTTTTGCTGAAGTTTGTAAACGATAAACAACATGACGTTTGGCCCCTCAAAAATGTTGTGGTAGTCGGCCTCCAAGATGACCCACAATGCTCCCGTGCCTCTGGGAATTCATGCCTTGGTGCAATCTCCTCCCACGTGATGCCAGGGTCAGAGGAGACAGAAATAGGGATGGGATGTCTCTTCTGGTATTCGGCGACAAAAGACAGCCGACTTCCATCTTGCATTCTAGCTCTCTCTGGGATCGCTTTCTCTGGGGAAACAGGCTGCCACGTTACTGAGGAGCACGTGGAGAGACCCATGTGGCAAAGAGAGCCCTTGATCTACAGCCACCTGCCTGGGCCATGGCGGACGCGAGTCCCCCAGCTCCAGTCAAGTTTCAGATGACCACAACCCAAGCCAACATCCTGACGGTAACCTCCCGAGAGAACCCTGTACCAGAACCAGCTGGCTAAGCTACTCCCAGATTCCTGACCCTCAGATACTGCACCGAAATAAGCTCTATTGTTTTCAGCTGCTAAGCTTGGGGCTAAATTGTTACATAGCAATAGATAGTTCATACATACCTTTTTTTTTTTTTTTTTTCAAATATCGCCCCACATGTGTTTTGGGGGCTTTTATTGTTATTCTCAAATGTTTGGTGTGCCAATATCATGTTGATTTCGATATCACAGTTTTATAACAGATAGTGAAGCTCTTCCCTCCATCTTCAAAATCATCTTGGCTCTTTCTGATCCTTCACTTTGCTATCCTAATTTTGGAATCTTGGTGTCCATTTCCACGAAAAACACCTAATAGGATTTTAATTAACCTCTTAATTAAAACGGCACCGATAGGGGTGCCTGAGTGGCTCGGTTTAGCCTCCAACTCCCAATTCCACCTCAGGTCATGGTCTCAAGGTTCATTCAGGTCATGGGTTCGAGCCCCAAGTCAGGCTCTGTGCTGCCAGCATGGAGCCTGCTTAGGATTCTCTTTCTCCTTTTCTCTCTCTGCCCCTCCCCTGCTTGTGCTCGCTCTCTCTCTCTCTCTCTCTCTCTCTTTCTCACACTCTCTCTCTCAAAATAAATAAATAAACATTGTTTAAAAAGAGAGAGCGTTCAGAACGATATACGGTAGCACTCCAGAGCTCTGTTCTCAGACAACAGGCCCTCTAAAGAGATTAAAGGTGTCTGAATGTTTGTGTCCCTTCCTAACTCATGTTTTGAAATCCTAATCCCTGGAGTGCCTGGGTGGCTCAGTCAGTTAAGCATCCGACTCTCGATTTCAGCTCAGGTCACGATCTCACGGTTTGTGAGGTCGAGACCCGCATCAGGCTCTGCACTGACAACTCAGAGCCTGCTTGGGATCCTCTCTCTCCCTCTCTCTACCCCTCCACTGCTCATTCTCTCCCTCCCCTCCCCCACAATAAATAAATAAACTTAAAAAAAAATGAAATCCTAATCCCCAATGCAGTGGTATTAGGAGATGGGCCTGAGGGGGTGGTTAAGTCACAAGGGTAGATCCCTCTGAATGAGATTAGAGTCTTACAAAAGAGACCCTCAGAGCTGCCTGGCCCCTGCCACCATGTGAGGACACACAGAGAAGTCTGCATCCTCAAAGAGGACCCTCAGCCCACCGTGCAGCACCCTGATCTCATGTCTCCAGCCTCCGAGGCTGGAAGAAACAAATTATCTGTTGGTTATAAACCACGCAGTCTGTGGTGTTTTGTTACAGCAGCCCGTATAGACTAGGACACGCACAGAGCCTCTCAGTCGGAGGACGGTGCTCCTGGGACATGTGGCCATGCTGACCCTCAGCTGTTTGCAGAAGCCCAAGGTGGAGAAGGGCTCATCTCAGAGAGGCCTGTGGGTGCTGTCTTTGACTAATGGAGTGGATAGTAGTGAGATTCACAGAAAACTCGTAGTCT
This sequence comes from Lynx canadensis, assembly GCF_007474595.2. Taxonomy (NCBI): domain Eukaryota; kingdom Metazoa; phylum Chordata; class Mammalia; order Carnivora; family Felidae; genus Lynx; species Lynx canadensis. The sequence goes on along the minus strand of NC_044303.2, from coordinate 232,086,737 downwards.
TTAAGAGAACTACATGTATAGGAATATCACCACCACAGACTGAAAGGGCAGAGACAGTACAAAGAGGCCTTCGGACCCTCAAAAGTCTAGTGGCAAGAGGCAGGCTGAGAATATCATTCAGCGGCAAACACATGATACCTTCCAGGAAGGAAGGACGACTCGCAGGGAAGAACCAGGAGCCCAGAGGGCAGAGTCCAGGGCCTGGGAGTATAGCTCCACCCACCCCCCACCCCGAGTCTGTGGTATTTTGTTATAGCAGCCCATTCTGACTAATACACAGGGGATGGGACAGACAATTTATCGAGAAGACCTGTATTGGAGGAAGCGTATCTAAGGGGAGATAATCACACCCAGACCTGAGTTAGATGATGAGATTCTGGACGTGGAGCTAGATGCTATAAGAACATGACACTTCCGGCGACTCTGGAAGGGACTGACTTATTTGCACACGGGGAGGGTGTGAATCTTCGCGGACTGCCGCCGTCTGTGAGTCGGCTGGCACTGACCCACGCCTCCCAGGACTCGTGTTCCCCCACAAGCGCACCACAGTTAGTCTGCGTGACCCGTAGCACACGACAGGAGTGACAGTTCTGCTGATGTTAATGTATTTTTGTAAGTGTGGCTTACCCCTCTCTCGTTCGCTCTCTCTGTGTTTCTCTGTCTGTGACAGAAGCCGACAGTCCCATCGAGAGGCGCGCGTGGTGAAGAACCGAGGCTGCTGGCCAAAACCAGCCGTGAGCCAACGCTTCCTTCCAACGCCATATGCCTAGGCCACCTTGGACACAGACCGTCCAGCCCCAGGCGGGTTTCAGATGACCGTGGTTCTGGCCAGCATCCTGATGGTAACCTCCTAAGAGACCTTGGAGCCGGAACCACCTGGCTATGCCACTCCCAGATCCTGACCCTTAGAAACTGTATGAAATACGAAAAATAACTTTAAATCACTGTGTGTATTAATCATCCGTCCCTGATACTTCGACATGCGGAGCCTTGCTGACCCTGGAGAGAGTGTCCTTTCCAGGCCTAAGCCAATTCCCAGAGACAGTGCAGGCCTTTCCTATGCAAACCAACCGACCCAGAGCCTATGCTCCAGTCACTTCCCTGTTGGACTCTCCCGGGGCCCCGACACTCTGGGTCACTGTCCACCTGCACTCATCACCCCAGGGCCAGTGTCACACAACTAGAGGTATCCCCAGGCCCCAGAGCGCATCGAAACTATTCAGACTGGCCAATCTTCAACTTGCTTTCTGTGTCTTGCCCATTCCTTCCTGTGGAAACCCCAGTAAAGGCCCTGGCCCATATTCTCTCCCACTCCCTCTGCCTCCTGGATGACCCTGATACTTCCCCATGTGGCCCACCTGAGGCATGATATACCCCCTTCTTTGGGGATGTATAACAAACTGCCTTCCCAATGGCGGTCACCTCCCGATCTGTTGACTTTGCCGCACCTAAATAACAAGAAGCCTACATTTAAAATACTATCATTTGGGGACGCCTGGTTGGCTCAGTCAGTGGGGCATTGTCACTCTTGATCTCAGAGTTGTTGATTCAGGCTCCACGTTGGGCGTAGAACTTAGTTAATAAAATAAAATAAAATAAAATACTATGGTTTGGGTAATTTGTCACACACAGTAGATTATCATTGGCCTTCATACCACAACGCCATCTTCACATCTGAGAAAGTTAAAATTATTTCTTAATATAAGTCATCTAATACCTGGACCCACCGGTAAATGCCCTCCGTCTCCCTAAAAATACCTTTACAACTGGCTTTCTGGGAAACAGGATCCAAATAAGGTCCACATATTTTATGCGTCTCTTTTCAAAGTAGAATTTTCAAAAAGGCAAAACCACGAGTCTCCTATTAACATACATGAACTAGGATGATGGCACCAGTTAAAAAAAAGGGTATGAGAGACCCTTTGAGAGACCAAAGCACTGGAGAAGGATTGCTAAGATAGGTGTGCAGAAACCTGGTCAACAACCTCCCAGGCAATAAAACTGATCATCTAGACAGTGTCGATTATCTTTGCAACCAGACAGGAATCATTTGCATCCCTAGCAGACGAAATTAACCTCAGCTGCTGTCACATAAGAATCATTGACGTCACTGGGTTTTGCACATCATCCCCTTCCCCTCACAGAATTGCCAAATATCTCAATGAAATGAAGGTGTCCCCTGTCCCCAGCCTGCACCCCGAGGGTTAGAGCCCCAGCATGACACTGACATTGGAAGGCAAGGACATTAAGCCCTCCGCTTTCCATTTCCAAGTTTTGAGATTGTCTTTGTTTTTTAAAAACTTTTTAAGTTTATTTATTTTGAGAGAAGGAGAAAGAGAGAGAGCACATGTGCACAAGCAGGGGCGGTGGGGGGACAGAGAGAGAGAGGGAGAGAGAGAATCCCAAGCAGGGTCTGCACAGTCAGCTCAAAGCCCAATGCAGGCTTGAACCCACGAACCCTCGAACCGTGAGATCATGACCTGAGTTGAGATCAAGAGTCGGACGCTTAAACGACTGACCCACCCGGGCACCCCAGAGATTTTCTTTTCTCTTAAAGCTCTTTTAATCTAGAGTCATCTCCCTGTTAGGCTGTTACCCTGCAGAAAGTTCCTACATTCTGATTTTATGTGCTTCCTATCAGTACTTCGATCAAATGGGATTTGAAAATCAATGCCTGGTTGTAAGAAAAACGCACGGCACTGAATGGATGAGATGGTGTTTCTGTCAGTGAGTTCTTAAACTATTACAGGAGGTTGAACTCAGGTTTTATGAATTTATTCACTTTCTCGTTGACCCCAAGTTCGAGTGCGTAGGATTCTCTTTAAGCACTCTCAAGTGGAGACTGTGGGCTTGTTTTGGAGGCATTGTCCTGAGGTCTTTGTTTGACCTCGTTCCTCTTCCTCCAAGGAGTCCTCGGTGCCTAACAGAGACTTCCTGGTGGTTGCCTTTGAAACACGGGCTGCAAGTTTGAGGGCGTCGTCTTCCCCACCCCTATTCCTTATCTCAGCTGGTCACCGAAGGTCCTGCAACTTCTGTTCTCTGTAAAGCACATTGACTTTGCTCCTCGGCACCTGTTTGCGGTTTGTCCTGCGGGTCCTACGTGTCTTTAATATCTTCATTGTGGCTTCTTTGCCTGGTTTAGCAGCGGGAGGCGTCACCCAGATACCAGCGATTCCTTCCTGGGTCTCTTTCAAGCCGATGAGGCCCCCATTTGCGAGAAATAGTGGGTGAAGGAAGAACATTTACTTAAAAGCAAAAGTTCTCAGTTTCCTTATGGGCAAGCAAGCCAAGGATGACAGCCTGATTCCTCAGCCTTGAGCTGGAGAACTTCACTCTGAACTTCACCCAAGCCATCCTATTGCATTTGTCTACTTTTAATTGTGAAAATTTTGGAAGTATAAAAAGTCAAGAACGAGTACGATGAACACATACGTACTCTCCGCTGAGATTCAAGTGTTAATATTTTGCCTCTTTTGCTTTATCTCTTTTTCCTTTGACCTGTTTGAAAATAAATGGCAGACGGCAGACATCATGCCATTTCACTGCTAAAGGCTTCCTTTTTTTTTTTTTAACGTTTATTTATTTTTTTTATTTTTTTTTTAATTTTTTTTTCAACGTTTATTTATTTTTGGGACAGAGAGAGACAGAGCATGAACGGGGGAGGGGCAGAGAGAGAGGGAGACACAGAATCAGAAACAGGCTCCAGGCTCTGAGCCATCAGCCCAGAGCCCAACGCGGGGCTCGAACTCACGGACCGCGAGATCGTGACCTGGCTGAAGTCTGACGCTTAACCGACTATGCCACCCAGGCGCCCCAGCGTTTATTTATTTTTGAGACAGACAGAGACAGAGCATGAACGGGGGAGGGTTGGAGAGAGGGAGACACAGAATCCCAAGCAGGCTCCAGGCTCTGAGCTGTCAGCACAGAGCCTGATGCGGGGCTTGAACCCACGGACCGCGAGATCATGACCTGAGCCGAAGTCGGCCACTTAACCGACTGAGCCACCCAGGCGTCCCTAAAGACTTCCACTTGTATCCTCTAAGGATAAGGAGCTTCCTCCACATCACCACAAGGCCTTTATCACACCTGCGGAAATTATCAATCATTCCCTCATGCATCTGATACTTTTTTCATATCCAAGTTCCCCAACTCCCCTAGAATTACTTGGATGGCTTTTTTTTTTTTTTAAAGAAATCCAGGATCCAGTCAAGAATGTGAAACATTGCTTTTGGTTCCTTTGAATCACTCCAGTGGTGATTTTTAAATATGTCCACAAATTCTTTGACTCTCCTGACTCAAAAGACAGAACTTCCTCTTGAGGGTCAGCCACATCCTGAGTCATTCCTAACAAACGGAATGTGGCAGAAGTGACAGCTTATGCCTCCTGACACTAGGTCACACCCGGCTCTCTCCTTCCTTCCTCTCGTACCGTCGTGTGAGATGCTGTTCATCGCTCACGTAGCTCAGTTTGGGGGGTTATCTGTTCCTCAGCAATTGATAACGAATACAGGATCCATTCAACCCATCCCTCTACCACTCCGTGTATTTCCCACGTACTGGAAGTTCAGTTTAGAGGCTTAACGAGGTTCAATTCAAACGTGTTTGGCAGGAGCCTTGATAGGTTATTTTAAGAACTTCACGTTCTACTACGTCAGGAGGTACATAATGGCAGGTGTCCCACTATGAGCCTCGTCACGTTTGGTCATTTTGTTCCATTACTAAAAACCCTGTACCGTGTGATAGAATGGATTATTACCCCCAAATCCTCTCCCACCCACCTAAAAGCCATTAGAGGAGTGTACTTCCTCACCCCACCAATCCAGCTACGTGACGCTTTGGCCAATAGGGTGTTGGCGCATGTGAGGCAAGCCTGGGCTTGGAGCGTGCTTGCCATTTGGGGCTTGCCCTCCTGTACCTATGCCGTCACCACAAGAAGAGCTGTTCCCTGGTGGCTGTCATCCCCTGAGCCTGAGCTCCAGGACTGTCCAGCCAAGCCCAGCCTAGATCAGCTGCCCTGCAGGGCTGTGAATATAAGTAATTATTTGGGGTTTTTTAGACGACATTGTGGGACGGGGCAGTAGCCAACTAATACACAACACAGAGCAACAAGACAGGTGCTACAGGTACGCTGTTCAACACCTGCTTTTCTCGGAGAATCGGCCTCCTGACCTACAGACGTAGGTACCCGGCAGCCATGTTTAGATGGTGAATCTTGCCCCCAAGATTGGTGGATCAAACTCAGCTGGGAACCTGGGCTACTCAAGTTGGTTTGGGGGTGAATGCGACTAACTAGTCTCTCTGTGTGGCTGGAATAGTAACATATACCTACAGGAGCTGCGGGGTGGCCACGTTCCACATGGAAGCTGGGTGGCCGGGAGAAAAAACAATGAAGCAGACGCAAAGATAAACAGGGTCCTGCCCTCATTCTATGTCCTGCTTCTCATCCCTTTCTGAGGCCCAGATCCTTTCTTGACCTTCAGTTCTAGTAAACCAGGTCCTTACTAGTGCCTCGTTTATGAATAGGGTGGCGTCACTGGGTTTCCAAACTTGCAACTCAGAGAGCCTTGGGATGCCTGGGTGGCTCAGTGAGTTGAGCGTCTGACTCTTGGTTTCGGTTCAGGTCCTGATCTCGCAGTTCATGGGTACGAGCCTGCCTAGAGCTCTGAACTGACAGCACAGAGTCTGCCTGGAATTCTCTCTCTCCTTCTCTCTGCCCCTTCCCCACCTGCGCTTGCTCTCTCTCAAAATAAATAACTTTAAAAAAAAAAAAAGTCTTTTTAAAACATGTTTATTTATTTATTTTGAGAGAGAGAGAGCGCGTGTGCACATGCACAAGCGGAGGCGGGGCGAAGAGAGAGAGGGAGAGAGGATCCCAAGCAGGCTCCGTGCTCAGCACAGAGCCCCACGTGGGGCTTGAACCCATGAACCGCGATTATTACCTGAGCTGAAATCAAGAGTCAGACGCTCAACCCCCGAGCCACTCAGGCGCCCCCTCAAAAGATTCTTTTTTTTTTTTTTAACTTTTTTAGTGTTTGTTTATTTTTGAGAGAGACAGACCACAAGCAGGGGAGGGGCAGAGTGAGAGGGAGACACAGAATCCGAAGCAGGCTCCAGGTTCTGAGTTGTCAGCACAGAATCCAATGTGGGGCTTGAACCCACGAACTGCGAGATCATGACCTGGGCCGAAGTCGGACGCTTAACCCACTGAGCCACCCAGGCGCCCCTGGGAAGATTTAAAATTAAGTATCGAAAACCTTTTGAGACTCAAAACCCATCGTATTTTTTTTTAAGTTATCTCTACACCCAACATGGGGCTCGAACTCACAACTCCGAGATCAAGACGCGTATGCTTCACCGACTGAGCCAGCCAGGTGCCCCTCAAAACCATTGTATTAAAATGAAATGTGTTAGGTTGTTATGCACCTGTTTGATATTTGATACTCTTGGGATACTTAAGAGATTTTGACCTGTGGGAAGGTCAGCCGTATTACACCAATTAAAATGTGCAACAAGAGGTACCTGGGTGGCTCAGTCAGTTAAGCAGTTGAATCTTGATTTTAGCTTAGGTCATGATCTCACGGTTCACGGGCTCAAGCCCCATGTCAGGCTCTGTGCTGACGGTGCAGAGCCTCCTTGAAACTCTCTCCTTCTTTCTCTGCCCCTCCCCTGCTTGCACTCTCTCTCTCTCTCTCTCTCTCAAAGTAATAAAAAATAAAGTGTCCACTAAATCATTAACTGGACTCAGGATTGGGGGGTGAAGTTTTACCAAATTTATTTACTATGTTGAAACAACTCAGAGAACTTAAGTTTGTTTACTTTGTAACTTAATTTGTTGGATTTCCTATAATTATTTAGTACTCAAGAATCTGGGGTTTTTTTAAGTTTGTTTTTTTTTTTTTTTTTTACTTTTTTTAAGTTATTTATTTTTTGAGAGACAGAGCACAAGCAGGTGAGGGGCAGAGAGAAGGAGAGACAGAATCCCAAGCAGGCTCCATGCATCGGCACAGAGCCCAATGTGGGGCTTGAACTCACAAACCGTGAGATCACGACCTGAGCCAGGATCAAGAGTCATCAGATGCTTAACCTACTGAGCCACCCAGGCACCCCAAGATTTTTTCACTTTTAAGTAATCTCTACACCCAACATGGGGCTTGAACTTACAACCCCGAGATCAAGCATCACATGCTCTATCTACAGAGCTAGCCAGGTGCCCCAGGAATCTTTTATGTTCATTCAAACAACAAAAACACTCTAAAAAGGAAATCAGTTATATTGCGTTTAAAATTGCAGTTAGGGTGCCTGGGTGGCTCAGTCAATTAAGCGTCTGACTTGGCTCAGGTCGTGATCTCACAGTTCATGGGTTTGAGTCCCACGTCTGGCTCTGTGCAGATAGCTCCGATCCTGGAGCTGCTTCAGATTCTGTCTCCCTCTCTCTCTGCCCCTCCCCTGCTCACACACACACTCTCTCTCTCTCATCTCTCTCTCTCAAAAATAAATAAATATTTTTAAAAAATTTTTTAATAAGATAAAATTAATGGGGCACTTGGGTGGCTCAGTTTGTTTGGGCGCCCGACTTCGGCTCAGGCTCATGGCTTACTGTTGGTGGGTTCGAGCCCCGTGTCGGGCTCTGTGCCGACAGCTGGGAGCCTGGAGCCTGCTTTGGATTCTGTGTTTCCCTCTCACTCTGTTCCTCCCCCGCTCACGCTCTGTCTCTGCCTCTCTCTCAAAAATAAACATTAAAAAAAAAATTTTTTAATAAAATAAAAATGCAGCTTAAAAGATCTGAGGGTGGGGGGGGGGGATAAGAGGAAGGGGTCAAGGGCACGATCTTCCAGTTATAAGATAAATAAGTACTAACGATGTCATGTACACCAGGAGGTCTTCAGTTCATGCTGCTCTAGGGTATAGAGGAGAGTTAGGGGGAGTAGATCCTAAAGGTTCTCACTCCAGGAGAAAAAAATGTTTCCTTTTCTTTATTATATCTGTATGAGGTGATGTGTTAACTAAACCTATTGTAATAATCATCTCACAGCATATGCAAATCAAACCATCATACATCTTGAATAAGTCAGCCAACGAGATAAAAACGGGGCATTTGATGTTGAGAAAACCAGGCATAGAAAGTCTTGGTGACTAAGGAGGACAATTGACTTAAGGAAGTCAGAAAATTATGTAATCTTATGCTGGAAAGGTACATAGGAGTAGACACGCACATTGTATGCCCGTTCTCTTTATGCCCCCATCACAAGAGGAATAAGAATCCCTTGAGCTAAAAGCTTTGGGAAGGCAGTATTTCAGCTATTTTAGAGTTCCAGTAAGGATGAAATAAGGCACATGTGTGAAAACATCTTTAAGGGTGTTATCATAAAAGTATGAGTCATGGGGCTCCTGGCTGGCTCAGTCAGCGGAACGTGTGACTCTTGAATCTCGGTCAGGATTGTGAGTTCAAGCCCCATGTGGGGTGTAGAGATTACTTAAAAATGAAATCGGTAAAAAAAATGAAACAATTTAAAACGCTGTGAGTCATGACTATTGCTCTAGCTTTGAATCCAGGAAAAAAAGTGTTTTTTCTTCTTATGAAGTTTATCTTTTCCCCACCATTTGTGACTTTTAGATTTACTGTAGGAGGGCGGTTTCTGATTTAATTGTATTCCAGTTACAATACCTTTATACTTGTTCATATTTAAAAAAAAAAAAGTTTGAAGATGGCTAATTAAGTTAGTAAATAGGACCAGTATTTTCCAAAGACTTCTTAGAACTGACGCCTCAAATTTGTTGGATGTATAATGGGAAAAATGAGATCTGTACCCTAAGCTTTCATATGGAAAGAATAACAATTGAGGATTTGCATCTTCATATACTGAAAATTAAAATGTAAAAAGCCAAAGTGAACACCTGCACAGTTCTTTCTGTGCCTAAAATCTACCCTCAAGGACGCCCAAACCCGCATATCAACAATCTATGCCATCCCCTGTCCATTTCTGGCGGTCAATATTGAGTGCTTTCTTAAGTCCAAAGTGCACCACATTAAAAAAAAAAAAAAAAAAAAAAGTTCTGTTTCTATCTCTCCACCTTCAGATCACATGTAAAATTGCCCCGCTCCAAACCACCAACCATTTCACTGTATTTGTATCCATTATGTGGACTTGATCTTACTTGGCTTTGGGTCATCAAAATTTGTGGGGGCATATTTGTAACACCATTGATGGAGCTACGGAGGACCGTGCTAAGTGAAATAAGTTAGTCAGAGAGAGACAGATACCATCTGACTTCACTCATATGTGGAATTTAAGAAACAAGACAAACACACAAAGCGGGGGGGGGGGGGGCGGGGAGACAGACACAAACCAAAAAAACCAGACTCTTAGCTATGGAGAACAAATAGATGGTCACCAGAGGGGAGGCGGGGAGGGGGATGGGTGAAATAGAGGATGGGAATTAAGAGTATACTTATCTAGGGGCGCCGGGGTGGCTCCGTCGGTGAAGCGTCTGACTCTTGGTTTTGGCTCAGGTCACGATCTCATCGTTCGTGAATTGAGCCCCGCACTGGGCTCTGTGCTCACAGCCTGACAGTAAGGAGCCTGCTTGGGATTCTCTCTCTCTCCTTCTCTCTCTCTGACCATCCCCTGTGTGCATGCACGCACTCTCTCTCTCAAAATAAATAAATAATTTTTAAAATTAATTAGATTTGAAAAGAAATGATAATCATTGAGAAAAAAAAGAGTACACTTATCTTGACGAGCACCAAGTAATATACAGAAGTGTTGAATCACTGGGTTGTGCACCTGAAACTAATATAACACTGCATGTTAATGACATGAATTAAAATGAAATAAAATGTGTAGGTGCATATTAAGTTATGGTAGTTATTAATAAAAATGTATTTATTTAAATAGTAGTGATTACCCAAAGGAGATGCTCATTTAACACCCCCAAACCACTAGAATGAACACTTCAAATAAAAATCAAGGTATCATAAACTACGGTTTAATATTCTCTGAGAAAGTAGTTTTGAAATAAATAGCATTATAGTTTCATGAATTAAAATGAGGAGGGGCGCCTGGGTGGCTCAGTTGGTTGAGCGTCCAACTTTGGCTCAGGTCATGATCTCAGGTTTCATGTGTTCGAGCCCCACGTCAGGCTCTGTGCTGGCAGCTCGGAGCCTGGAGCCTGCTTCGGATTCTGTGTCTCCATTTCTCTCTGCCTCTCTCCTGCTCACGCTCTGTCTCTCAAAAATAAATAAACTTAAAAAAAATTTTTTTAAATAAAATGAGACAGTGGGGCTCCTGGCTGTCTTAGTTGGAGAAGCATGCAACTCTTGATCTCAGGGCTATGAGTTCGAGCCCCACATTGGGTGTAGAGACTAGATAGATGATAGATAGATAGATAGATAGATAGATGATAGATAGATAAAATGAAGAGACATTTGTAGCAGCTCTCTTCATAATTGCCCCAAACAAGAAACAACCCAAACATCTCTCAATGAGTGAACTGATGAACAAACCGTGATGTATCTATGCCATGGAATGTTCCTCAGATGATAAAGGAACAAATTATTCATACACCCAAAAACACAGATGGGTAAGTAAAAGAAGCTGGTCCCAAAAGGTTACATACCACATGGTTCCATTCATACAGCATTCTGAAAAGGCAAAACTGGAGGAAGAAAGAACAGATCTGTGCTTGCCAGGGGCTGGGGGTCACGAGAGGGCTTGACAGGAAAAGGGCCCACGAGGCAGTTTCCTGGATGATGGCAGTATTCTGGGCACTGACGGTGGTGGTGGACAAACATATACCTGCCCGTGTTTAAAACGTACAGAACTATGCGCCAGAACCCAATGCCTATTTGATGGTATGTACATCTAAAATAATTCAAGATACATAAAGGGGCACATATGAGAAAGTCTGAACAATAATTCCTTAACTCGCTCTTTTCTCTGGGTATTTGGTGCTCAGTATTCTGGCGAACAGAGACTAAATTCTGGCATTAGATCCCTTAATCTCAAGAGAACCCCATGAAAGGAGTCGTCAGAATGTGTTTCTTTTTCAACAAGGCAGCAGAGAGGTCCTTTCTGAAATCCTGGTATTGGGAGAGGAGTTTCCATTTAAATCCTGCACGAGAAAAGGGTTGAGACGCCAGTGCGAGAGATGCCATGAAATGTCAACGTTGGAAAAGGGACAGAAAGGAAGACCACAATGTTGCTAATTCAATGCCACGTGTGAAGGATGGGCAGGCCCCAGCTCCTCTGGGCTGGAAGCGAGCAAAACACCAGTGAGGAGAAAATGAGAGGCAATCACTAGCCCCCGTTTATCAATTTCTTTCACTTTCTCCCTAACTGGCTCTTGGTCTAAATAATAAAACAACTCAGGTGTTTTTTTTTTTTTTCATGGGTAAGCATTATGATATTTTGGCCTTCAAATCTAAATTCCCAGACATTCTTGAACAATTCTGCTTCCTTTTCCTTTTTCAAAGGCAGAAACTCTACTTCACTATTCTGAAAGTGGGAAACTTTCTCATTTGTTTCAGAGAGCAGATCGGTTTTTGTAGAAAAAGGACACCATTCCGTCACCATTTAGGGCATTGTTTGTAGTAGTTATCTCATTGCTGCATTACAAACGTCCTAACATTTAGCGGCTTCAGAGGCACCAGTGGCTCAGTTGACTAAGCGTCTGACTCTTGATCTCGGCTCAGGTCATGATCTCACGGTTAGTGAGTTCAAGCCCCACCTTGAACCCCAGGTTGGACTCCACGTTGACAGCCTGCTTGGGATTCTGTCTCTCCCTCTCTCTGTCCGTCCCCTGCTTGTGTTCTCTCTCTCTCTCTCTCTTTCTCTTTCAAAATAAATAAATAAACTTAAAAAAAAAAAAAATGAGTGCTTTAAGCACAATGCATGGCTTCTCAAGTTTCTGCTGGCCACCCCGGGTTCAGACAGCTGGTGGAAATGGTGGGGCTGGAGTCCAACGTGGCCTCGCTCACGTGCCTGGGGCCTTGGGATGGCGTTGGCTGGGCCTGTCTCTCCTCGGGTTCCAAGAGATTGATTGACACGAGAACTTAATATCTCTTGAGGTCTAGTCCCCAGGTTGCACTCCGTCATTCCTGCTGCATTCTGTTGATCAAAGCAAGCCCAGGGCAGCCCAGGGCCAAGGGTTGGAGAAACAGGTCCTACCTCTTGATTAAGGAGGCACAGCCTAGTCACACGGCAGAGCAGTCAAGGACCAGGGAGACGGTGACTGGAACAGCGCACCACACTCCCGTTAATAACGTTTAAAAGCTCATATAAATATTAATTCCATTAGTCCTTGGATCTGAATCTGGATGAAATTAGGCTAAAGATATGTTTTGGGTTAGAAGCTCGCATTCACGCCAGCTTTGATGTGGTTAATCCTCATTTTAAAACCATCAGAAACCACTTAGAGATGATTCAGAGAAAACCCGACCCTGCGGTTTTAGGGGGATTTTAACCATCAACTAACGGAAGAGTAACGTGGAATCCATCAGCTGTTGTAAAATACACTATTATTATCTAATCGTGTGTCAGCTCCCCTAGGTGTCCTAATGTCTAAACATTTCATAATGTTGAGGGATGATGAAAGGATCCAATTCCCCCAAAGGGTGTGGGGCAAATCTGAGCATACCCATGAACTAGAGTGGACTGCTGGTAGGTCTCTGGGGCAGAAGGCACAGAGGAAGACCAGAATAATCCTCGTGCGTGCAGTTCAGACTTAGCCCTCTGTCAGCACAGGCTGCCAAACCTGTCACCTTTCTGGCAATAAGGAGCGATGCTCACACGGGAACCAGGGCTATGCCAACATCTCACCCCCTCTGTAGGCTGGGCTAATTCCAGCAATTCGCTGGGGGGGAAGGTATCATGCGAAATATATCAAGGTCAAGAAACTGCCCACACACCTGCCCCAATTACTCAGTCTCACCAAATTCGTCATGCTCTTTCCTGCTTCAAAGTCTTTGTCCTAGCAGCCCTCCCTGACCGTGAACTTGATTCCCCAGGGTAAGTAATGAAGTGGAGTAGAAATCAAAGGTGGGGATTTGGCACCCGCAAAGTGCCCTGGCTTGCCCTTCTGTTGCTCCAAGGCCAGATCTGGGGCCTCTAATCCTGCCCTAGGGGATGTTTTTCCCTCTGACCCTTACGGTGGGGGGCGGGGGCCCTTTCTGCAACTCCTCCCCACTCCCATCCCCCCACACTTCTCCTCCCTGCCCGTGCCTGAGCCCAGGGCCTTATTGCTGGAAAAGAAATCCCACCAACCATGGGGCTCCCGCAGAGACAGTGGGCAGCTGGGGCGTTCCAGGTTCTTACAGAAGAGTGGGGGAGTAGGGAGGAGAACCTGGGAAGCAGAGAACCAGGAAAGGAGGAGGAAAAAGGACGGCTCTGGAGAGAATTTCCTTTTTCACGCTTCTGCTGACCCTAGGGGTGGGGACTCAAATTGCCAGGGAGGAGGGGGCCTGGAGGGGGTTGTAAATGTGGGGCTTGGGCGTGGGGTTGGGCGTGTGTGCCAAGGAGGGGGGCTCCATGTCATGGGCACTCACACGCCCACCTGCTAGAGACAGATAGGGAAGGCTTTGTCCCCAAACCGAAAGGATCTGCAAGCCTCTCTCTAAAAATTCTGAGTTTCATGTGAGCTTATTTTCCTGCGGGGATTCAACAGGGTGAGACGTGCGGTCAAAGCATTAGCAGCTGTGTGTGCCTCAGGGTGCTGAAACATCAAAGCCATTCTTTCTCTCCAGAAAAACACAACTGAGCCACCCGCCTCCCACCTTTCATGCACTCCTGTGGATATCCCCCACTGGCCCCCCCCCTCCCCCCCTCACCCCCAGCACCTCCTGATGGCAGCCTCTGCCCAGATCCCCATCCTCAGGCCTCCCGCTCCCCCCTCCAGAAAGCTCATGGCGCCGGGACCTGGGCTGACCGCCCTATCCAGCCCCCAGTCCTGGGACAGCTCCCGGAGCCTAAAGGTTCAAGTTCAAACTCATTGATGTCGGGCCTCAGTTTATCCCCGCACCCCTCCAGTGCCCCCCACTCCTGTCTTCCTTTCACCGGGGCTGAGTGCATCAGGCACTCTCATGCTGCTGGGCTTTAATCCATGCTGTTCTGCCCTCCCTGCAACTCTCTTGGAGGTAGAGGCAAATATTATTTCAGCTGTAAGGCTGCCCTCCTCCCCACGCCTTCCCAGAGCTCCCACCCCAAGCAGTCACTGCTGGCCGTGCCTGCAGATTTCTGTGCGCTGTGTGTTATACACCCCTGTGGTGCTGGCAGCTGGGATGTCTGTCTCCCTCCTGTCCCAGGAGGAGGGTGTCTTCACTGGATCCTGCCCTCCCCGAGCTCCGTCTTCCTCCACACTATCCAGTGAGCGATTCCTCTCCACGCAGCAGGTTTTTCTGTAGACAAGGTTCTCTGTCAACACATGGGAGGTGATTTACCCAGCGCTGTGTGCAGACCTATTCAACTACTTTTGAACTGGCCCCACCTTCCGTCTTCCCAAAAGAGCTAAAACCAGGTCTTTGATGGTTCCCTGAAATGTTAACCCAGCGATCCCGCTCCCAGGTAGAGGGCCAACGGAATTGAAAACATGCGTTCGTATACCTACGTGTTCATAGCAGCTTATTCATAGTAGCCAAAAGCAGAAACAACCCAACCAAATGTCCATCAGCTAATGGATGGAGAAGTAAAATGTGCTATATCTATTCAATGGAATAGTATTTGGCTATAAAAAGAGAACGAAGCTCTGACACCCATTACCACGTGGATGAACCTTGAAGACATTATGCTAAGTGAAAGATGCCAGACAGAAAAGATCACACATTTAGAGGAAATCTATAGAGACAGAAAGAGTAAAGTTTGCCAGGGGCTGGGGGGGGGGGGGAGGAACAGAGGGTGACTGCCGATGGGTACAGTTTCTTTTTACAGAGAGGAAAACATTCCAGGGTGGATGGTGGTGACGACTGCAGGGCTCAGCGAGGTGAACATACCAAACGGTTGACTTGTACGTGTTTACGTGGGTGAATGGTACCTGTGACTTATGTCTCAATAAAGAGGCTAAAAAGGATTGTCTTTTGAGCACGGTCAAGGGGGGTACCGTTCCAGTTCTTACAGGGCTGTGTATTGTATATCGCTTCTGTACTAAGCCCAAGAAAAGTGGTTTGGGAAAGCTCTTCTGGCTCTTGGCCCCTGTTAACTTTTCTCCAGGCTCCACGATCCCTTTCCTCTTCTTTCCCCCTCGCACGGGGCGGGCCGGTGGTTAGAGCCGCAGAGGGCAGGAGGGGGGCCCCTACCTGCAGATGCAGGAGGAAGGCTGCCTGGGGGGAGGCGGGCCCTGCAGGTGCACATGGACGGAGCCTACGCAGACGCGCCTGCCCAGCACCCCCACCCCCCAGGACTGCGGTCCGGAAAAGGATGACACCCGACACTAACCGAGCTGTTCTGCGCCGGGTGCACCCAGCCTCCTCGACGGACCCCCAGACCAACCTTAACCGGACTGCCGTGGGAGGGGGTACCTGGATCCGTCCCTCCCGGGTCGTTGCCGACCTCAGGCGGCCAGGATCGGGGAGGAACCGCGGGCGCTGCCAGGGGACGAGAGGACTGGTGTCCTTGGGTGCAATGCCCCCCCAGGGAACATCCGAGATTGGAGAGGGGGGGCGAGGAGAGGTCGGGGAGCACGAATACCCGGTGCCGAGTCAGCGGAATCCGGCCTTAGTCAGAGAGAACTGGCTCAGAATCAAAGGGACAGCAGGGGGCGGGAGGTTTGAAAAACAGCAATATTTGTACTAGGGGAGAAAGGCACATAAAAGTGTCCTCGCAGTCGGAATTGGGAGTGGGGGTCACGGGGGAAAGCAGAAACCAGGCGGCCAAGAACGAGTGTGGGTGGCGAGGGCGCTCGGGAGACACGTGGGACCCCTGTCCAGCTCCGTGGGCGGCGTGGACAGGGCAGGGCGGGCTGAGCGTGGTCAAAGAAGCCAAGCGGTGTGGATGGGTGATGGCGGTGTAGACACCGAGACCATAAGATGCAAGAGGCGAGTTAAAGAATCCCCCCCACTCCCCCCCCCCCACCGTGTCTGCTTGCAGCCCATCTACTCTAATGGAAACCCCAGGCGCCTCATGGTGTTCTGGTATCGTCTCCCAAAATGCGAGCCAGCTGGAGGGATCTCAGAGACAAGGAAAGTTGGGGGGAGGATACGCCCGCAGGTTGGAAGGAGAGCCCCTGACCAGTCTGGAGCCATTGGCCTGGGGCCTTGCCTTTGAGGCTAGCTCAGATCACCTTGTCCCAAGTTCCTACCTCTGCTGCCCTCCAGCCAAATGCCAGGGAAGCCACAGGAGCTGGTGGCTCAGGCCAGCAAGAGTCCCAGGGGTGAGCCAGAGGGCGGCTGTGCCTCTGGGCCTTCTTATTTCCGTTATCACCAACATAGTTAATGCTCATTATTTAACAATACGTAAAACATTATGATGGCATAAGGCTCTCCACAGACGTCCACCTCCCAATCCCTAGAACCTGTAAACATGTTATGTGGCACACCCACGCGCACAAAGTGGGGGTGATTAGATTAAGGCTCTGGAGGTAGAAGATTATCCTGGATCACCTGGGTGGGCCCAGTATAATCACAGGGAAGAGGGAGGCACAAAGGGTGGAGTCAAGAGGAGAACCCCAGAAACAGAGGTCCCAGCAATGCAATTGCTGACTTTGAAGATGGACAAAGGGACGCGAGTTGGTGAACGCCGGCAGCTTCCAGAAGGTGGAAAGAGGCAAAGAAGGAGTTTCTGCCCTGGAGCCCCCACGAGGAACTCAGTCCTGCAAACACTCCAATTCCAGGACAGGGCAGTGAAACCCATCTCAGACTCCTGATGTCTGTAAGACAATAAATGGGTACCGTTTCAAGCTTCTAAGTTTGCGATAATTTGTTATAGCAGCAACAGGAAATCAATACCTGAATATGTATGTCTAAAAACAGAAAATAAAATCAGTGGTGATCTACCACCCAGAATAAGATCACAGTTTTTTTTTTTGTTGTTTTTTTTTTAATTTTTTTTTTCAACGTTTTTATTTATTTTTGGGACAGAGAGAGACAGAGCATGAACGGGGGAGGGGCAGAGAGAGAGGGAGACACAGAATCGGAAACAGGCTCCAGGCTCCGAGCCATCAGCCCAGAGCCTGACGCGGGGCTCGAACTCACGGACCGCGAGATCGTGACCTGGCTGAAGTCGGACGCTTAACCGACTGCGCCACCCAGGCGCCCCAAGATCACAGTTTTTAACGTCTATGATTTAGCAGTCGACTGAGAACGAGAACTGATAGGTGAAGGTGCTCGCAAAGAGCGAAAGTGTCGTGTAGCTATGCTGGCCTGTCCAGGGCAAGACACCCCAGTAATTCTACCAGCTAAGAGGGTCTCGAAGCTCACCCAATGCCCAGATCCGGGTTTCTGAATCCCATTCTCCACCCAGAGACACCAGAGCCCCATGGCCGACTGGTTAATTTCAGGGTTCAGATAGGAAAGATACAAGATGACGCCAGATCACAGTATTCTGCCAGACAGTGAGGAAGTGCGCAAAGAATGACGCAAACTTATCAAAAGAACGAAAGGAAGTTAGCCCGAAGGAGCTCTCTTTGGACAAATCTGGAATAATTTGCCCAACAGTTATGATGGTACTGTGTTACAACTATTCTTACTTTATTCTATTGTAATCATGGTCTCAAGTAAAAATCCACAAGTGCCTGCAGATCCAATTATGTAAGTGAAAAAAAAAAAACAAATGGAGAGAAGAGAAAGGTCTTCCTATGGTAGAATATCAACTAGTAAATGTTGAAGGAATAACGGAATCGGAAATACCATCAGGAGCCACCATAGTAATAACTGTGTCGGAGAGAATCATCAATGAATACTAAAACGGGGTGAAAGGTTAATGAGAAATGAGATTTGTATACGGTCTCACTCTTCCCTGACAGGATACTAACTATCAAAGGTAAAATAGCAACTTTACGGTGGAGAAAAATCTGGCAGCCATCTTAACCAAGTGATCAAAATTAACATCATCAGTAATTGGACAAAATGACAACAGGAGCCTCTGATACAATGCAACAAGGGCACATCACTTCGGTGCTGCTCATGCCCAAAATTCATAACTTGAATTTGTGAGGGAATATCAAACCACACTGAAACGTATTTTACAAAATAAAACGAAATGGCCTGTACCCTACAAAAATGCCGAGCTCATGAACAATGCAGGAAGATTAAGAAATTGTTCCTTATTACAGGGGACTAAAGAAGCATGGCACCTAAATGCACTCTGGATTTGGGACCGGATCCTGGACCAGGAAAAATGGCGTTTCCCCTTTTCCTTATAAAGGACATCGGTCATGCTACAAGGTGGATGAACCTTGAGGACATTATGCCAAGCGAAATAATCCAATCAAAAGAGACAAATATCGTGTGGTTCCACCTTTATGAAGTTCTTAAAATAGTCAAATTCAGAGATAGAATACATAGTAGTTTCCAGGGGCTGAGGGGGGGGGGGGGATGGGGAATTATTGTGCGCTGAGTACTCAGTTCGTTTGAGATGATGGGACCGTACCGCAAACCGATAGTGGTCGCCATAGACTGGATGTTTGTGTCTCCAAAAATTCATATACTGAAACAATCCAGCCTTTGAGAGATGATTAGGTCATGAGGGCAGAGCCTTTGTGAATGAGATTAGTAGTCTTGTAAAAAGAGACCCCAGGGGCGCCTGGGTGGCTCAGTCAGTTAAGCGGCCGACTTCCGCTCAGGTCACGATCTCGCGGTCCGTGAGTTCGAGCCCCGCGTCGGGCTCTGTGCTGACAGCTCAGAGCCTGGAGCCTGTTTCGGATTCTGTGTCTCCCCTCTCTGACCCTCCCCCGTTCATGCTCTGTCTCTCTCTGTCTCAAAAATAAATAAACGTTAAATAAATAAATAAATAAATAAATAAATAAATAAAAAAGAGACCCCAGAGTGCCTGGGTGGTGAAGCATCTGACTTCGGCTCAGGTCATGATCTTGCAGTTTGTGAGTTTGAGCCCCCTGTCAGGCTCTATGCTGACAGCCCAGAGCCTGGAGCCTGTTTCTGATTCTGTGTCTCCCTCTCCCTCTGTCCCTCCCCGGCTCACGCTCTGTCTCTCTGTCTCTCTCTCTCAAGAATAAATAAACATTTAAAAAAATTTTTTTTTTCTAAAAGAAAGACCCCAGAGAGCTCCCCTGTCCTTCTGACATGCAAGGACACAGTTAGAGATTGCCATCTATGAACCAGGAACATCCTCCCCCAGACACCTCATCTGCTGGCACCTTGATTTTGGACCTCCAGAACTTCAAGAAATAAGTGTCTGTTGTTTATAGGTCACCTGCTCTATGGTATTTTTGTCATAGCAGCCCAAATGGACTAAGATGGTGATAAGGTTGCACAACATTATGAATGTACTTAATGCCATGGATTGTACACTGAAAAAATGGTTGAAATAGACAACAGGTGTTGGCAAGGACGTGGAGAAAAGGAACGCTCATGCACTGTTGGTGGCAATGCAAACTGGTGTAGCCACTGTGGAAAACAGTACGGAGGGTCCTCAGAAAGTTAAAAATAGAACTACCCTATGATCCACTACTGGATATTTACCCAAAGAATACGAAAACAGTGATTCAAAGACAAACATGCACCCCTATGTTTATAGCAGCATTATTTACAACAGTCAAGATAGGGAAGCAGCCAAAATATCCATCAATTGATGAAAGTGGTGAAGTTTTGGGGTTTTGGTAGAGGGTCTGGAGCCGATGGTCAAGAAAGAATTCTTGAAGACGTCTTTGGTGCAAAAAGGTGATTTATTAAAGCACAGGGACCAATTCTTGAAGACGTCTTTGGTGCAAAAAGGTGATTTTATTAAAGCACAGGGACAGGACCCGTGGGCACAAGAGCTGCACTGGGGTCCTGACGGGTAACTGATTATATATCCTCAGGTTGAGGGGGGTTAGGGATAGAGTAAGTCTCTAAGGAATTTTGGAAGCAAGGTTTCTAGGACCTTGAGGGGCTAGGTGTTGCTAGGGAAACGCATTTTATTACTGTTGGTAAAACCTCAGTCATGAGACCCTTCAGATGTGTATCGGGGGGCCATAAGCTTGGAGTATGATTGCCTGCATGTATCTTGGTGGAGTTGAGATAAAGAAAGTTTCCAAAGGAATTTTTGTATGTTCAAGTAGACTTACAGGTTCCTGGGGCGTCAAGGTTAAGCCAAGATTTCTTTTGCCCCTAGCAAAGTGTCATCATCAAGGCAGCTGAGCTCCTAGAGGCAGGTCACTCAGCCCGTTTCAAGGACTTGTCAATGGGCTGCAGGCAGTAAGGGAATTTAATTTTTCATTTGCCTTAGTTTCCCACACCACCATAGCAAGCACTTAAACCCCTCTCCTTGGTTCTTGGGTATCCAGGAGTGTCCAAAGAATATCACAACCTATCCTACCTGGAGGAGGGGTGCTGTTAGCCTGTACTTGCCCTCAACTTGCCCCCTACTCTCTCATCAAATGGATAAAGAAGATGTGGTATCTGGGGCACCTGGCTGGCTCAGTCAGTGGAGTGTGTGACTCTTGATCTTGGGGTCATGAGTTTGAGCTCTACATTGGGTGTAGAGATTACTTAAAAAAATTAAATCTTTAAGAAAAAGAAGGAAGTTGTGGCATCTACACAATGGAATATTATCAGCCATAAAAAAAGAATGAAACCTTGCCATTTGCAATGACATGGATGGAGCTAGAGATTATCACACTAAGCAAAATACGTCAGTCAGAGAAAGACAAATACCATAGGATTTCACTCATGCGTGGGATTTAAGAAACCAAAGAAGTGAACAAAGGGAAAAAAAGAGAGAGAGAGAGGCAAACCAAGAAACAGTCTTTTAGCTATGGAGAACAAACTGATGGAAACAGAGGGGAGGGGGTTGGGGGGTGGGTAAAATAGGAGATGGGGGTAAAGGAGTGCACTTGTGACAAGCACCAAGGGATGTATGGGATTGTTGAATCACTATAGGCACAGCAAAAACTAATATAACACTGTATGTTAACTACCTGGAATTAAAACAAAAACTTTAAAAAATTAAAAAATGTTAAATTAAGGTGAAAATAGCAAGTTCTATGCTGTATATATGTTACTATAATAAAAAAATAATTTGAAAAGTCCCGCAACTCTCACAAACAAACTCATTACTGGCTGATGGGCAGAATCTGCATAAGGTCGGGAGTTGTATAACACTGGCGTGCCAATGTTAATTTCCTCATTTTAATAAACGTACTGTGGTTATGTAAGAAAATGTCCTTTTGAAAAAATAGAAATACATAGCAAAGTATTTAGGGGCAAAGAGGTATGATGCCTACAATACACTCTCAAACAGTTTAATTTTTTTTTTCAACATTTATTTATTTTTGGGACAGAGAGAGACAGAGCATGAACGAGGGAGGGGCAGAGAGAGAGGGAGACACAGAATCGGAAACAGGCTCCAGGCTCCGAGCCATCAGCCCAGAGCCCGACACGGGGCTCGAACTCACGGACCGCGAGATCGTGACCTGGCTGAAGTCGGACGCCTAACCGACTGCGCCACCCAGGCGCCCCTCAAACAGTTTAGAAAAAACGTACACAAATAATTCATATAAGGATAGAAAAAATGGTAGAGCAAGTGTGCAAAACATTACTATTTGGGGAAGGTGGATGAAATGTACTAAAGAGTCTGTACTATTGTTGCAACTTTTCTGTAAAATCATTTCAAAATATGCAGTTTTAAAAAGTAGAGGAAGTTCCGGGTACCTGGGTGGCGCAGACGGTTAAGCATCTGACTCTTGACCTTGGCTCAGGTCATGATCTCACAGTTGGCACCCTGCCTCAGGCTCTGCGTTGATGGTATGGAGCCTGTTTGGGATTCTTTCTTTCTCTCTGCCCCCCCCCGCTTGTGCGCCCTCTCACTCTCTCAAAATAAATAAACAAACTTAAAAAAATTTTTTTAAATAGGAGAAGTCCAAATAACTGGAAAGGAATGAGACTGTCTGGAGGGAAGAGGATTCTAATGCCTCAGGCTGTCTTGGCCGCCGGGGCTCTGTGACGCCCTAATTCAGGTGGCTCAGGAACAAGGGAAGCAGTGTGTGCTCAGGTACCCTACCACCCTGACTAATGGGGAAAAAACAGTCCAGGAGCCCTTGGAATGGAGGCTGGGGCAGCTCCAGCCACTTGCAGAGATGAGCCAATTTGCGAAGAGCCTTGGTGAGCTGGGGTTTGGTTCAAGTGGACATCCACCAGGAGTTTCAGTGGAAGGCGAGGCAGAGAAGCCAGGAGGCTGATCAAGTTCAAAGCCCTGACCGTTCTATTGCCGGGGGGGGGGGGGGGGGGGAATCCTCCTTTTCCAGCCACACACACAATGGGGAAATCTCACTCCCTTCATGATGAGCGAAATAAGTCAGCCGCAAATGGTCCACGAGGTCTGATTCCATTCATCTGAAGTTCAAAAGCAGAACAAATTGATGGTGATGGAAGTCACATGCATGTCCCTGGGGGGGCGGGGGTCGTGGGAAGGGCAGGAGGGAATTCTGCACAGCCCTGGAAATACTCTATATCCTGTTCTGGGTGTTGGTTGCAATTTATCAAGAACGTGCACTTAAGCTTTGCCCACTTTCTACTGTGTTAATCCTCCGTTTAAGACGAGTCAGCCCCACCCCCACCTTGGCACTGCAGCACTGACGATGCGTCCATGTTAACCAGGCTTTCACGCAGATTCAATGGAGATTCGATTTACCTTGTTTGTTATTTCGTTGCTAAGCAACGCGGTCGAAGCTGCACGACCAAGTGACGCCAATGATTAAGAGCCAATGTGGGGGGTGTGCTGGAGGAGGATCCAAGAGGGACCAACATGGACAATCGCCACTCCCACCCCCTTGTTGCTCTGGGTGGCGGCGGGGGGTGGGGTGGGAGGAGGTGAGGATGGGATTGAGCAGGGCCGACCAGGCCGCAAGCTCAGGCCCTCGCTGCTTGGAGCCACTCTCCCTCCTGCCTGTGCATCTATCGCCATGGCAACCGCTTCGCAGCACCGGGGCTAAAATGAGCCCCGGCGGGTGTCAGGCAGTGATTGGAGGTCTCACCTGCCATGAAACTGAGTAGCCTGATGAAGAAACTGATGAGTCACTGCAAGAAAAGGCTGAGGCTTAGGGTCATTCGTGTCAAAAGGGGACGGATTTGAGGCCAGGGCCAGGCCAGAGAGAGTGGTGAAGGTTTTCTGCAGGGCAGGGGTGGGCAGGGCACCAAAACAGAAAGACCTACAACCAGTTAAAACGCAAATGATGTGGAAATAAACAAAGACCACCCAAATGAGAAAAGCAAAGCCTAGTCATTCAGAGCTTACTATACAAGAGGAGTCAGCCCCCCCTCCCGTGTTTGGCAGACCCTCAAAGGCGGGCACAGGGGGGGTAAGCTTTATAACGGAAGAAGGGAAGGTTTCAGATGCGCTCTGTTTGCAGACTGTTGGCACGGGGAACCCGAAGCGGGGTGTCCTGTGTGAGCCGTTACAGATGCGTGTTTGGCTTTCTCTCGTCGGTCCTAAATTGGAAGCGGGACCCCGAGGTAGAGAAGTTGACAGCTACTGATGAAGTTCCAGGCGAATGCCGCAGGGCTTGAAGCTTGGCTTCCTGGGCCGGAGGCAGCAGACTGTGGGGTAGAGTTCTGCTGTCGTGCATGGTCAGGTCAGGGTCCATTTGTGTGTCAGTCCCTCAGTGAATGCCTAGAAGTTTGACGGGTCAAGAGAGTGGTCCCCACGGTCGTATTGACCAGGAGGTGAGGCACTGTGTACGACAGAGGCACAGCTGTGAAGGTCACCCCAGGAGAAGCGGAACATGGAGCATCACAGGGAGGAAAGGAAGAGACGAGGACGGGATTAAACACCTGTGTAGACTCAGCAGTTATGGGGACCAGGAGGCACCTCTGATGGGGACTCAGGGTCTCCTGTGAGCCCGGGATGTGTTTCCTTGCTCAGGCCCTGGATTCAGACACTGAGGGCGCCACTTCTGAGAGTGTCAGATGGGAGTAACGCATGGAGTCTGAGAGTTCGTCTCTCCAGCTCCTACCGCATAAGAGTGTTGAGATTTGGACCAGTTACAATGCATCAGGTCCATTGGGCAGGGCCTGGCACTCAGCACGTGCTCAGTCGATGCTAGATGTTATTTAGAGCTTCTGAATGGTTGCTCAAAAATTTAAATTCAGAATACTATGAGGATCACTCTCCAAAGTCTGTAGATGTAACTGGAAACTAACGTGTCAGAAACCTGGAGTCAGAGTAGGGTGAGAGGGATGATGAGTGGACTGAAGGGGTTAGTGGGAGAGACGCAGCATCGTGGGCGCCAAGTGTATATATTTGTCCAGGCTACACTGGAAGCCCTCTCCAGGGACGGAGGAGGAAAGGGGTGATGGGCCAGTGGGGAGACTCCAGAACTCTGGAGTGACACAGGAGCAGTTCTCTAAAAGAGAGACAGATCGGGGCGCCTGGCTGACTCCGTAAGTAGAGCGTGTGACTCTTCATCTCCTGGTCGTGAGTTCAAGCACATTGGGTGTACAGCTTACTTAAAAAGAGAGAGACAGAGAGAGACAGAGAAGCAGATCTTGTTACCAGGAGACAAGGAGGAAGGAGAACTTCACAAACAAAAATAACATGTCGTACACTTCAACGGTTTGTGCTCAAAAAGAATATTTAAACCTAAGAAACTGAGAAATTCTAGTTAGACTTTGAGATTGCATCTAAGCAGTCAGAATGGTGATCGTTATGTGGCTTCCCTAAGGGAAGTTGTAAAAAAAAGATTCTTTCCCAGGAAACCTAGAAAGCAGTCCTGAATTCAGTGGTAACCTTCTTCAGGGACAGGAACTATGTCTTTGATCTGCCTGACCTGCTTATCTCCAGGGTCTAACATAGCATATTCCACAGAAAAACCACTCAGTAAATGCTTGATGGTAATGGAGACCCACGAGATACAGAAGAAATGCAGCTTTGGATTTTAATAAATACAGGAGGGAGAGGTGCTAGTTAATCCCTAAAGATTCCTTTGGGTGCCATACAGCTACGATGAAATTTCTAAGGGAGACCCTCCGTTTAGGGCAGCTACACAATTTCAGGTTAGAAGCCAAACAGATTAAAATGTACGTTGCAAGAGAGGAGCCAGAGAGAGACTCCTCTGGAGCCTGGGGAGTGGCCCCTGAATGCTACACGTGGCTGAGCGTGGCAATATTCGCTACACCCAGCGTGGGTCTCGAACTCATGACCCTGAGGTCAAGAGCAACATGCTCCTCCGGGCGAGCCAGCAAGGGCCCCGATTCTCTGTCCCCCTAAGGACACCTGTCATTGCATTTCTGGTCTACCCAGATAATGCAGGATGATCTTCTCATCTCAAGAGCCTTACCCGAATCACACCTGCAAAGGTTGTTTTTCCAAATAAGGTAACATTCACAGGTTCCAGGGATTAAGGCATGGACATATCTTTTTGGGGGCCACCATTTAGCCGATGATTCCACATCCCAAAGGTAAGAACATGAAGAAGAAGTTCATAGTCCACTCCTGGAAATGCTTGTTAACTGTCCCATGACCTTCTGGGACTGACTGACTCATGAGCTCACACAGGGCAACCCAGCATCCATCCTTGGAGGTGGGATTTATTTCCAGCGTGGGGTGATCTGCCTTAACCAGGGAAATCCAACACAGTTTCAAAGAATTTGTGAGCTATAGGATCCTCTGGAAGTGGAAGGTTCCATAGCTAACTTAGATGCTTTTCTACCCTCAAGGGTGGATATCTTGCTTCATTTATCCTTGGGGTCCCTCGGACTTTTGTGGTTCAGCATTTTGCAGGTGCATACTCGGGTACTCTAGCCACATGAGATGGCCTTTTAGGGAAGGGTTCATGGCCAAGGATATGTGGACATCACTGGTGACATTCCCATTTTGTAAATCCTCAACACGCTTTCATAGATTAAAGTCACCCAGAAATCCAACAGTAGAGAAGTCTAATACTTCCCAACTTGCCTGCAACCCTTTTACAGCTCACGCTTTGCTCTGGGAAAGAGATCTATTACACAGGAGTTGGAGGGTATGTGTTTGCACTGTGTTTCCTCTGGTTGGCAGGGTGAGCCGATGCCAGATTATTCTTCATTTCTGACCCTATTTGCAATCCCAGGGCTGGGGCCAACTGCTGACTCTAATGGGCTCTGATCCCTGCTAGGCATCCTCTCATCCGCTGATGTTTACTTCAGCCCAGAATTCAGCCTGTTGCCCAGGACTTACTGATCTTCCTTTGATGTCGCAGCAGAGATACAGAATCCTTGGTTGTGCTGAGTCGCTACGGCCCTTCCCATGCCCTTCCCTTTCACAATAATTGGGAACTTGCCTTGTTTATGGGTGATCTTTTGTGTCCATGGGCATTAAATAAAAGGTTTCTTTTGTCTGGCTTTATTGAGTAGTAAGGTCAGAAATGCGGCAACTCAATCTGAATTTCTAAGTGGCTCAGAAGGGGTTCCTAGCTTCTCTCCCTCCTTTGGTTTCTGCAGGAGGAACTCTCTAGGCCCAGCCTATTTCACACGGATGAGCACTCAGGGCCCTGACACACTCAGGAAGACCAGTAGGAGTCAACAGTGATCTTTCCCTTTCTTTCTTTCCTTTCCTCTGTTTCTTCTGCCCTCCCTCTCTCTCCCACCCCACACCTCTTTCTTTCTTTCTTTCTTTCTTTCTTTCTTTCTTTCTTTCTTTCTTTCTTTCTTTTTTTGCAAGAATTAGGAGATTGACACAATTAGAACAAGGTTTTATTTCACGGGAAAAATCAAGGGAGAATTTTGTGATAAAGAGCCTAGAAGGTTTGTAAAATACACTTGTTATTATGAACATCAATGTTTTCTTTTTTTAAACTTTATTTATTTTTGAGAGAGACAGAGACAGCGTGAGTGGGAAAGGGGTAGAGAGAGAAGGAGAGAGAGAGAAGCCCAAACAGGCTCTGGGCTGCCAGCACAGAGCCAGACGCAGGGCTCGAACTACAAAACCGTGAGATCGTAACCTGAGCTGAAACCAAGAGTCAGATGCTTAACCGACTGAGCCACCCCAGGCACCCCTGAATATCAATGTTTTTAATGATAACATGCAATTTCAAATTTAAAAAGAATTTTAAAACCTAGCTGTCCCACTTAGTAGGAAGACATGAATGAAAGGATCTGAAGGCCTGTGACTTTCAAGCATTGCTCAACAGATCATGAGTAGATGGTGAGACTTAGCCATCACCTTAATGAAGTGATCAAACTCAGCAACATTGGTAGTGGTTCAACCTGACTTTCTGGCCTCCCTGTGTGCTGCCACACCACCTATCAAATATTCTTTTTAAAGAAATGTTTATCCCGGATCAAATCAAGCCTCTAGGCTAACTTCCAGTTTATGTGATACAGACAGCCTAGCGGAACAGATTACATGACAGCCAGAAGCAATCAGACAAATCTAGAATGAGAGACTTTGTATTAACAGCTGTCCTATGATCTGCCAACAGACATGTCGTCAGAAAACAAAGCGTACAGGACTGTTTTAGAATAAGGGCGATGACCACACAGACTTAAACCTGTGGCAATGAAGGAGGCTGGATTGGATGCTTATGTTACACACTTTTTTTTTTTCAAAGCAAAACTGTAAGAGACATTCCTGGGACAATTACAGAACCTTCAAGTTCTAGGTATTATTATGGGGTGCTAATGGTTTTAAAAGAGATTCTTCTTTTCTTTTTTTTAATGTTTATTTATATTTGAGAGAGAGAGAGAGAAAGAGAGAGACAGAGCACAAGCAGGGGGAGGGAGACAGAATGTGAAGCAGGCTCCAGCCTCAGTTGTCAGCTCAGTGTGAGGCTCGAACTCACGATCCATGAGATCATGACCTGAGCTGAAGTCGGACGCTTAACCGACTGAAACCCAGGTGCCCCTAAAGGAGATTATCCTAACTCTAGAAGATACAGTCCTAACATGCTCAGGGGCAGAGTTGTTCAGACAAAGTTGTTCAAACAGGACATATAGCTGTTCATTGTGCTATTTCTTCACCTTTTCTGTATGTTTGAAAATTTTCATAATGAAAGAGTGGAGAAAAAAGGAAATGTGATCTTGAAGGCCTTCATCTCAGCAAACTTCTGACTTAAATCGTAAGTGATTTTTATGTGATTTTTGTATCCAAACATGCCATGAATAAGAAACACTCGGTACTCCATTTTGATGATTTTTTAAAATATATATAAAAATTTTTTTAATTGTAGAGAGAGAGCGCAAGCAGGGAGCGCAAGCATGACCCTGGAATCATGACCCAAGCTGAAATCAAGAGTCAGATGCTCAACCGGCTGAGCCACCCAGGTGCCCGCCATTTTGATGAGTTGATTCAACTCAATGTATATCCTCATTGAGAACAGCTGCATGAGGTATTGAAATCGGATTTATTACAACCAAGAAATGCAGATATAAAGGTACGGACACACTAAATGTAATGTATCATTGTTGCTCATTTAATATTGCGGCTATGATATGAACTTATCTCTTCCTAAGAAAGGCTTTAATACACGTGTACTATTCCAGCATCCAAAGGATGTCCTGGAAATTTATGCTTAATTTATTCAGCCAATATTTATTGACATGTTGCTACATGTCGAGGCCTGTATTGACCTCAGGGATACATCAGTGAATGAAAGGAGACCACAACTGTGAAGGACCACAGGTGACAGACCTCCATGTGCACAAGGACAGATGTAGCCTCATTCATACACGAGTGCAGAGTTCTCTAAAGATTTTGCTTGCGCACATCCTAAAAAATTATGTGTACCTTTATTTCTAAAATAAACATTATCAGTTTAGGTTTAAATGGTGGCAAATGATGTAATTTTGTTACAGCGTTAACATTTTATTTTTTAAAGTTCATTTATTTACTTTTTGAGAGAGAGAGAGAGAGAGAGAGAGAGAGAGAGCGCGCATGAGCAGAGGAGAGGCAGAGAGAGAGGGAGAGGGAGAATCCCAAAGAGGGTCTGCACCCTCAGCACGGAGCCCGACACAGGCTCAGACTCACAGACCGTGAGATCACGGCCTGAGCTGAAATCAAGAGTCAGACGCTTAACCGACTGAATCACCCAGGCACTATAAAATTAACATTTTAAAATAACATGTTTTATCACTCTTTCAGAATGCCATAGTAAGTGTAGTTTCTTTGTAATCTGTGCGTCTAGGGATTTCCATACCCGAGGTTGTTTGCAGGGTGGTTTCTGCTGTCACGTAAATTCTTGCTCAAGGTATCTTGTGACATATGTATGTATAGCTACACACGCAAATATTTGGTTATGTTTACTGTGTGCAGTTCGTTGTCCTTGTACATTTACTCGTGGACGTTCTTTGAGGGATGACGTTATGGACGGAACCGTGTCCTTCTAAGGTTCACTTTTGAAACCCTAGCTCTCGGTGTGACGGTATTGGGAGACAGAGGTTTTGAGGAGGTAATTGAGATTGAATGGTGTCAGAAGGGAAGGCCCCTAATCGAGTAGGACCCCAGTCCTTGTAGGAAGGGGAAGACACACCAGGGGTGTGCACCACACGAAACAAGGCCGTGTAAGGACGCAACAAGAATGCATCTGTCTGCAGCCAAGGGGAGAGGCCTCCAGAGAAACCACTCTTGATGGCATCTTGACCTTGTACTCTCAGCCTCCAGGACCATGACAGAGTAAATTTCGGTTGTTTAAGCTACCCCATCTGTGGTATTCTTTTATGGGAGTCCTAGCTGACCAAGACAGCTAGGGAAGCAGTGCATTCCCCTAGAAGAATCGGCATTTACTTCTTTCAGGTGCTTAGGGCTCCCAGTGGTCCAAGGACCATTTGAACTGAATTCACGGTCAGAGATTATTTGGTCACTGGGGTTATGGGAGTTTGGGGTGCAATCCATGCCGGGGTTGGTTCATGGGTATCATCAGCAGACAACTTTTCCTAGATGTCTTAGAGAGGATTCAGATTTATTTCTGGCCCACTGTTCCCCAGAGACAGCAGCCCTAAGGGCCTGGGGAGAATCCTGGTGGAAGGTCCCTTAACAGAGCCTCATGCTGGTCAGGTTCTGGGCTTCCAAAATTATTCTTCTTGCTGTCAAAACACAAATTCGTATCTGCCTGGCTCAGCAGAGCAAAAGCAATTTCCAGGTTCCATTTTCCTCCTCTCCTCAGATTTGGTCCAGTAATTGCTTTACTGTTTTACTCAACATGTAAGAATATGTCTTTTATATTTTTATCTAGCATTTTCAACTGTTGGCTTAAATAACCTAGCCTGCTATATCCTCGGAAAATGAAATGGATGTTATTATTTTTCTCAATACTTTAACTGAGGTTATTAAAAAATTTTTTTTAATGTTTATTTATTTTTGAAAGAGAGAGAGAAAGAGACAAAGTGTGAGTGGGGGAAGGGCAGAGAAGGAGGAGACAACAGAATCCAAGGCAGGCTCCAGGCTCCGAGCTGTCAGCACAGAGCCCAGTGCGGGGCTTGAACTCACAAACTGTGAGATCATGACCTGAGCTGAATGAAGTCAGACGCCCAACTGACTAAGCCCACCCAGGTGCCCCTAACTGAGAGGTTATTTTAACCAGGAATTTATGCATGGACTTGAAGGCATCCATGAACTACGCCCTGAAATTTTATGCAATGTTTTGCGCCTGTGGAATTTTTCCGGGAAAAAAGTCCATAGATTTTATCAGGTTGTCAGAAGTGTTTATGACCGATCCCCAAATTTGAGAACTGCTGCTCTGGAGTTCCATCTGCACTTACCAATTTTGCCTTAAAAAATGATTTCAGAATAATTTCAAAGTCACAGAAAAGTTGCAAATGCAGTACAACTTTCATATTAAACTTCAACCCAGCTCAGCAACTTTTAACTTCTCCCTTTCTCTCGGATACACACACACCTGCTTTCTCTCCATACACATGTGTGCACGTATGCACGTGCACACACACCACACACACACACACGGATATACAGGTCTTTTTTCTAAACGATTTGACTATAGCTTCAAACCTAATCCTACCTCAAACCTAAATGCTCTAGTGTGTATTTCCCTAAACACAGATCTCTGAAAAAGTCGGGAAATCAACATGGATGCAACACTAACCTCCAAAGACCTTCCTCAACTTTCAATTTTGCCAATTGTCCCCAAAATATCTTTTTGCGTTTTCTGGTGTGGGACCTCATCCAGAAACACACATTGCATGTAGTTGTTGTGTCCTCTTTGGTCTCCTCCAACCTGAAACGTCTCCTCAGTCATTTTCTTGTCCTGACAGTATAGGCCTTATATTCTGTAGGATGCCCTCAGCCTGGGTTCGTCTGGTGTTTCCTCATGCCCAGATGCAGGCGTGCCTTGTCGGCAGGTTTTGATTTTTCATCATGTCCACCTGTTCCCATCACTGGTGATGCTAACCACCCGACCATCTGGTCATGCAGATGCCTTCACTGCAGTACATAACCCGTACTTCTGTGAGCAAGTCTCAATGTCTGTCTCACAGAATCCTTGCCATACAACGCAAGACTGGGTTTGGTGATCCTGAACTGGGCCTCCGGTCTCAGCTCAGTGAGAAGTGCTCTGCTACAGGCCTTACAGGGACATGAGCTCATATTAGGGTTAGGTGAGGGATAGGGGCTGGGGAATGAGCCTCCTTCAAATTCAGTTTCTTGGGAGATAGTCAAAACACAGTTAAAGAAAGACTTAAATGGGATCAGTTCTCAAGCTCAGTCCTTGAAATCAGCGGGTCTCCATTATGGTGTCAAGAATTCGCTTTCCTACATTGGGTAACATGAGTAAAATCAGTCAAATCAGTGACATCGGTCTTTAAGGGTTGTTCTCTTTTTGGAGGACTCCATTTCACTATTTTTACTCTAAATCTCATTCTGATTCAGAAAGTGGGGGGGGGAGGGTCTTCCCAATGCCTTCAGTCACGCAGATGTAAAAGAGATTGCTAGCATTCTTGAATCTATTTCTGCAAATCATCTGTATATTGTTTAAAATGTTTTTCTTTGGGGTTAGAGGCATCTCTGCTTCTACTCAGGCGATCCTAAGGCACTGGCCTTTCTAATCTGTATTTTGTAAGTAGAGGCTTCACTTAAAGAAAAAGGCAAGCTCATGGTGTGGAGTACTGACGGAGGCAGAGGTCAGGCCGCTCCTAAGGCCGGAGGCAGTTCGGCTCCGGCCCGGTAGGCGTCCTGAACTCCGCACAGGAAGGCCTGTTCGCATCCGAACCGATCTCTGTTAGAGGCGGATGTCTCAATCCTCAGCCTCAGTGGGTTATTGAAGTCCTTCCAACCAAATGCATGAGTCTCCCCGGGGGGAATTTTGGTAAAGTTAGCGAGCGTCTTCTCACATTTCAGTGATGTTGCACACCGTTTCCTTCCTCAAAACGTGCATCACAGCCACCCGGGTGCCGAACAAAAGTGCATCTCCTGGGCCCACTCCAGACACACGGCACTAGAGTCTCGTGGCGGGAGAGGGGGCGCAGAACCTGTGTTTTCTTTCACACCCAGAGGATCCTTAAGCCACCCAGAAACGAGCCTCTGTTGTGCACCGCGGTCCGGTCCGCGCTGCGCTCGCTCACGCTGTGCCCCCCCCCCCGGCTCTGTTCCTTTTTGTCGCCGCCCTCGGGTGCCACCAGAGTTCGGCTCCTGCTAGGTTTCAGCCACGCCGCCCACGACGAGACCCAGGTGGCCCGGAGCCCGGGCAGTCGCAGCCGCCCGCCCGCGCCCGACCCTCAACCGTCCCGGAGGCCGCCGGCGGCGGAAGTGACGGCGCGCCGTCGTTGGGGGGGCGCTCCCGCCCCGTCCGCCCGGCAGCCCCGCCCATGCCTCTCCGCCCCCGATCCTCCCCGCCCCTCCCCCTCCCCTCTCGCGGGCCGCTTTCTGTCACCTGTCTCCCTCTCCCTCTCCCCCTCTCTCCTTCCTCTCGTTTCCTCTCTCGCACCTGAGCACACGCACCTGCCCGGCCCGGCTCCGCTCCCTCCTCCCTCCTCCCCCTCCCTCCCTCCCTCCCGCCCGGGCCGGAAGGCTCCGGCCCCGGCCGCGGTGCCTCGCGCTGCGTGCAAACCGCCGCCCCCCCAGACAAGATGGACAACCGAGCGCGGAAGGTAAGCGCGGCGCCCGCGCCCTTGTCCACCGGCGTCTGGGTTCGGGCCAGGCCCGCGCTCTCTGGCCGCGGCGCCCGACGACGGGCGACGGGCCCGGGCGGCGCGGCGGGGCGCCTCCCCTCGGGGGCGGGGGAGTCGCGGGTGACCGGCGGGGCCAGCGTCCGGGCCGTTTGCCCGCCGAGGAGCCGGCTCGAGGGGCGGCGGACCGCGCGGAGCGGGGGGGGGGGGGGAGCCGAAGGTGACCCCTCGGCGCCCCCACCGTTTCCCGCCCGTGCGCGCGGGGGGCGGGAACCCGCCGGGGGCGCGGGGCTGCGGGGCTCCGGGCTGGCGCGGCCTCCCTGCCCCTCCATCCCCCCGCCCCCCCACGTTCCCTGGGGACCTGCAGTGGTCGCCGCCCGAAGTACGGGGGCGTATTCCACGCCCATCCCCCACTCGGTTTTGTCTTCCTTATTGTCGTTTCGCCTATTGCTGTACAGGCCCTATCCCCTGACGACAAAACTTCTTGTTGACTCTGAAACTTCGCGAAAAATGCCCCGCCAGGGTGACGGCTGAGTGCGGTTGACTGACCCCTATTTTAGAACCTTGCCCTGTCGTCCCTGCCCCCAAATAATTTGTTTACTAAAACGGTGGAAGAGTAAGGTCCAGCGAGGTTATTAGGAGGAGGGAGATTGTTTGGAATTCTTTTGTTTTCGGTGTAGTTTTATTTTGCGTCCAATCCCTGACACTAGCAAGCGGGGGTTTGTGTGCTTTGTTTTGTGAGTGTGTGTTTGGGATACGGCTGTTTGTAACCCGTGTAAACTGAAATAAGGTATAGTATGGAAATGCGTTTGCTTATCCACGAAGGGTAGGGTGGGTTCACGTTCAAGCGGTTTTATCTTTTTAGAACGACCAAATAATTTAGCTTGGTCTGTAGAGGAAATACTACATATCCTGTTTCTTGATGGTTTGGTTATCAGTGAAGATGCCCTGATGCGGTGATGTGGCTTTTATGTGGGGACATGTCTTTGCAGCCTTAATGGATTGCGATTTGGGTGGTTTTAGATGAAAATCGTGGAGCACTGCATGGCATGCAATAGTGATAAAAGTTCTAAGATCTTCGTGTACGTGAAGAATTGGTTTGAACTTGACTTATCATTCTAAATAAATCTTCATTGGATAATAACCTAGGCTGTAATGACATTTGTGTGGGATGGCTTATGGAGCACACCCACGTGCCTTTACGTTTGATCCTCATAGTGTCCGGTGGAGTAGGTAGGTATAGGTGTGGAAATTCAGGCTTAGTTGTTTTAACAGATGGTCCACGTTTCACACACTTGTAAGAGATTTTTAGCCCAGATATTCTGAATTACCAATAGACGTTTCCTTCCATTATTCTCCGTGTGTTTATTACACCCAGTGAGTGAAGCTAGTCGCCACAGGAGATTCCCTTGGAAAAAATAGTAAAGCTGCTGATGAGGTTAGGAATTACTTGTTTTTGACAGATGGTCCTTGTGTGTGAATTCATCTGCAAGATTTTACGTCATTTCGGATTCACATTTTAATGACTCAATCTAGTAAGGCACGTATTTATTATCACTCGATGTGTGCTGGCAACCCTAAATTCCATTCTTTGAGCCTGGCGCTTAGCACTTGCCTACACTTAGGGTGCTATAGTTAGTGGTAAATCAGGAATTGCAGAATCTGGAGGTTTATATGGAATCATGAAAGGATGATTTTCAACGTACTTCTAGTGCTTCAACATTGTTTTTCCTTGTAAAATTATAATCAGGGTAAGGCATAAATGATTTTTATTTACTGACTTGAACACTGTTTCTTATTGAAATAACTAGTATTGAGTACGTGTGTGTGGCATGTGTTTACTGAACACTTTATACACATCTTCTTTAATTCTCTCCACCTTTTTAGGGGATCCACTCTTTACAGAGAGGAAAGGGGGATGGTGGGGGGGAGGGTTTGAGGTGAGGGGTTGGGTTGGTATGATACATGACTGCCCAGGGTCATCTAGATAGTGCATATCAGAGGTAAGATTCAGACTCAGGTCTGTTAGACCCTTGTGGTTAAAATAGATAATAAATAACTTATTTTTGTCACTCCCTTTATAGGATGAATCATTTACATATTTGACAGAACTTTTTTTGGGCATTTGTTTTATGAAGCTATTAGTCATGAAATGAAAGTGAATTTTAGTACTTCTCCTGCTCACTTTGCTAAATTCCAAATCAGAAATCTTCTGAAATTTTCAAAATTAATTTAAATTTAACTTGGAAAAACATTGAAAGGAAAGAGAGGGTTATAGAGAATTATTTCATGATAAAGTGAAAAAAAGCTTGGAAACAACTGCTCTATTTGCTAAACTAGTTATACAGATTATTTCTTAAAATGCATTTGGGTTTGTTTTTTTTATCTGACTATAAAAGAAACAGTTTTTCTGTAGGACACAGTAAAAATGAAAGAAAATGACCAAAAAATGTAAAGAAAATTAAATTTTTAAAAATTGTCATTTATTATTAAAAACACTGATAATGTTTACTTTTCTATTTTTAGTATGTTAATCTGAGCAAAGATGAAGAATGTAATTAAAATACCAACTATACAGTGTGTAACTCTTCCCTCCTTTAAAAATGGCAATGTCGAGGGGTGCCTGGGTGGCTTGGTTGGTTAAGCATCCGACTTTGGCTCAGGTCACGATCTCACGGTCCGTGAGTTCTAGCCCCGCGTCGGGCTCTGTGCTGACAGCTCAGAGCCTGGAGCCTGTTCGGATTCTGTGTCTCCCTCTCTCTGACCCTCCTCCCCCGTTCATGCTCTGTCTCTCTCTGTCCCAAAAATAAATAAAGTTAAAAAAAATTTTTTTTTTTAATTTTTTTCAACGTTTATTTATTTTTGGGACAGAGAGAGACAGAGCATGAACGGGGGAGGGGCAGAGAGAGAGGGAGACACAGAATCGGAAACAGGCTCCAGGCTCCAAGCCATCAGCCCAGAGCCCGACGCGGGGCTCGAACTCACGGACCGCGAGATCGTGACCTGGCTGAAGTCGGAGGCTTAACCGACTGCGCCACCCAGGCGCCCCTAAAAAAATTTTAAAAAGGCATGTCGCTTAACTCTAGGGTATCACAGATGATGTTGTAATGCTCAGAATGTTTTGTAGTTGTGGTAAACAGTACTAAAGTCTGTTAGAAAACTGATAATTTGCTAGATGGATTTTGGCCCTTCATAATAAGTGTTTGCTAGATTTTAAAGATCTCTAAAAAGTGTTTGGGTATTAAATTTTGTTTTGTAAAATCAACAGGTTTATGATCTAGTTTCATAACAGAGGATGTGTGAGTCATTCATATTGTTTTTTGTATGTATTTTGTATGAGTGGAGATACGTTATGTAAACTGCTATCATCAAGTCTTTAAATGTAAGAGGATACCTTAGACACACAGCTTCCTCATTTTATGGGTTAGGAGTCTGATCCTGCAATGCACTGAGATTTTTTGGTTTCAAAAATATATATATGTCTTTTGCTCAAGGATATACATTAAAAAAAAAAATGTTTATTTAGAGAGAGAGAACCAGCGGGGGAGGGGCAGAGAGAGAAGAGAAGGGGCACAGAGTATCCAAAGCAGTGTCCACGCTGACATCAGAGAGCCTGATACAGGGCTCGAATTCATGAACCCATGAGATCATGACAGAGCCCAAGTTGCACACTTAACTGACACGGCCCCTCAAGGATATACATTTCTTAAAAGGAAAAACACCACACTGTTGGAATGGATGTTGGAAGCAAGTATTGATGTATGAAACCCTCATAAAGATACTAAATACATTGTTATCATTTTCGGTCCAGTGATACAGACCCGATTTTTTTTATTTTGCTAAATTACTACTTACGCTAGCAGAACACAGTTCAAAATCTTATAAGCAATTTGTTTATGGAATGCCAAGCAATTATTTTATATGCTTTGTGAAACATTGGGAGGGTATAAATTTGAAAGTGTATTGCAGTCGATCGTGTTATATATTTACTATGGCAAAAACTGAGATGACATAGATTTGGAAGAAAGGAGTTAGAAGTATGGGAAGTTGTCAGAACCAGACAGCTAGTTACCATCTTTCTAGAACCGCATGGTCTTTCATCTCTGCTTCCAGACAAGTCTGCTTCATTCTTCTCACCACAGATCAGCTTTCACTGCATTGGCAGGCTTATCACCAAGCAGACATGCGCTTATTTGACAATGTTTATTTGAGCAACCTGTTAGAAGCCAGGCACTATTTTATGTGCTTGGGCTAGGCAGAGAACAAAATAGACAAAATCCCTCATTTCATAGAGTTTACATTCTTGCTTTTGGCTTGGTAGGAGAGGAAGGGATGACAGAAAATATATGGCATAGCTGGAAGGTTATAAATGTGTGGAGAAGAGTAAATCTGGAGGGAATAAGGTGTGTGCCAGGGTGGGAGGACGGGATTTCAGTGTTAACTATGGCAGTGAAGGAAGGCCTCACTGAGAAGGAGCAAAGAGAGGGAGTTGGATACGCAGATACTCTGTGCACAGAGAATTCTAGGCAGAGAGAATAGCCAGTGTGAACTCTCTAAGATGGGAGTGTGTCAGGAGACCAGTGTAGCTACAGTGGAGTGAATGAGTTGGGGGAAGAGTAAGTAAAATATGAGGTCAGAGATCATGGGACCAGTGTAGAAGCAGAACGGGTATGTAGGACTTTACTTCTACTGTTGTGAGATAGGAGGGTTTTGAGCAGAGGTGAGGCATAAATTGTCTTGCCATTGTGTCCATGGCTATTTCCGTGAATAGATCTCTTTCCTCATCAACTTAATCTTAAATCCAAATTCTGGGAGCTAGAATCTGATTGGCCCGTGTGGGATCAGGTGCCTACCCATGATCCAGGTGGCTGTGTGATGGTGGGAAAGATGACGGAAAAGTAAAAATCATGCCAAAAGCTACAAACCAGCAGTTACAAGTCCTGGAGATGTAGTATACAGCCCCATAACAATAGTCAGTACTATGTTATATATGTGAAAGTTGTTAACAGAGTAGATCTTAAAAGTTCTTATCACAGAAAAAAATTACGTGTAGTGATGGACTTAACTAGAGTTACTGTGGTCATTTCACATGTTACATATATTGAATATGTCATACACTCAAAAGTATGTTATATGTCAGTTATAGTTCAATAAAAAGGAAAAGAATAAAAGTCATGGCTGTCAGTGTCCATTCTCGATTCAGGGCAGACATCCCAAAAGTTGTTTCCTCCATTGTTGAACTAGAATATCTTCTGGGCTGGAATGCTGTGAGTGATTAATGTGAACTACCTGGGTATCCTCTTCAGACCAGGCTTATTTTAGTTGGGCTTTACTTCTCTCCTGTAAGGACATGAAGATTGCTTATTTTTAGTATAATACGGTAGAA
Source organism: Lynx canadensis (assembly GCF_007474595.2). Classification (NCBI taxonomy): domain Eukaryota; kingdom Metazoa; phylum Chordata; class Mammalia; order Carnivora; family Felidae; genus Lynx; species Lynx canadensis. Next base: position 232,048,185 of record NC_044303.2, on the reverse strand, counting down.
TGGAGAGTGTTCTTAAAAAGGTAACAGGAAGTAAGACCCCAAGGGAAAACTGATTAATTCAGACTATATTTTTAGAATGCTATTGCAGTGGGCTGGGCAAGATATTATATAGGGGTTTAAATTCAGGCAGTGGAAATGGAAAGAATGAGAAAGAAGAAACAGATCAGGGTAGAATTAATAGAAAATAGTGATTGATGAGGTGATATAGGAAGGAAGATTTAAGAATGATTTCTGGTGTAGTTTCATTAGCTCTGAATGGGAAGAGACGAATTCAGTTTTGGATATTGTATTTTCAACAGGTGCCATAACAAAGGATCACAGACTGGGTGACTTAATAGAGGGTTATTTTCTCACAGTTCTGGAGACCAGAAGTTTGATACCAAGGTGTCTGCAGGGCTGGTTTCTTCTGAGGCTTCTCTCCTTGCTTGCAGATTTGTGTCTTCTTGTGCCTTCTGTATGGTTTTCTCTCTTTGCATGTTTGTGCCCTAATCTTGTTTTTACAGAGGCACCACTCATGTTGACTTAGGGCCCATCCGAATGATCTTTATTTTTTTAACTTAATTATCTCCTTAAATACCCTGTCTAGAAATACAGTCATTCTGAGGTTCTAGGTATTAGGATGTCAGTTTATGAATTTTGGTAGAGCTGGTGGAAACAACACAATTGAGTCCATAACAGGCATAAATTCTTGAAGGCTTGGAAGACATGGAACATTTTCTGTACACTTATTTCTTATAACTGAACTTAATTACAATGTCTTTTTTACTTTTCTCTCTCACTTCCCTGCTTCCACTTGTGTATTCTGTACTGATAGGTTAATAAGGTATGATTTGTATACAATCAAATTTAGTATTTTTGGTGTGTAATTCTATTATAGCACTTTTGAGATAGAAGATTTGGAGGTTCCTTGTCTCTTTCTTCCCCATTTATCAAATATTGAATTCCCCCATTCTTAGCCATTTCAAAGTTCCTCAGAGGCACTTTTATTAAATGGAAGTTTGTAGACCATTGGACTTAGGATTCCTTTACACTTTTTTTTTTTTTTTTTTAATTTTAGAGAGAGTGATCAGGAGAGAGGGACAGAGAGAGAGAGTGTATGTGTGTGTTTTAATGTTTTTATGTATTTTTGAGAGAGAGGAGAGAGAGGGAGCAAGAGCACAAGCAGGGAAGGTTAGAGAGAGAAGGAGACACAGAATCAGAAGCAGGCTGTAGGCTCTGAGCTGTCAGCACAGAGCCTGATGCCGGGCTCGAACTTGTGAACTTCGAGATCATGACCGGAGCCGAAGTCAGACGCTTAATCGACTGAGCCATCCAGGTGCCCCGTGAGAGAGAGGAATCTTAAGCAGAGGCTCAATCCCATGACCTGGAATCATGACCTGAGCGAAATCAAGAGTTGAACGCTAACTGACTGAACCACCCAGGTGCCCTTCCTTTTACACTTTAAATACTGAGGACCCATAGGACTTTTGTTTATTTATTTTTTATTTTTAATTTTTTTATTAACATGTATTTATTTTGAGACAGAGAGAGGCAGAGCATGAGCGGGGGAGGGGCAGAGAGAGAGGGAGACACAGAATCGGAAGCAGGCTCCAGGCTCTGAGCCATCAGCCCAGAGCCTGACGCGGGGCTCGAACTCACGGACCGCGAGATCGTGACCTGAGCTGAAGTTGGACGCTCAACCGACTGAGCCACCCAGGTGCCCCAGGACTTTTGTTTATATAGGGGTATTCTTTTACTCTATTAGAAATGAAAACAGAACTTTTAAATACAATACATGTTAACAAAAATAACTTTATGATAAATGTATTTTCCAAGACAAAAACCTCGGTGAGAAGAGTATCATTGTTTGAATTTTTTGCCAATCTCTTTTATGCCTGGATTCTTACAAGACAATTGGATTCACATCTCTGCCTCTGTAGTTCCTCTTGCCATATGTTTTGGTTAAAGTGTATGAAGAAAATTCGGCTTCACGCAGGTAATTTGAAAAGGGAGGTATATTTTCAGGTAATTTTTGATATCCTTTGATACTATGCCAAAAGTTGACAAGTAGTAGTTTCTTTAAGCAGTATTACATCTGAAAACATATATATCACCTTTTAAAATTAAATCAACTTAAATTAAAATCCATTGGTCTGATGGCTCAGGATAGTCCAGGAATAGACTCATACGTATATGGACAATTGATTTTTGACTAATCCAGATACAAAAGCAGGGGTGCCTGGTGGCTCCATCTGTTGAGCGTCTGGCTCAGGTCATGGTCTCAGGGTCATGGGATCGAGCCCTGTGTCGGGCTCTGTGCTGAGCCTGGAGCCTGCTTGGGATTCTCTCTCTCCCTCTTCCCCTCTGCCCTGCTTAACTTCCTTACTCTCTTTCTCTCCCCCCCCCCCCCCAAAAAAAAAAAGGAAAAGAAAAAAGATACAAAAGCATTTCGGTGGAGAAAGTATAGTTTTTTCAACAAATGGTGCTGGAATAATTGACTGTCCAAAGCAGAAAATGAAGTTTGAGGCATTCCTTGGACCATGTACCAGAATTAGCCCAAAGGGATGTAGATCTAAATGAAAAACCTAACTGTGAAGTTTTAGAAGAACATAGGAGAAAATCTTTGTGATCTTGGGTTAGTCTGCTAAGATTTCTTAGGTACAACACTAAAAGCATGATCCCTAAAAGAAGAAATTGTTAAATTGGATGGCATCAAAATTCATCACTATTTAGAGAATGAGGACATGCCACAGAAAATGTTTGCAAAACATATATCTGATAAAAGGACTTACTGGAGTATATAAGAAACTCTCAAAACTCAATTAAGAAGAAAACAAATGACCCAATTAAAAAAAAATTTTTTTTAATGTTTATTTTTCAGAGATACTGAGTGTGAATGGGGGAGGGGAGAGAGAGAGGGAGACACAGAATCAGAAGGCTGCAGACTCAGCTGTCAGCACAGAGCCTGATGAGGGGCTCGAACTTGCCAACTTCGAGATCTTGACCTGAGCCAAAGTCAGACACTTAGCCAATTGAGCCATCCAGGCGCCCCACAAATGACCCAGTTTAAGAGATGGCCCAAAGATTTTGGAAACTTCACAGAGGATATATGCACATGGCTAGTAAGCATATAAAAAGATGCAGAGCATCACTGGTCGTTAGGTACATGCAAATCAAGATGACAGTGAAAGAATTCACACCCACAGCAATGAGTGTAATCAAAAGGGACGGATAATCAGTGTTGTTGGGATTGTGGAGAAATTGCAGCTTCCATTCATTTCTGGTGAGAATGTATATAGTGTGGCTAATTAACCTCAAAAAGTTAAACTGAGCTGCCAATTCCATTCCTAGGTATATACCCAAGAGGATTAAAAATGTCACAATTCCGTTTGTCTATTATCTGATGAATGGATAAGTAAATGTGGTAGATCTATAAAATGGAATATTTGGAAATACAAAGGAATGAGATACTGGTATGTATTACAACTTGGCTGAACCTCATAAACATTATGCTAGGTGAAAGAAGCTAGTCCTGAAACACCACATTTCATACGATTCAAATTGTGTGAAATATCCCCAATAGGCAAATCTATATAAAGACAAAGAATGAGGAGTGACTGTTAATATATTGTTACAAGGTTTCTTTTTGGGATGATGAAGTTGTTAAAAAACTAGATTGTGGTAATGGTTGCATAACTCTGTACATAAATTAAAAACCATCAGATTGAATACTTTAAGTTGTTGAGCTTTATAATTTGTGTATTTCAATAAAGCTGTTAACAAAAGAAGACTACGATGAGATATCTCTATTGTGTACCTGTTAGAAAGGATGAAATTGTAAAGGACGACCATACCAAGTGTTGGTGAGAATGTGGAACAACCGGCGCTTTCGTGTACTGCTGGTGGGAATGTAAAATTGGTACGGCCACTTTGAAAATCAGTGTAGCGGTTTCTTAGAAAGTTAAACATGCACTTAACACACGATCCAGCCATAGCACTCCTAGGGTTTACTAGGAGAAATGAATGCCTACAAACTCGTATGTGCACGTACATAGCAGTTTTATTTGTAAAATCCCAAAACTTGCACTAGCCCAAATGCCCATCAACAGACGAATGGATAAACAAATTGTGACACATCCATACAGTGGAATACTAGTCTGTGCTAAAAAGAAATGAACTTTTGATACACGTAACAACATAGATGAATCTCAAAATAATTAGGATGAGTGAAAGAAGAAGCCAGGGTATGTGCCACTTACGTAAAACTCTAGAGAATGCAAGTTAATCCGAAGTACTGGAATGCAGATAGGTACTTGCTTAGGAATGGGGCGGAGAGGAGAGTGGGACAGTGAGATTATCAAGGAAGTTGAGTTAATTTTGGTGGTGATGGATACCTTATTTCAGTTGTGGTGACCGTTTTATCATTGTCAAGTGTACCAAGTGATATTTAAGCGCATTTTATTGAATGTCACTCATTCCTCAATAAAGCTATTTTTAAGAATCTATTGGGTTGTTTTTTTACTCATGCATGGTTTTGTAGCATGATGTACTGATCTTTTGGTAGGTAGTCGCTGAGTTCTGCATATCTTCCAAATGGTAGTAGAAAAGCTGCCATTCACTAACGTCACCACCTAGCTCGTCTTGAAAAGCCTTTTAGGTATTAGAGAGGCTGTTATGCTCGTTGTGACGGGTACAGGTTTTCTAAAATCATAATTTTTGTCTGAAAGTTTGATTTTTATCATTGGCAGTAAATATCGTTAGTTGTTTTCCTTCACTCCTGGGCTCACTTGATTCTTTTGTGATAAAATGTCTGCCGAATACTTAGACCTGAATAACTGTTTTGTTTTTGGTTTCTCAGTTTTTTTACCCATGGTGAACATGATGTTTCAAAAAACAACATGATGTCCCATGGAAGGAAAGAACAGCTAGTCCAGCTGGCGAGTCCAAAGAATTGTACAAGTGCTGTTTCTTGTGGTAGCCATTGCTGTCGAGCTCAAGTCCAGGATGATGAGCCCACACTCCCTGTATTTTTCCAATTCTAACCTTCCACTTGGTTTTTTAAATCTTCTTTTTCTTTTTTTTCTGTTTTTTTTTTGTTGTTTGTTTTTTGCAGTCTTGGTCTAGTGAGGAGACAGAAAACACACAGTAATTTAGCCAGAGGAAGTTGAAAGAATTGTTAAGCTACAGTAAGAGCGTAGCTATAAAGGTGTAAAGCATACTGTAAAGGGTACGTTGGGCAAGAGGGAGTCTATCCAAGTAGGGACACATTCTGAATTGGTGGGGCCCCCCTCACGTCTGTGGTTCAGACATTGGAGAAATGTGGAGTTGTTCAGAGCTGCTCTGCAGTTTCTGGGCAAGCAGGGAGCAACCCTCCAGGGTGCAGGCAAGCCAGAGTTGATGGATGGGCATGCGGAGGAAGTTGGATACCATTGTTAGGTACAAGGCCTGGAGTGTATTGGGTTCTTCTTACCAGTAGGATTGTGAAAAGGTAGACATTATAACAGACCTACTGACAGTGCAGCAGGAGCCGGAAAACCACTTCCTTCTTCTTGCCTTGTCCCTCCAGCACCGTGTACTGACATGTTTGTGTAAAGAAAGGCTTAAGGATTCATTCTCTTACCACTGGACGGGTACTGAAGAACGAATCTGGAGCTGAGAGGGAATGCGTTGATACCTGGCCCACCCCTCCCAAAGCCATTGGAGCCACTGCCTGTGCTGCTGGCAGAATCACCACCAGGATCTCTAACTACTGCAGGAGTCCGCAGCACCTGCAGGTAGCTGCCTGCCACTGCTGTTTTTAGAGCCAGTAGTAGGAAATGGCTTTACCTTTTCCGGCAAAAGTGCTTCTTGTTGACCGAATGCAACTCAAGCCTAGTCAGCAAAGAAGCCAAAAAAATGTGGTTTTCAGGCTTCCAAGAGCAACAGTGCAGGTGAATGTTCATATTTGTAGTAAGTAATCTGGAGAGAGAAAATAACTAAACCTTGGGGTATATGTAGAATTAGGATTTTGAATCCTGTGCTTGCAAGGCCTAATTATGTACATTTTTTTATAGGCAAACTTTTCCAGGTAGAGAGTGGCAGTGAAGCACTAGAAACTTTGGGGAAGGAAGGCAAGAAAATCACCAGTGTTCTCATCTAACCAATTATAATGGCTATGTTGGGTTTTTTTTTTGTTTTGTTTTGTTTTTGTATTTTCTCTTTTAGGCTATTCTGATATTTTTACCTAGTAGGAAGTACAGTGTGTATTTTATTTCAGTTTTTATTCCTGTTTTGTTTACTTAACATTTTGCATTTTTCTATATTCCATGTAGTGAATGTACCACAATTTAATATGCCCATTCCCCTGGTTTTGGGTATGTAGGTTATTCACTGACATTTTGAGTAATATTTTTCAATCCTATATTAATATTTGCCTACTGTGATCATAGCTACTAATTGTAAAATTTTATTGGTAATCAGATATTAAAAATCCTTTGTTACTTCAGCCAAATGACTCAAGGCCAACATTAACAATCATAATTCATGTTAATGGTATATACCCTTAATATGATGTGATGAAAATGGCACTTTGCCTATGTGATTTTCTTCCCTCAGACCTATAGCCCCATATTCTAATCATGAGCATAACATGAGACATTCTGAAAAAGACATCCTACAACATACCTACCCAATACTCCTTAAAACAACCAAAGTCATCAGAACAAGGAAAGCCTAAGAAACTGCCAGAGCCGAGAGAAACTCTTAGCCAAGCTAAGGAGACATGGCAGCTAAATAAACGTCAGGTGGATTTTGGAACAACAACAACAAAAAAAAGGATATTTGGTGCAGAGAAAGGAAATCTGAATGAACTGTTGATTTTAGTTTATGATAATGTGTGAATATTAGTTCATTAGATTCAAACAAAAGTACCGTCCTAATGTAAGGTGTTAAAAACGTGGCACTAGGTGCTGTGCGTATGAGAACACTGCGCTGTCTTCTCAGATTTTCTGTAAATGTAAACTTGTTCTGGAAAATGAAATCTTTTAATAATTTACCAACCCTTTGCTTTTTGAGTTATCATTAGTTGATTACCTGAAGGATTGTGCAAACATTTTAAAATCTTATGTGGAAAAACATTCAAGGTAGATGATGGCCTAAAAATAATGACATCTACCCAAAGCTCTTCTTTTTTCTGTAGTAGGTGCTTAGGATACATTTGGTGAACTGGATTATTGGCTAGAAAAATTGATGGGATGGGCCAAACCAATATGGGTGTTGACTTCCACAGCTGACTCCAACTTGGTAACCTACTCTTCTTACTGGTTGTTCTTTTCTCCCTCCCTCTCATTTCCTGGGCCATCTCCATACTCAGTTACTAAGGATTTGAAGTTTTTCAGTAAAAAAACAAAAAAACGCACCTTTATATTTATTGAGCTAGGCTCTGTGCTATTAAAAGGTATGCTTTTGTGAAGATATTAGGTATTCAGATAAAGCCACAAAAGTTGCCACACGATTAAACAGAAGAAATTTATTTTTGAAAAGCGGGAAGAGCCTGGGGAGAGGGAAGGGGGGAAAAAAAGGCAGGAAGAGTTTCTCTTCACTGTTTCTAAGCAGGTTTGCATTCCTAACAAGTAAAATGCGATGTTTTTACTTTGGCCTGACAGGGTTTGTAGTTTTGCTGCATGTAAATCCGGTGGGAGCCTTGTTCTACCACAGAACTTTATTATTTCAGTTTTACTAAAAGGCCTCAGGCTGTGCCTTATGCAGACTTTATTGTCTTATAACCTTGGCCATATTATTCTGTTGAGGCGTTGGGTGGTGTGATTGATTTTAGTATACAAAACAGGTTAGTCTTTCTTTGACTTTCTGTGTTGGTGGTAGTTGTGTTTTAGTTGCTCCCCCCTGCCCCCGAAGCTGCTAAGACCCTTTCTGAAACAGGATAGGCTAATTTATGTCTTAGGCGCAACTCAGAAGTCACGGCAGCTTAAAGCGACAGAGATTTCTTTCTCCCTGAGCATCATGTCTGGTACAGGCTGAGGAGAGATGCCCCTGGTACCTGTGGTCATGTGGAAACCTAGATTGCTGGAAGCTCCATGTTAGTGTGCTTCCACAGTCATTAAGGCAGGAAAATGCAGTGTGGTGAGTTGTGTTCGTTAGCTCCTAGAGTTTTCTACCCAGAAGTGGTACACATCACTCTAGCTTGTATTTCATTTCTAATTTCAGAGTGGCAGGGAGGGCAGTCCTATTATTTATCCAGAAAGTGGAATGCCAGAGATATTTAATGTCCAGTGCTGATGATTTCCACAGTCCCTAATGGCATTAGTTCCTGTCTGACTGGATGAAATTAATGTGCATGTTGGGATACGTTTCAGTATGCAACTTCATCAGACTACATTTGAGTGAGGGAACAGTAACTTTTTTTCATGTCATTACCCTTTCCCATTTGTTCTTCAATTAAGGTATTTAAACGATACTTTAATTTACCTTACTATTTAATGTTCATGGGGTTTTTTGTTTTTGTTTGTGTTTTTGTTGTTTTTTTTTTTTTTTTGGTCTGGGTCAGTGTGTAGTTTTTTAATTCCAGTGTAGTTAACATACAGTGTTATATTAGTTTCAGGTATACAATATAATGATTCACCGGTTCCTATATTAGTGCTCATCATGATAAGTGTACTGTTAATCCCCTTCACCTAACACCCATCCTCCCACCTACCTCCCCTCTGGTAGCCACCTGTTTATTCTCTGTAGTTAAGAGGCTGTCTTTGGTTTGTCTCTCTCTTTTTTTCTTTATTCATTTGTTTTGTTTCTTAAATTCCACATGTGAGTTAAATCATATGGTATGTGTTTTTCTCTGACTTTTTCACTTAGCTATAATCTCTCTGGATCCATTCATATGTTGCAAATGGCAAGATTTCATTCTTTTTTATGGCTGAATAACAATCATTGTATGTGTATATAACATGTCTCTCTTTTTTTTTAATGTTTATTTATTTTTGAGGGGGAGAGAGAGAGAGAGAGAGAGAGGGAGGGAGGGAGGGAGGGAATCCCAAGCAGGCTCCGCTGTCATTGCAGACCCCACGCAGGGCCCGAACCCACAAACCATGAGATTATGACCTGAGCCAAAATTAAGAGTCAGTTGCCCGACAGACTGAGCCACTCATGCGCCCCTACAGCACATCTTTATCCATTTATCAGTGGTAATGTCCATGAGTTTTTGACAAATGCAGACAGTCATGTAGCTAGCACATTCAAGGTATGGAATAGTTCAGCCACTTCTCAAAATACTCCTGTTCCCTTTTTTGGGCAGTCCCATCCCCAGAGACCCTGGCAACCACTGATGTGTTTCTGTCTCTAGTTTTACCTTTTCTAGAATGTCATAAATGGAATAATATAGTATGGAGCTTTTTTCAGTCTGGCTTCTTTTGCTTAACATATAATTAATTTGAGATTTATTTACATTGTTGTATATATCATTATTTCATTCCTTTTTATTGCTTAATAGTATTCTGTTGTAGAAAAGAATATCAGGGGGCGCCTGGGTGGCGCAGTCGGTTAAGCGTCCGACTTCAGCCAGGTCACGATCTCGCGGTCCGTGAGTTCGAGCCCCGCGTCAGGCTCTGAGCTGATGGCTCAGAGCCTGGAGCCTGTTTCCGATTCTGTGTCTCCCTCTCTCTCTGCCCCTCCCCCGTTCATGCTCTGTCTCTCTCTGTCCCAAAAATAAATAAACGTTGAAAAAAAAAAAAAAATAAAAAAAAAAAAAAAAAGAAAAGAATATCAGATGTACCACAGTTTATCTGTTCTCCAATTGCGGAATGCTTGGATTGGTTGTTTCCAGTTAGGGGAAATTATGAATGAAGCCATTGTACAAATTCATGTGGGTCTTTATGCAAACATAAATTTTCATTTTATTAAGTACCTAGGAATGGGATTGCTGGGTCATATGGTAAAAATGTTTTATTTTTTTTTCCTTTTTGTCATTTTAATCGGTATGTAGTGGTATCTTACTGTGATTTAAATTTTTTTGTAGTAAAATATGCATAACAAAATTTACCATTCTAATCATTTTTAAGTGTACAGTTCACTGGAATTAAATATAGTCACATTTAATTGTTGTGCAGCCGTCACCATCTTACTGTGATTTTCACTGCATTTTCCTAATGACTTCATTCTTATGTATCCTTCCAGAAAAAATGTTTAGCTCTGTATACCTATGCCTTGTTTCAGATTTTTTTACTGGAACACGGATTGACAGGGAAGAAGCTTCCATTCCTTCCTAGTCCACACACAGACTGGATAAGGAAATTTAATTGAGGATATAGAGTGAGAGCAGGTGCAGCCTTTGTTGGCAGCTTTTCCCAGCTTCCAGTTCCCTAATAAGGTGTGGCTATGCCCATGACACAGTCTAATCAGGGATTGGGGACTGCTAAACTGCCAAATGTTGGCCTTACAAGTATTTTATAGCTAGGGCTTATCACCATTCTAGTTTATACCAACAATCTTCACCTTTCCATTTAGGGTAATATTTATACATGAGGTGCTTTTGAACGAAACTTAGTCACATCTTCATGATGTGGGAAAACAAAGGGTCAGTACTGCAGAAGAGATTTGTAATATTTTTTGGACCAAGTTCCATATTAAAGTCATTTAGAATAAATGGTTTTTAAATTAGAATTGGGTTGTTGGTGCACAGAAATAGGCTTTTAGGAATGTTGAGACATATTTTTTAAATGTTACTCTGCTTTCTTCCCCTGATGAAGATATAGCCAGTGAAAGTTTTATCACATTTTATTTTACATTTTTTTAAGTTTTTATTTTGAGAGAAAGTGAACTGGGAAGGGGCAGAGAGGGAAAGAGAGACTCTCAAGCAGGCTGCACGCTGTCAACGCAGAGCTACAGCTCCTTTTCAGGAGCCCCACCCAATCTGGCCAATACACGGTCCTCCCTATAGCTTCCTCGTGCCACATGGGGGCTGCTCCGTCCTTGTGGGGCTGGTCCCCATTGCAGGATGAGCCCAGTGGCATCAACTGTTGGCACACACATGAGTATCCCTTCCCCGTTGTCACTGCATCCTGTTGGCAGCAGTGTGCCCACAAAGGCACTCCTTACTCAGTCACCTTGTTTCTGGAGGGTGACATAACTACCCTTATTTGTGTGGGTGCAGCAGTATTGCCGCTGCTTTCCTTTACACTGTGTCCTGATGGCATTACACTCCGTGCCACACTTTTGCTGCTGTGCCCTACTTCTGCAACTGCCTGAGAGCTGCCTGCAGAGACAGGGTGAGGTGGGACTGCTTTGCCTCGGGTCTGCATTGGCTCACCCACATTTGCACCCAAACCACCCTACCTGATTAATCCCTCTGTAGCACATGCCTATCTCTAAAGTCGATCCACGGGCATCCTAGCGCTTGTGGCCTGGTGTGGTCATGTTCCATATGGCTTTGAGTGCTTATTCTGCTCATACCTGGATAATTCTGATAATCGTGGAACTAATCGATGCCCATAGGCACCAGCATCTCTGGTGATTCTAGATAACCCAGATTGGTTGCCTGTCTCTTGGACCTGTCAACTACTTTAGGTAGAAGTCCCAGTGCCTTTAGTGGCGACCATCACGACCAGGAATCCAGACTTGGTACCATAAATGTAGCTTGATGGTCAAATACCATAAATGTAGCTTGATGGTCAGATACCCCAACCAAGAAAGACCACAGATGCACAGATGACCTGCTTGCGACCAGGGAGAGCAGTGATGAAAAACAACACTGGTCTCTTTTGAGGTCCTATAGTTGGAATGAGTCCATTTTAAATCCTTTGAGGAGGATCCGTCGCAGGGCAAGTCTGGTGCTGACAGCTGCAGTAATCCCAGCTTCAGTGCAGATACCGAATTCGGTGTACTTAAAATGTTCGTGTGATATTGGATCTCCTGCTTCCCTGTGGGTCTACCGCAGGGTCCTTGCAGGTCCCCACCCCCTGCCTCTAGTGAGCTCCTGGCTCTTAGCCTAGTTTCCCTAGGCTGAAGTGTATGTTTGGAGAAAATTAGAGTACTCAAAGCAGACTTGAGCTGCCAGGATACAGCCCCGGGAATCATGGAATTCTAGTGTGGTTCTATTTTGTTTGTGTCAGAACTTTGCAGTGGCTGATTGGGCAGAATTGTTGGAACATTCCTATTGTCGCAAGAGCCCAAAGTCTTAGAATGGTGCAAGACGGACCAGAGTGAAAACTTTTGCCAAAGATGTTTTCGTTAATCAAGGATGAAGGTGAAAGTGGGAGGTTTGAGGAGGCTTTGGATCCGTGTACCCAGTGCAGTTCTGGCTGTAAACAGATGCACATCGCCAGCATTGTTCTCATGACCCCACAGGCTGCTTCCAGGAAACCAAAGTCCTTTGAGTGGTGGTAGCTGGAGGGTGTGGTTCCGAAGCTGAAGCTGAAAGGCACAACCCTGAGTGTGTGCTTGATTTGACTCAACCTGGACAACCCCTCCCGGCTCCTGTGCAGACAGAATCGGCACGGCAAAAGCTCTTCCACGGGTGGTGGTATATGCCCTTTCTGTGTTGGCAGTGATTTGTCTGGCTTATTGATAACCAGGGGTATTAGCGTGCTGAACAGTTAGCCAGCCTGAGTCCTCAGAATCTCTCGTATTTGGTAAGTGGCATTCAGCCACTCGAGATTGAGCAACACGGTGCTTTTTAATGTTGGGGACCAACTACCACACTGCTTAGCTCATGTGCAGCCTAGTCCCACGGGTGCTGGGGACTGGTTAAATGCATTAATAACGGGCTTGGATTGTAGTTACTCCCCATTCACGAGAAATTCCCTGTGAGAAAGTAGGTCGAAAGTTTGCCTTAGTCCCTGCCCCTAGTACACACTGCCTGTCGCCTTTCAGATCGACCACTTGGGGTGGGCACTTGGCCCTGAAGATCTCAGAGAAGATGGTCTAAATAAAAGTTGCGGCCAAATTTCCATAGGTGGTCTTGCAGAGGGAGCGTTACGGAGCCGGGAAGATTGCTCGCGTGAGGCGCTTCCTCTGCACCCCAGGGGCCGCCCCAGGCAAGAAGACGGACAGATGTGCTCTGAGCCATGTGGGGCCAGGTGAAGGTCTGCCGACCAGGTAGTCCAGGGCTCTGGCGGCTTTTGCTTAAGGTGACTTCTAGCTTGCCTCTCTCTGGCCTGGCACCTTTGTGGTTTTGGGGTGCCCCCTCACCCTGATCGTGTGTGTGTGCATGTCCTTAGACCTCTGATGGTGTGATGTGAAGCTAAAGGGGTGTCTCCTATGCTGCCCGCTGTTGTTACTGTGTCAAGTCCTTGGATACGTTTTTTGTGGAGTTTAAACTGTTAGGACCGGACTTAGGACTTGAAACTGTTGGGATTGTAGTTTAAAACTCTTAGGACACCAGTGGTGACCTGATTTTGCATATTTCTATTTAACGTTTGTTAGTTACAGAAGAGTGCAGTTTTAGGAGAATAGTTCTTATCAAAAGGGCAATTCACCTTTCTATGTATTAGGGAATTTTTTAGCTTTGAATATACTTATTATCACAGTCACACTTTTACATCTCTGCTGCTGACAGATTCTTGCTTTAACACAGTATTTTTGCTTTGAGGTTGCGTGTTTTTTTTTTTTCCTAAGTTTATTTTTGAGAGAGAGGGAGACAGAGCGTGAGTGGGGGAGGGGCAGAGAGAGAGAGAGAGAGAGAGAGAGAGAGAGAGGGAGACAGACTCTGAAGCAGGCTCCAGGCTCTGAGCTGTTAGCCCAGAGCCCAACGCGGGGCTCGAACCCATGAACCGTAAGATCGTGACCGGAGCTGAAGTCGGATGCCAAGTGTTCTGTTGTTTTTTTTTTAAGTTATAATGAAAGATAATTCAATTTATCTTTTTCGTTCACAGACATATGTAGAGTGTGTCGGTCAGAAGGAACACCTGAGAAACCTCTTTATCATCCTTGTGTATGTACCGGCAGTATTAAGTTCATCCATCAAGAATGGTGAGTCACCCTTACAGAAAATTTTATGTCTGAGCTTCAGTGTTGTCATTTATATAATAAAGGGGATTATTTCAGTGAACTTTCTCTATAATTATTTTTTAAAAATTTTATTCTGAAAATTTGGAAATTACCTATATTCATAATTACCATACCCTGTCATTTGGGTATTGTTTTCCAGGTGCGTGTGAGTACCTGTTTATTTCTGCCACAGAAAGCTTATTTTGTTCATTGGCAGTATGGAGGTTTTCGGATTCTACTTGTTGTGATAATAGCTTACGTTCATGCAGTGCTTTGTGCCCGGTGGTACTCAGTGCTTGTACACAATTCATTTAATTCTTAGAACCATGAGGTGGGATATTTTTATTATTATGCGGATGAGGAAACGAGCATGGAAAGGTTAAGTACCTTTTTCTAGGTCACTCAGCCAACCACTTAGTGACAACCAGGATTCAGACCTAGCTGCCTAGGGTAACAATATTATCAGACCAGCGTTAGAACTGATGTTGATGCTTGGAGATTCTTTTATATTCAAGGCTAGCTTTGAGGAGATTACAATTTAGTTAATTGAACTTTTTTAGTAATAGAAATACATATTTTTATTTGTTATAGTTTTGGACTGTCAGCATGAAGTTATAAAAAGCTAAAAAATGTTATAAATATGAACCTGTCAGAATTGTAAAAGCTCTATGATATATAAAATTTTAATAAAATAGAATGTTGGCTTTCAGTGAAACCTTAAAGTTTCTTTGCTGTAAGTACTATGCTTATTAATGTATTTTTGATTGCAGCTTAGTTCAGTGGCTGAAACACAGTCGAAAAGAATACTGTGAATTATGCAAGCACAGATTTGCTTTCACACCAAGTAAGTTCTTTAGAAGTTTGCATTGCGTTTTGGGGTTATAACTGGTCACATAAAGGTATTTAATAAAAGTATAAAATTTTGGGAAAATATTAAAAAAATGTTTTTTTAAATGTTTATTTATTTTTGAGAGAGCGTGAGCAGGAGAGAGGCAAAGAGAGGGAGAACAGAATCCAAAGCAGGCTTCAGGCTCTGAGCTGTCATCACAGAGCCCAGTGCGGGGCTCAGACTCACTAGCCATGAGATCATGACTTGAGCCGAAGTCGGACGCTTAACTGGCTGAGCCACCCAGGCGCCCCAGGAAAATCTTTTTTAAAACTACATGTCAGCTTTCAACACACAAATGCATGTGTATGTGAGAAAGAGTGATTTAATTTGTGAGATGTTCCTTTTTTGTTTATTTTTTAATTTTTTATTATGGACAAATTCAAACATTAAAAAAAGGTATAATAAGCCCCCTGTTCATATCTCTTAGTTTGACTCATTTTCAAATCATGGCCTTTACATGATATTTCTTACCTGTGTTCTTGTTCCCCACCTCCCTATCCTTTTTAAAGGAAATCTCATTTATTTTCATTGGTACATATTTTAGTATGTATCTCTGAACAATAAGGATTCCTTTTAAAAACAATAACTTTAGGGGCATCTGGGCAATTCAGTTGGTTGGGTGTTCAGCTCTTAATTTTAGCTAGGGCCGTGGTCTCGCAGTTTGTGAGATCAAGCCTCGCATTGGGCTCTGTGCAGACAGCACAGAGCCTGAAGCCTGCTTGGGATTCTCTGTTTCTCTGCTCACCTCCCTCTCTCTCTCACTCACTCACTCACTCACTCACTCAAAAATAAACATTTAGGGGGCGCCTGGGTGGCGCAGTCGGTTAAGCGTCCGACTTCAGCTCAGGTCACGATCTCGCGGTCCTGGAGTTCGGGCCCCGCGTCAGGCTCTGGGCTGATGGCTCAGAGCCTGGAGCCTGTTTCCGATTCTGTGTCTCCCTCTCTCTCTGCCCCTCCCCCGTTCATGCTCTGTCTCTCTCTGTCCCAAAAATAAATAAACGTTGAAAAAAAAAAATTAAAAAAAAAAAAATTAAAAAAAAAAAAATAAACATTTAGAAAAAATAAAGAGATCTTTCTAAAACATGGCCAAACCTTCCTCTGAGTGTGTTGAACCAGATTTTACAGAGAGGTGGGGAGATCTGAATTTACTGTTTGGAATATTAGTTATTGTGCTGAAATTGGGGAGAGGCAGTTGGCTAACAGACATCAGCGGGGTGTTTGCTTCCACATGAAATGACTTTACTGTGGATTGTACTTTTTGAGTGCTATGTTTCAGGCTTGTATTTGGGAGGAGGGTTCTTTCTTCCTTTTTTTTTAAATTGGTGTATAGTTGAGACACAGTGTTAGATTAGTTCTGATGTACAGCATAGTGATTCCACAACTCTGTTATGTTGTGCTCACCACAAGTGTAGCTACCCAACTTTCACCATACAGTGGTATTATTGTACCATTGACTCTATTCCCTCTGCTATACTTTTCATCCCCGTGACTTATTCCGTAACTGGAAGCCCATACCTCCCACTGTCCTTCACCCATTTTGCCCCCCTCCCCTTTCCCCTTTGGCAACCACCAGTTTGTTCTCTCTACTTATGGGTCTGTTACTGCTTTTTTGTTTATTTATTTGTTTTGTTTTTTAGATTGCATATATGAGTAAAATCATATGGCATTTGTATTTTACTTACTTATTTCACTTAGTATAATACCTTCTAAGTCCATCTTTGCTGTCACAAATGGCAGGATCTTATTATTTTTCATGGCTGAGCAATATTCCTGTGTGTGTGTGTGTGTTTTCTTTATCCATTCATCTACCAGTGGACACTTGGTGGGTTGCTTCCATATCTTGGCTATTGTAAGTAATACTGCAATAAATATAAGGGTGCGTATATCTTTTCGAGTTAGTGTTTTTGTTTTCCTTGGGTGAATACCCAGTAGTGGAAAATCCTGGATTGTATGATGCTATATGTTTTTAATTTTTTGAGGAATCTCCATACTATTTTCCACAGTGGCTGTGCCAATTTACATTCTCACACCCATAGTGCACGAGGGTTCCTTTTTCTCCACATCCTCGCCAACGCGTATTATTCCTTGTCTTTTTCATAATAGCCCTTTGACAGATATAAGGTGATGTCTTAATTGTGGTTTTGACTTAGGAGGGTTTTCTTTAACATGCCAACAGCTTCACCTTTTGCTCCTGTTTGCTTTATCTGATCTTTAATTTGGGAAAACATATTGTTTGAATGCTAAAATATGTATAAATTAGCTATGCATGAAGTTCATGGTAGTGACTGAGGGAATATGAACTTCTCTTGAATCTTTTCTCCTGCACGGAAGCCTTTTTTGTTGGCTTCTGCATTTAACACGTGATTTGCTCTCTCAAATGAGTTCTGGGTAAATGTGGTATCATTGTGACTGTTTGATTCCCTTTTTTAATAGGAAAAAATAAGTGCAATACAAAGATTGAAAGTTAAGCTAGCACTACATGCCTATTTTATATTTATGAATTAAGCTATTTTTAAATCTTCATGAAACTATGTACTTTTTCTTCTCTTCTAGTTTATTCTCCAGATATGCCTTCACGGCTTCCAATCCAAGACATATTTGCCGGACTGGTTACAAGTATTGGCACTGCAATACGATACTGGTTTCATTATACACTTGTGGCCTTTGCATGGTTGGGAGTTGTTCCTCTTACAGCATGTGAGTATTCACTTCTCCGTGGTTGGAGTAATTTAAATCATATTTGTGTTCAAATGGTGTTTAATTATTTGATATTATAATTTCATGTATTTGGAAAGCCTCGCTTAGAAAACATCCACCTAAATTAAGAACTGTTATCAACAGATCATTTTATCAAATGAATGTGGGAAAGACAAACACAGCATACAGAGGCTAATAATGAAGGTTCATGAAAGAGTTGAAGAAGCAAAAGCAAATTATAATTGGAAGGACCATGATTTTTATTCTCTGAAGTATATTAGAAATTTCAAAGATTGCAGAAGATGGACTATTTTGAGGTTTTCTCCCTCTTTTAAAAGACAACTCATGTATCTATTATTATAGTCCTGAATAATTGGGAGGCTTATCTTTCAAGATATAGGAGGTTTTCTAGAGGTTGGTATACTAACCCTTAATTGATCCCTTTTGTGTTTTTACTTTTTTGTGTGTTTATTATTTAAATGTTTACTCATTTTTGAGAGAGCGTGTGTGTGTTCATGCACAAGCAGGGAAGGGGCGGGGGGGGGGACAGAGGGTCCAAAGTGGGCTCCGTGCTGACAGCAGTGAGCCCGATGCAGGTCTCAAGCATGTGAACTACAAAAATCACAACCCAAGCCAAAGTCTGACATTTAACCGACTGAGCCACCCAGGTGCCCCTGTTTTTTGTTTTTAAAGACATGCAGAAGGTTAGCTAGCATATGGTTCCAGAGTGTGCAGATATGATTCTTTGGAATTAGATGCAAATGAGATTTTTAAATAAGCATAATTCATATCGTCGTTTCTCTTTAGAATAAAATACACTTGATCATGCATGAAGATGAAAGTCTTTGGGGATACATCAAATAGCAGAATAAGTATTGTTGAAGAGTGAGGTGGTGAACTAGGAGATTGAGCAAGGAGTTCTCTAGGATGGAACTCAGAGACAAGAAGTTGCAAGTATGAGGGGAAAAATCAGGAGGTAAAGGCTGTATCCAGTTGTTTCACAATCTGTCTAGTAAGTACTTTGAAAAGGTGAAAGAGATACTGGACATGAGGAAATGACCAGCCTCTTTTCGATTGAAAGACCGCTGACCATGATAAAGGACAGAGACTCATAAACCTAGACATTCTGGTCTTCCAGGGCTGAATAGGATGGTAGATAGTCCATTTTCAGATTGTCCTACAAAGTAGTGAAAATCAGACTGGCATTAGACTTAAAATCAGCAGCTTTGAATGCCAGAAGACAGCAGAGACTTCAGATTTTGACAGAATTTTTGAACCGGAAATCTACCCATAAATTATTCTCAGGTGAAGGGACAAAATGCAGACATTTCAGTCAGTGCAAAGGCACGAAAAGCTTGCCACCTCAGACTATTTATGAAGAAAGCATTTGAGGACATACTTCACCAAAATGAGTAAGAAATCAGAAAGGCATGAGCTACGAAGAAAAAGAAACAAGTGCTTCTCACAGCTAACCAGCAATTTTAATCTATAGTGATTGGTAATTTTTATTTGTGAGGGGACTGTGGGTGCTCTAGATACAGATAGGAAAATATAGTGTGACTGCATATTAAAAATAATAGAGGTAAGCAAATAGAGCCCAGAACTAGACTCACATCTGCATCATCACCTGAATCACAACAGAGGTACCACTGCTGTTCAGTGGAAGAAAGCTGATCCTTTCAATATATGGTACAGCATCACCTGGCTGGCCAGATGAAAAATGAACCATGTCATTATCTTACACCTGACACAAAAATTAATTTGAGTTGGATCATAATCTTGAATGTGCATGTTACAATCAAAAGACTTCTAAAAAAAAAAAAACATGGGAGAAAAACCATAAAAGAAAATACTGAATAAATTGGACTTCAGTGAAATTGAGAACTTTTATTCATGCTTAGATACCTTTGAGAAAGGCAAGCCACAGAGAGAAGATATTTGCAATACATACTTCAAACAAAGGACTTGTATCTACAGTATGTAGGGAACTCCTAAAAGTCAGTAAGAAAAAGGCAGACACCCCAAATAAAAAGTAGACAAAAGATTTGAACAGGTGTTTCTGGAAAGAAGATGATCTAAGTAGCCAGTGAACACACAAAAAGCTGCTCAGCATCATTAGTCATCAGGGAAATGCACAAGAAGATAACTGCTACATACTCCGCAAAATGGCTGAAACTAAAATACAAGACAGTGCCAAATGTTTCTTAGGGTGTGGAGCATCCGGAACATGCCTTTGTTGGTGGAGGGAATATATATGGTGTAACTACTTCAGAAAACTGTGTGGCAATACCTGACAGATGCTAAATATTATAAATACCTATGATCCAGCCTGAAGTTCCATTTCTGGGAATATAGCTTACAGAAACTACAGCCTGTGTCTTCTAAAAGACATGTGTAAGAATGATCACAGCAGCTTTGCTAATAGGAGTTCACTGGAACTAACCAAATACCTATCAACAGTAGAGTGCACGCATTGTGGTTTATCTATACAATGGAATACTACTTAGCAGTGAAAAAATAGGTGATTATTGTGATGCGGAATAACATGGATGAATTTTACTCTGAGAGAAAGAAGCGAGGCACAAAAGAGTGTGGATTGCATTTATGTGAAATTTTAAAGTAGGCCAAATTGGGGGTGCCTGGATGGCTCAGTTGGTTGAGCATCTGACTTGGCTCAGGTCATGATCTCACAGTTGGTGAGTTCAAGCCCCGTGTTGGGCTCTGTACTGACAGCTTGGAGCCTGAAGCCAGCTTCAGATTCTGTGTCTCCTTTTCTCTCTGCCCCTCTCCCACTTGCGCTCTGTATCTCTCTCTTGAAAATAAATAAGCATTAAAAAAAAAAATTTAAAGTAGGCCAAATTGATCTATGGTGATAGAGATCAAACTAGCAGCTACCTTTTGCTGGAGATTCCAACTGGGAAGGGGATTGAGGAGCCTTCCGCGGAGCTAGAAATGCTGAATATCTTGATCTGGGTGGTAGTTTCTTGGCTATATGTACATATATAAAAATTCACCCAGACACATACTTAAGATTCACGTAAATTTTACCCTAATAAGAAGTAACAAAATGAAACTTAAAACTGAGTGCCAGAAGAGTAGAAGTGGGATTGAGTTTTTATCCTGGGGAGCGGGAGTAGGAAACAGCAGATATTTGGAAAATCTAACAAAAGACAGGAAAGACAGGGAGAGAGGGTAGAGGGAGGGAAGTAAGAGAGGAAGGGGTAAGGTTGCAACTTCTGTGATCCTAAGACTTTAGATTTATCTATTGCAAGATAGGGGCTTATGGTTCTGTACAGAGAAAAGTGATTCACTGTAAGAGATAAGTACAGAGCAGCCCAGGCTAATGCTAGAGGGATGTCAGCAAATGCTGACAAAACAAAGGAACAGCATTAATCAGCCAGATGTCATTCAAGATGAAACACTTTAATGGGTAAAAAGCATTTATTTTGTATGAGTAAAATGCATAGGCTACCAAGCAAATAAAATTGAAGAACTTTTATGCACCAGAGAACAGGACTTCGAAGTATGTAAAGTGTTCATAGTCAAGTGGAAGACTAACCTCTCTAAAAGCAGTAGATCAAGTAATAAATTAAGTAGGGACTTAAAGAATTTACATAATACAGTCAACAAGCTGAATCTCTGTTCTCACTTGTTACGCACACACGCACACACTCATACTCAGAATTTAAGTTCTGCCACAAATACATGGCCTGTAACTTTTTTTTTTTTTTTTTTTTTTTTTAGTCTAACTTTTTTAAGTTAGCAGTGTACCCTGGGACCTTTCCATGTGAGAACTTGTTGAGCTACCTTAGTTTTTAATGGATGCATAGCACTCTGCACTGAGGACACCTGTAATTTATGAATCCATTTTCTTATCTACAGACATTTGGTCTGTTGTCAGTTTTACTTTGTTAAAACCATACTTGCTTGGAATATTTTATAAATGTATAGAAGTCATTTCTATTACAGAAATCTTTTCCTACCTTTTCATTTCGATTTGGCTTTTGAAAACAGCCGTTGAGGTCACTGAAAATTTTTGATACAAGGCCATAGGGAGTGCTTAAACTAATATACAAGTTCTGGTTAGAAGGAAAATCTCGGCTGTTTCCTCATGGGCCCCATTTCTGTTCTTGACTTTTCTGAGTAAGAGGATGAGGGGATGGCGGTGCGTTCACCCACACTTGATCTTTTTTTCCCTTCATGGCCAGACCCTTAGTCTGTGTTGTTTCAAAATTGGTTGTTAGTTTGCTATTCATGTTATTAGAACCTTTACTCTTCTGGAAAGTCCTCTTAATTTCAAATTGTATACCCTTGGAACTGAAACCTTTTATTTTTGTGAGCAGACTCCATGAATTTTAGCATTCTCAGTTCAAAAAAATTCTCTGTGTTGTAATTTGGAGGTCTTTAATGTAGATTTTTTTCCTTTTCAAACATCTAAGCTCATTCAATAGAAACAAGTCAGTCTATAGAGAATCTAAGCTCTCAACATTAGTGTGTGATGTTGACTCACTATTTTTATGCTTAATTCACCGTGTTGGGTTTTTTTGATGTAGTATTGTATCGTATTGCCTAGTATAGTGTTAAATGTAGTAAGACAGCCTTGCAAAGACTAAATATTTCAGTGGCTTTCACTTTACCGCTGTTTAATCGAGGCCCTGAGTTCATGGTGAGCGTTATAACCACATGCTGTCTTGCTCTTTTTGCTAGGCCGTATCTACAAGTGCTTGTTTACTGGCTCCGTGAGCTCACTACTGACACTGCCACTGGACATGCTGTCCACGTGAGTACTGAACCTTGTGAAGCTGGAAGGCTGCACAGCACAGAGAGTGCTCGTTTTTCCTGCACACATTTATGTTTCTTACAATTTGAAAATTCCTTTTGTTCCGAGGACAAAAAGTAACTTATGTGTCTTAGTCTGACAGTTACAGGTACAGAAGAAGTGGCTGATAACGCGTACATGTTTGTTTAAAAACAGATATGTTTTAAAGGACTGTTTTGTAACCGGGGGGCGGGGGGGGGCACCTCTTAAATAGGCTCATGCAATGTGAGATCTATGCTGCTGTGTTCCTATGCTGAGAGTTCATTTAAACATGTGTTTTTAATGACAGAGGCATTTGAATACAAATTTATTTTTTAAATGTTTCTTGTGATTATTAGAATATGGACCCTAAAAAAACTTGTTCGTGGTCATTGTTTTACTGTGTCTTAATTTGACATCAAGCATCGTAATAGCGTTTTTTGGGGGAAAGACGTGTGTTTTATTACTGATGTCCGAATTAGAAATGCTGTAAATGATTAACTGTGTCAGGATCACTAGAATATTCAGCCTGCCAAAATTGCACCTATATTTGCCAAATCTTTTGTACCCAGTTGACCTTAGGTTCCTGATCCTTATGTCAGTGAGAACAGAGAACAGTATCAAACCCTTCTGTGAACAAGAGTATTCAGAGTATATTACCATAAAAATAAGTCACTGGGCAAAAGGAGAGAGCAAGCTGTATTTCTAATAGAAAAGAAATTAGGAATTCTTTGAAGTCTCTTGCATCTGCATCATTACTTCTAATCAGGTTTCTAAATATTTAGAAACATTGGTTGTGTCTGTGACTTGGTTTTTCTACTTGCTGGTTATACCTTTTAGGATAGAACAGGCAAGGTACTTCATTTATGTCTGTTTCTTTGGCAGTATAGGGAATAATAGGTTTTCATTGAAGGTTTTCGGCTTGAGCCTTATTTACATTAGAATTGTTTTTTGTTTTCATTGTTGAAGAACAGCTGTGATAAAGTAATTTTTAGAAGTAGACAAAGGCCTCGAAATAGGGCACTGATGGCTGTGGCCATGACAAAACAGGGAAGCAGTAATTTAACACACTTGAAAATCTGGAACTAGTGTAAGGAGATAACCCTTTGTGTAAAAATACAGGCCTTTTGTGAAATGATGCAGTAGAAACCAACAGGATAGTGATCCCTTTTCTGGACATCAGATTTTTATCTCAGCCGTCCAGAACATGGTCTTAGTGTAGAAGTTTAAAAAGTCTGTCTTAAATGGCTCAGCTGTCATTTGTGTGTATGACATAGTTCACCTCTGACTTTCAGTTAGGAATTGTGTACAAAGCAAAGGTGCATATTAGAAGTAGTGAGGGAGGTCAGAAAAAGCAAGGGGTGACTGCTAAGTGGGATGGAAGTCTTATTTTAATAGGTATAAACTAATGAAAGAACCATTTCACGTAGGGAAGGCTTATTCCATTTAGTTTGGACTAAAATTCCGTAAACCATTATAGTTTATGAGTGTGTGTAGTAGAGGCCAGTCAGTATCTCAGTTGTTTAGAAAAGTTGGCTTGAGTTCCTATCTGGACAGTTTAATGAAGTAGAGACACATTATTTTTCTCATGGTTTCTGTTTTAATGGCTAAGTTAACATTTACCAAAGCCTGAATTGGGAGGCTTCGGCTATGTGAAAAACAGGTGTTTATGGAAGCCATGTCAGTGAAAATGCCGGACAAAGTGTAGTACTTTACTAGCCACCTTCACTTCTTATTGGTAGAACCGTTGAACAGCTGGTTATTTGGCAGGTGTGATCACTTAGGTGATACAGAGAGGTAGTTGGTTGTAACAGAAGGAACCCTAGCATTGGAATACGGTGTCTGTAGCTGGAAGTTTTTTGGTGACCTTGGGCAAATCACTAGAAATTTCTGAACCCATTTCCTCATCTGTAAAGTCAGGAAGATCATGCCTCAGGGATTTGGGTGGGCTATTCAAAGATTAAATTCATATATATCCGTAAAAACTCCATGTGAATTTTGAGTACTTGTGGTAGTGTTATAGCAGAATTATCCCCAAAGCTCAGAGCCGTTGCTTGCCTTACATTGGCAAGCTCCCCTTTTCTTTCTAATCTCATTGGTTGGTGAGCCACCAGAATCGCCTTCGAGACACTGCTGATTCACGGGAAGAACACCGAAGGCATGGATGGGGGGGATAGTCAAAAGAAATTGTAAACATGGTTTGGTTTTATAATTCCATGCTGCCTTTTACAGTTTGAAGAATTGAGCCAGTTTTCCTGAAAGCAATTTTAGGTAAACTACTTTTTTTTTTTTAGTGAGCATTATTTAATTTTCTCTATAGTATTAATTTTATTTCTGCAATTTTACTTTAAATTTCTTAATATTGTAGCTGCTGCTTATATATTCTGTAGCTAAGTTCTTCAGATCATCTCTAGGCACAACATACTAAAGCAGTTAATTACTGCTTTAAAACATACTGCCCCCAAAACTTACTGACTTAAAACAACAGTAATTTTGTTTGCTCATAATTCCGGGGGCCAGCAGTTTGAGCTGGGCTCGGCTGATCAGTTCATCTGTTGGGCTTGCCTCAGTTACTCATGTGTTGCCCTGGGTTTGGATGGTCTAGGATGGCTCTGGCTGGGGTGCCTTGGTTCTCTTCCACGTGGCCTCTCATCTCGCAGAAAGCCAGTGGGGCTTCTGTAGGTGGTGGACCCAGGGCAGCACTCTAAAAGAGTGAAAGTGGAAGCTCACAAGCTGTCTTCTAGGCGCTAAACTCAGACAGCCTCTCCTTCATCCAGGCAGTTCACAGAACCAGCCCTGACTCTAGATAGGAGGGAAAAGAACCCTACAAAGGGTTTGTTACTGTTTAAAACTGACGTCACACAGTTGTTACTCTTATTGCTGGTGACAAGTAGAGAGTAGAGAAGGGGGTGTTTTAGTCCCAAGCTATCAAAGTTTTAATAATCTGAAGGGTTCCTTAGCTCAGGAGTGGTTAGCATTCCTCTTTTGATTGGGATATATTCCAGATCATATCTGTGGGCCACATCAGTTCGTTAAGTTTGGAGCTTGTAGGCTGAGATTGCTCAAATGGGTCCTTCTTCAGACTTTCCATGGAGGAAAAAAGTCATTCCATTCTGAGGGAAGATTTTCCTAAGGCCACCAAGATTTTTGAGTTATCCTTGAATTATTCTGAAATCAGACATAGGCTGGGGAAGGACAAGCCCTTTCAGAGAGGGAGAGAACAAAGGTCTTTGGTGTCATGATAATGTATTTTCAGGTACGACTGTAAAGGAACCGTAATGTCTTTCAGAATTGGTTGAGGGACTACCGGTATGTTTGCAGTTGCCATCAAAATTCGATCTGCTTTCTAAGTGACACTTGTCTAAAGTGCGTTACAGACTTTGTCTTATACACTGCATAGCGAGTATCTCTCGGCCTTTCTTGGGCATTGTCATTAGGCCTTTCTGGAGGTGCTTCCGTCCCTTTCTATTTTACTGGTTATCTTCATGTGTGTGGGTCTCAGCCAACCAAGTTTGTTAAACTTGTGTGTAAAGTAAGGATAAGGAGAGTCTCCCTGAGGGTTGGACAATCACTCACCTCTAGTAAATTACATGTACGTTCGGTTGCTTTTGGTTTTTTGCTTTTTGCCTGCCCCTGTTTCTAAGCCATGTTCATAGAGAGGCTAGGTAGCTAAGTTCTGTGTAGTTCTTATGTTATTCTTTGCTTATTAAAATAAAAACACACATAGTAGAAATGTAGAAATAAATATATCTGGCCAGCTTATAAGATAGTTAGAATTTCACCATTCTCAGAAGTAATTCTCAGAGGCTGATTTCACCCAGAAAATGATGACTTCTTTTTCTGGCCATTCTTCTGACATTTAAGTGTAAAATGAAATGTTGTTACCTTTGTTTTCTTAATTTGAAGTGTTCTTTGGAGTAATTCTCTATAATTTTTTTTTAATAGGGACAATTTATTGGCGGATTGTTTGCAGGGTTGTTTCGTGGTGACGTGCACGCTGTGTGCATTCATCAGCCTCGTGTGGTTGCGAGAGCAGATAGTCCACGGGGGGGCACCGATTTGGTTGGAGCATGCTGCCCCACCCTTCAATGCTGCTGGGCACCACCACAATGAGGTAACTCCCTCGCCCCCGGTGATTCTATCTGAGTAGGACGTGGGAATTACTGTCCCCTTCTGAGACCTAAACCCTTGACTCCTGTGCCCCTCATTCAGAAGCAGGACAGTGAAAAGGTTTGGGAGAAGCTTAAGGGAGATGCAAAAAATCAAAAGAAGGCTACTTTTCCTTTGCCTCTTAATTTTCTAGTGAGATTGGGAACAATGGTGAGGGTGTACCGAAGCGCTCTTGCATTCTCTTTGCCTGGATTCACTGCTTAGCGCTGGCCCGGAAGTTACCATGTGTACTTCCTGGATATGATGCTGATGTGCCGCCTGGCACTAAGGAGGCTGCATACCTCCTTGGTTCATCAGTTTCTTCGTATGTAAATTGCTTGTGTTTCCTGCTCCCAGTAGCAACATTACCAAAAGTAGAAAAATCGGAACCCTGTTAACAGTCTGGTGCATTTTCGCTGTTTCTTGATGAGAGATGCCATGCTTAATGTTAGATACAGGAGCATTTGCTAGAAGTATTAAGAGAAAGAGGATAAGGTAAATGATTTTTAGTGTCTTGCTTGCTGAGAAATTTTGGGGCTGACAATGTCAAAATATTAACTACTTACGTTCGAAAACTACTTACACTTCATACAGTTTTATTATGAAAAACTGACTCTAAGATACTCAGAATGATAATTAACAACTTAATTTTTCATTTAAGGACCTTCTGCTGTGTCAGTGTGTAGCTTGGTCTCCTCAAATTCTGACATTCTTTTTAAAAAAATTTTTTAACGTTCATTTGTTTTTGAGAGAGAAAGCATGCAGGAGCAGGGGAGGGGCAGAGAGAGAGGACAGAGAATCTCAAGCAGGCTCTGCACTGTGAGTGCAAACCCCAACGTGTGGCCTGAACCCACGAACTATGAGATCGTGACCTGAACCAAAGTCGGACGCTCAACCAGTTGAGCCACCCAGGTGCCCCCAAATTCAATCATACTTTTTTCTTTACAGAGTTAAGAGTGTAACTTCTCCTCAGCAAATCACACATGCAAGATGTGAGACTAGAAAGAAAAGATACTTCTTATGTAGCATTACTACATTTATGGTCGTACCTCATATTTTGAAGCATTTAATGCAGTTTTTTAAGAATCTTTATTGACTCCATGGGGGTTCAGTGTTTTCCTTAACTGTAGCTGTGTCTTTGCATTTGGTCAGTAGCAGAACTTAGTAAGAGCCAGAGGAGAATGCATGCGGGAACTGACAGCGTCCATATGGATAGGTTCACCTACTGAGCAGGAATTAGACACCTTTTCCTCGAGTATTTAACTGATAACTGAGAATTAAGTTCTGTATCTGTACGGGTGTAAACGAATAGGTAATGAGTAAAACTATTTTCGTCCCTGAGATGGTCAGTGAAGGCAGTAAAGAAGAATTGCCACCCTTTCCCAGAGTTGGTTGTGAGGTTTGAGTCTCCTCATGAGCTGCCCCCGCCACCCTCCAGGGGACTCTGAGTTCTCTTTTCCCAGAGGTAAAGAATGGAGTTGGAAGGGTACCCAAAGACACTAAGAAATAGAGAAATTCAGAATGATCAAATAAGGTCACCACCAAATGAGATGGTGGCTCAGGAGCCAGAGGTCATCCTAATAATGGCTCCCCAGGTCCAGGTTCCACAAGAGCCTTCTGGGCTTCCCCCGGATGGCCTTGATGAAGACTGGAACACGTTGAGATCATTCCGTTGAAGGAATCCTCCCAACCCTGTAGCCTCCAGGCAGAGGTGGCAGCTGGGCTCAAGGGTGTCCTCAGACCTCTCCAGGATCTTGCTGGACAGTGGCTGAGACCCAGTGTTTACACAGAGGAACAGACTGGAGATGCTGGCGTACGAGTAATTCCAGGTTGTCTTGCCCGAGGAGCTCAGAGCGCAGTCGCAGGGATGGCAGCCTGGGGTCAGAATCCCTGGTTGAGTCTCATTGCTCCTCCTTGCTCAGCCTGCATGAGAAGTAACCAGAGTTCTCTTGTTGCAAGATCTGACTGCAGTCGTGGGAAGTCTAACCTTGGTTTTCCTTGAGTTTGCCTTTGACTAGTTGTAATAATAAATCAGAACTCAGGTCTGGATCTCTTCTGGCTGATGCAGCTCTGTTTCCTGAAACTGTGAACTCCAGCAGTTTCTCTCTCCTGTTGTTAAGACAGTCAGCCTGCTGCTTATTTTTACTCTGCTGAATGCCTCCTTTTTTTGCCTCCTTTTGTGACATGTTTTAACGTACTGTTTTTATGTATACAAAGGGAATATTGCTTTAACTTTCTGAATTCTCCATTCTTGCTTTGCTGGCATGAATAGAAGCTTCTGTAACCGCACCAGTAACTCATTTGGGATGTGCTTGAAATGTTAAAGTTTGGTCCTCAAAAAAAAATGTTTAAAGGTGAAGAAGGATTATGGAATCGTGCGTTCAGAATAGCCAGCCAGATTTGTTAACCCATTTCCTGTGCTGTTTTGTGAAATCCCTAAATTGTACTGAATGAATATAGACACTGTGACGTGAATTCACGCTCTTATATACTGAGTTGATCCAAAATCAGATACTTGTAGAAAAGGTGACTTTGAGAGGTGTGTTTTGGAATTTTAACAGTGTGTGTGTTTATTAGTTTTATTTTTTTAGCAGGAAGAGTGCTATTTGGAAATAGAGCAAAACTGAGACAAGTTAGCTAAATTTCTGGGCTTCTGTGTCACTTTAGGCTCCAGCGGGAGGCAATGGTGCTGAAAATGTGGCCCCTGACCAGCCTGCTAACCCACCGGCCGAGAACGCGGTGGTGGGAGAAAACCCTGATGCCCAGGACGATCAGGCAGAAGAAGAGGAGGAGGACAACGAAGAGGAAGAGGACGCGGGCGGGGAAGATGCAGCCGATGCCAACAACGGGGCCCAGGGTAATGGCCGCTGGCCCATCCTTCTGCTCCCTCCATGACCATGAACCCACTTCCAGCTTTCCTTGAGGAGAAGGACTAGAATTTTCAAAATTTTATGGGCTTGGAGTTGTATTTCCGGCCTGTTTTTACTCTGTTTTGCAAACTTGCATTTCTGGATATACATACTTGTAATTTTTTTTTTTTTTTCCTGTGAAGCAGGGTACATTTTGTGTTTTATTTATATATTTAATGTTTATTTTTGGGTGAGTGCAGGCGGGGGAGGGGCAGAGAGAAGGGGACAGAGGATCCGAAGCAGGCTCTGTGTTGACAGCAGCAAGCCTGATGCAGGGCTTGAACTCAACGAACCACGAGATCGTGGTCTGAGCCCAAGTGGGATGCTTTACCAACTGAGCCACGCAGGCGCCTCACGTTCTGTGTTTTAAAATCCTGCTTTGCATGGGACTTTTCTAGAATGAATAAGAAGAAGTTACTTGTAAGTTGTAGTAGATCCTAGGTTTTTTTTTTTTTAAAGGAATTTGATACAGATATATTTTATTCCTTTCCATTTCTATTAAGTCAGCACAGCTTTTTATATCAAAGAAGAATTCTTGAGGTGTACACGGCAGGCCAGATGCCATTAAGGAGGCCATTTCTCTTCTTTTCTAGCAGTTTGTGACTCCAGAAAGTTAAGAAAATCCAAGACTGTGCCCACCAGCCTGCTATATCGCTAGCTCACCACCTCCATTTCCCCCTCTCGCCCCAGAGTTTTCCTGTCAAGGACCATACTGTGTCTAGGCCCACTTGACATTGCTGACATCAGAGTGCCTCCCGGGCGCCGGCACTCGGGTCCCTGCCTTCATGGAATTTCTGGTCTCTGTGAAGAAGCAGGAATACCCAAGTGAACAAGTACCTCGTTACACATTGTGATAAGTGTGCAGGTTGCTCTGAGGATGCTCTTGGGAAAGACCCTTTTTAAGTAGGTTCTCCGGGTAGCTCAGAGTCGGTGACAGCTGGGACCTCGAAGGATGAGAAGCGAGTTGGGTCATGGGAGCAAGGGGCCTTCATTGGGAGGGGCGAGTGTGTGTTCAAAGGCTCTGAGAATATGGCCCTGATGCAGCCTCCATTTCCCTCTCTCGTCCAGCACAATAGCTCCTAATGAGCTGCTGTTCTCTGCTCTCGCCCCACTGTATTCTCACTGCGCAGAATGTTCCTAGTGCCTCCTGCCTTAAATTCTTGTAGTGGTTTCTCCGTTGTACTAAAGAAGAAAACATAGTCCAGTTTTACCTTCCCCGCTTGTATGATTGGATCTCTGTCTGCCTTTCATACTGTCTCTTCTGCCACCCTCCCCCCGTGAAGAAGTCTTGTCCCCTGCCTTCCTCACCTTTCTCAAGTTTGCCAGATTCATTCTAGTTTAGTTCCTCTCTTTCACATAATCGTATTTATTGCCTTTCCAACACTTAACCACAGTCTAGAATCAACTATGTATGTGTTTCATTTGTTTATATGTGTTCTTCCTGCCTAACAGGCCAAGTAATGTGGTTCAGCTTCTCATCAGTGGTTTACAAAACACCAAACTAAAAGAATGTGTTTGTGGTTCAGGTTCCATCAGTAATCTTTAAATGACAATTATATTTCCAGATGACATGAACTGGAATGCTTTAGAGTGGGACCGAGCTGCGGAAGAACTTACGTGGGAAAGAGTAAGATTCTTTCATGCATTCTAGTGTTGTTGTTGTTTTTAATTATTTTAATTATTTGAGAAAGAGCACAGGGCAGGGGCAGAGAGAGAACCCAAGCAGGCTCCTCACTGTCAGCGCGGAGCCCAGTGCAGGGCTTGAACTCACGAACCGTAAGATCGTGATCTGAGCTGAGATCAAGGGTCGGAAGCTTAACTGACTGAGCCACCGAGGTGCCCTGCGTTCTAGTGTTTTAACCTGAAACTGTGTTCTAAAGTCAGGCATTTTTATATTTATACACTAATTTTGTAGTCAACATTTGATGGAGACTGTGAACTTTAATTTCTAGAGAAAAGTGATGTATTGTTTGTGGTGAAAATATTAAAAATATAATCTTATTACTGACTATTTTTCTGTTTTCTGGCCTTTAATACAAACACATTGTGGACTTTTGGAAAATGAAGTAACAATTTAAATGAAGTATTATTCTGATACTGCAAGTTGATAGGTCCTGAAATCTTGACTGGCTCCATAGCTAATGTAAGAAGTAAACCCAAGATGGAATTGTTTTGATTTCATAATCATAAGATTTAGAATAAAAGGAGGCCCAGATATAAAACTCTAGTAAGTTTTTTACTCTGAAAATGATAAGCTATTTTAGAAAGTAGTGGGTAAGGATTATGTTTACAGATAATTGAAAATGAGCCTTTTTTATAAACAGAAAAAATATCCTGTTGCATCTTTAATTCATGTATATTGTTATTTATTTTAGATGCTAGGACTTGACGGATCACTAGTTTTTCTAGTAAGTAAAGCCAATATTTTTCAATAATAAGAGTTGTGACTTAATTATCTTAATGACTCAGCAGTTTCAAATTTACAGTATTATGTGCTGGCTTTTTACGCTAAAGGTCAGCATGCCCTGTGCCTTTTGATTACTTGATATGTTGAAGAAAGTCTGTTTTGTGTATTGAAAATATTGGCAAAGAACAAAGGTAATAGTATTTAAAAAGGTAATTATTGATTACTTGATTTTTAGAAAACAAAATGAAATACAGAATTGTAGTTAAGAAGAACTTGATCTTTTTTTTTTTTTTTTTTGTGGTCTTTTTAAACTTTGCAGTATATTAATTCATGCCTGAACTGGTGAAAATAGAGCAGCTTTGCAGTGTTCCCGGTGAGAGGCCCATTTTCATGTTAGGTTTCCACTGTTTGCCAAACCTCACCTATCTTCTTTACTTACTGGTAAAGAGTACAGCTCAGAGGTGAGGAATAGTTCCATAAAGGAGAAGTGATGCTCTTTTCAGGTTCTGTAATATGAAATCACTTGGGATTTTTGAGTATTAAGATGACTTTAGCTGCATGGGGAAGATTCCCTACTGCCTCAAACAATCATGTAAGGTGACAGTCATCTTGGAGGTGATAATACGTAGTAAGTAACTGTGGGGGTGGATGAATGGCCAAGAGGGAATGAGTATTCTAAGACCTCCACTCAGAAAACCGGGGTGCCATAGGGAAAAAAGGGACCAAGGAAGATCAAATGACCTTGCAGAAACCATGAGAACAAAATGGGCAGTGGAAAGAAGCACTGTGCAGTTTACATTCATAAAAAGTTCAGAATTAATGTGATTTTTAAATTTTCCTCCATTTGGAAATTTTCAGTGTCATCTGATTTAAACGAAATCTGGGTATTTTTTGTGAGAATCTGTAATTTGTAGTGGCTTCTTTCTGAAGAGGAAATGTTTATAGATTGATTTTTTTCCCTACATGTAACATTATGAACTTGAGCCTTATTAGGCTTAATTGTATGAGCTATGTAATGAAAAATAAGTTGCACATAATTTCTGAAATGAAATCTCAACATTCTAGAGTGAAAATTCCAGTCTCCTAACTAAGTGGAGTAGTCTCGTTAGACATATAGTAAGAATTGAGTATGTTTTATTAATGGCTCTTTTCTTTTAGGAACATGTCTTCTGGGTGGTGTCTTTAAACACACTCTTCATTCTTGTTTTTGGTAAGTGGTGTTTATACTGTTATTTATGGTAATAAGATAGGAGTTGTTTTTTTGGAGCCTTGTTATGGGTTTTGTTTTTGTTTGTTTTTTTAAAAATTTTTTTTTTTTTTTTCAACGTTTATTTTTATTTTTGGGACAGAGAGAGACAGAGCATGAACGGGGGAGGGGCAGAGAGAGAGGGAGACACAGAATCGGAAACAGGCTCCAGGCTCTGAGCCATCAGCCCAGAGCCTGACGCGGGGCTCGAACTCCCGGACCGCGAGATCGTGACCTGGCTGAAGTCGGACGCTTAACCGACTGCGCCACCCAGGCGCCCCTGTTTTTGTTTGTTTTTAAACACAGGGATATACGAAATGGTTTCAGATAGTTATCCTGTACCGGAAGGCCCCACCCATACAGATAACTTTTCTTTCCTAAGCGACATTGACTACAGTTACCTACCATCTCTGCTTCTTTGGGGCATTTCCATCTCTTTTTATAGAAGCTGGTTTTAGACTGACTTGAGAATAGGCATCATCCTGTCTCTGGAACCAGTTTTGTGGTGATTATCTGTGTGTTCTTCCCTTTGGCAGAAGATCTTGTTTCCTCTCTCAGAATCCTATCCAAGGCCTTCCCAGAGACCCTGGCTTGGGAGCTGTCACCAGAGGTGGATATAGGCTTGAGGAGAAAAGTGAACCTTTCCCAAGTGTGAATTTCCTTTAGAACCAAATTCCAGTAAATGCAAAGTCATTTCCAAACACTTTGACAACTGCAACTGTGAGGATTTTGTGACAACACATGAGTCCCTCCTGTTGGGAGTGATTAGAGAAAGGAAGATGGGCGAGGAGACAGAATTCACAGGTTTTTCTGCTTTGAGAAAGATGTAATTCCTGCACCTCTCAAGGGAAAGGAAGTGGAGTCTGATAGAATCAGGCTGTTAGATTGTGCTTTGATTTGTGTCTCCTAGAGACACCTCAGGCTACACATCTCTTGATAGGGCTGATCTTTGAGAAATTCCTTCTTTCTGCATGTGAGTTACCCCTTAATTCTGCTAAGGAGGGGCAGTATAGATTTCCCAGTGTTCTTACACTTTATTCTAAGTTACTCGTTTTGGGTTGCCAACCACGTTGTGACTCAGAAAGCAGTTAGGCCTTCAACGGGAAGTGTTGAAGTGTTGTAAAAAAGACATTGAATATGTAGACTTGAGAGTGAGACGAAAAACTAATTTCTGAATATTATCTATGAAAGAACAAAAAAAATTTAAAGGTATCTTGTTGAAACAAAATAATCTAGAAAAAGTCCCATTGATTCTTAATTTTTAGTAGCTATTTAAGATGGTGCAAATTGATAGGAAGCTCATTCTTTGTTTCCTTTTGCGAGGGTTGGGGTGGGGGGGTGGAAACATGAAAATGAAGATTATTCTGCATACATTCTACATTATGTAAAATAATTGATACATACATGGAGTGTGAAACTGTTCTGATTCTTTGAGAGAAAAAATGATGTGTAGATTTTGTCTTTGTTCTTGCAAGAAAAGCTTAATGCTGAATTAATGTTTGGAGGAACAAGTCGCCTTTAAAACATGAATTATAGTGGGGCACCTGGCTGGCTTCTTCGGAGGAGCGTGCAACCCTTAAACTTGGAGTTGTGAGTTGAGCCCCGCATTGGGTATAGAGATGACTAAAAAATAAATAAATAAACTTAAAAAGAAAACATGAATTATAGAAACGGGAGCACTCATTTATGTAAAGCAAATCTAAGTAAATTTTTTTTTTAATCCAGCCTCTAAGCTTATGCTATAAAAAAAGTTGTCTTCGTATGAAACCTGTATATATTATACTTAGGATCTTTTGAAATGAACCAAGAGGTTTTCCTTTTCTTAGGAATATACTTTTCCTTAAAGGTGAATGGTCATTGGGATTAAGCACACTCCTATTTCTTTTCTACTTTAGTTGCTCTGTTGGAATTTTCCACCTCCATTTTTGGACTCTTATGGTCATGTACTTTGAAGAATTATAACCTTATTATGCAGCTGTGTCCTAGTAGAAGGGAATGATACTGAGAAACTGACCTTAATTTCAGGATATTTATCTGGTAGTTGCTGTGTAATTGGATAGAAATTGTTAACAATTGGTGCTTCTCAGGAGCCTATTTGAGTCATCATCAGAGCTGGGTGTGAACAAAATAGGAAAAATTCTGCATAGAGTTTTTTCTTACTCTTATAGGAATTTCTCGTGCTTTATAATACACATATAAGTAAAATAATGTGTATATGATTTACAATTTTAAATATGTTGGGAATACCTGTTCAAAATAATTTCTACCCATGGAATTTAATCGATTAGAGAGGTGTGGTGGCCAGATCCTGTAGATTCACTCTTTTGTCTTAATGACTGAGTCCCCTCGTGGCTTCCCTAGTAATCTGTGCTGCTCAATTAATTTTGCCATAAAGAAAATATAATTACATTTTATTAAGAAAAATAAAATTGTATTAACATGACAAGAAATACTTGAGGAAAAGAGGCTATACAAATTTTTATTATGAAAATTTTAAGGATATTTTCTCATTCAACCATAGTGTCTATCACACTGTACTAAATTAGCAGAATTTAAGGTTTTTTTTTTAACAATCCATCATATTAAAAATTCCTAGATTGTCTCCTTAAATGTCATTTTACAGTTGGTTTGTTTGAGGATGAAAATAAGGTCTACACATTAGTTTTGGTTGTTAAGTCTTAAGTTCCTTTTGATCTAGAATATCCTTTGCTCCTTTCTGCTACTTCTACCCTATTTTGCCATTGATTTCTTGAACAGACTAGGTCACTTGTCCTACATTTGTCTGACTTGTTTCTTGTATGCTGTCTACCGCCTTGCTCCTTTGTCTCTATTTTTCCTTTAAACTGGAACGTTTAAGTAACATCATAGTTAACCTGAAGCTGTTTGTTCAGAAGAAGCCAGACAGGTGTGCGGTTCTTTCCCTCCAGTTATCAGTTTTCAGGGTAAGGAATTGATGTGCTATTTCCATGGGTGATGAAAGTGTTTTTTCTTCTGTTGCTTTTTGTCCTTTTGCGGTTTTGTTTTTGGCTTTCCCCTTTTTGGGTAGTATGAACTCGTGTATTTGTGAAGCATTCAGTGTGTTTCCATCAGTTTGGTCATTCTTTGATGCTCATATTGTCCTTTCATGAGACTTCATGATGGTTCCTGGGTCCTTTTGCCATGAGCCTATTCGACTTTGTTGTTTCCCGGTTATAGAGAATGTCCTAGGCAGTACATTTTTTTTTTTATTTTTTAAAAAAAATTTTTTTTTTTTCAACATTTATTTATTTTTGGGACAGAGAGAGACAGAGCATGAACGGGGGAGGGGCAGAGAGAGAGGGAGACACAGAATCGGAAACAGGCTCCAGGCTCTGAGCCATCAGCCCAGAGCCCGACGCGGGGCTCGAACTCACGGACCGCGAGATCGTGACCTGGCTGAAGTCGGACGCTTAACCGACTGCGCCACCCAGGCGCCCCTAGGCAGTACATTTTTGACCCCAGTTCTGGAATCTTTCATTTCTCGAAGAAGCTCTGGTTCCTTTTAGTGTGGATTGACACTAGGAGTGTTCATTGTTTTGATTTTGAAGTTTTCATTGAGTTTTTTTCTTCCCTTTTTAGCATTTTGCCCTTACCATATTGGTCATTTCTCCCTTGTTGGTTTGGGATTTGAAGAACACGTGAGTATAATACTTTTACAAGCTTACTTTCATTATTTTGCCCCAGATTTGATATTTGTTGAGTAAATGATAGTGTTGTAAAGAGTTACTTCATTTCTCAATTTGCCTTACACAAAGGAATAGTTATCCAACATTATCTCATTCTTTTTCTTTTTTAAACTAACAGAGGCTCAAGACAGTATAGATAATATTGCCAGCTGAGGAAGATGTGCTCTGAATCCCATGATGCACTCATGTCTTTCTTCCTGTTGGGTGGGCCAAAGGCATGCTACTGGAAAGTTTTCGTACAGGATGATTTTTGACCTGTTCCATTAACTTGTATGCTCCCTTCTCTCCCTTTTCTTTAGCTTTCCCATAGTGAATTTAGAAAAGTAGCAACATATCAGTCAACTTAAAAAAAAAAAAAAAAGGATTGGTCTGTTTTGGAATGATAGGCTATAGTGTTTTCTAAAGAATTTGTTTTAATTTTGACATCTCCATGTTTTTAGAGGTATAAATATTTGGATGGTCAACTACAGCTATTTTGTGGGGTCTAGTGACTATTTTGTGTAGGGGTCTATTTTGTGAAAGATCTAGTCTTTCAAGGAAGAGCTGACATATCTGGAACGTTCTGTTCAATTTGCGTATGTAAATCCGGAGAGCTCAGATTCTGAAGCGTTCTGAAAGGGCAAAGAGATGTGTTTCGGTGTTTAATTGCAGCTCTGCTCTCGCAGTTGAACACACTTGAAAGGTTCACATAAAGCTTTGATAAATTTGACTTTCCAAACTATCACCACTTGCTGTCTGAAATTCAGGAACCCAAAAGATTTGTCACTGTCCATACTTTCACTCTCTGTAAGTTGAAAATGGAATGGATTTGGAGAGCAGGGGAAATGTACGCAGTCGCTCCTCGGGGTGGGAGGTGAGGGGCTGAGATGGACCTGGCCGGCCGGCTGCTTGGGTGGCATGCTGCTGCTTTCTTTGCTCAGCCCTGGGCGAGTCCGCCTCAGGCCAGAGTAGAGACGAGACTAGTGTTTTGCAGCAGTTAATTTTGTAAAATTTAATTCACTCTGCTTTTATTTTGTCTGCTTGAATAGAGTGTTACTCTTTGATTTTACCTCATCCTTTCATAATATATAGCAGTGGGAGAGTCTGGCCAGCAGAGATGTCATTCAAAGGGGATTTTGTAGTTGTTTTACAGCTTTTAGTCTGCTTGGATTGTTCATACATTATTAAACTGGGATGTAGACCGTATGGTAAAATTAAATTCTGTTTATTTTTATTTCCAGGTACAAGCATCTCATTTTGAAGGTCTAATCACAACCATAGTTGGGTATATACTTTTAGCAATAACACTGATCATTTGTCATGTATCCTTTAATTAACTAACGTGGGTATTCAGTGATGTTATTCATACCAAAGAGTTGTTCCTGTTAATGACAAAACTGTTTCTTTTCTCTTGTCCTTTCAGTAAAAGCCGTAGATATATGTAGTGAGGATGAGGACAGATAAAGTATGAAATAAATTGTCAAATAATATTAAGTGTTGCCTAAATAAGTATCTGTTATGCTCAGATTTTCCTTGACTAGATGCTGCAGGGCTTGGCAACTCTTGTTAAATTTCATAGGTCTCGTCGCTTGCTGGGAGTCTGCTATATCGTTGTTAAGGTAATTCCTGTTATAAGTTAAAACCGCAAGTGGCTTGTCCCCATTTGGATGATACTGATGATCTTTGTTTTCACCACAGGTCTCTTTGCTAGTGGTGGTAGAAATTGGAGTGTTCCCTCTCATTTGTGGCTGGTGGCTGGATATCTGTTCCCTGGTAAGTTTGTTATTCATTATCATATGACCTAATAATTTAAAAGCTTCAAAAAAGGAAGTCTTTAAAATGAATTCCTTTTAAAGGAAACTCAATAGGATAGTAATTTGCTTATTTTTTCTGAGAATGAATCATTGTGGAGTCTTAATGTTACTAGTATTTGTTGAGTACATGATTTTATTTGCGGCTTTGTGCAGATTTTTGATGTCCGAGTATTTTGACTGGAACCTTTCTAATAACCAGTGGAGAAGTTTTGTACCCATTTTACTCTTCTAAATTTTACAGTAATGCCGAGACGTTACATACATAAAGAGAACAATCTAATAAGACTGTCTTTGTTTAATAAATTCAACTTTAATAATTTTTTTTAACTAAGATGCTTAGTCTTGATTATAATTAAAAAAAATTGTTTTTAATGTTTATTTACTTTTGAGAGAGAGAGCGCGTACATGCGAGCAGGGGAGGGGCAGAGAGAGAGGGAGACACAGAATCCAAAGCAGACTCCAGGCTCTGAGCTGTCAGCACAGAGCCCGATGCGGAGCTCGAACTCATGAACTGTGAGATCATGATCTGAGCTGAAGTCGGAGGCTTAACTGACTGAGCCACCCAGGTGCTCCTTGATTATAATTTTTAAGGCTGGCAGTGATAATCATGTTTTGACTTTTCAAAAATATTTTGTGTGTAGAAAAGCACCCATACCTTACTATTAAAACTTGTCATGAATGCAGACCTGTAACCAAGGAAAGAAGGTATCGTTAACCAAAAATGTGTCTTTCACAGTAGCAGCATTAGTAAAGTTTTTTTGTTTTTTTTGTTTTGTTTTGTTTTGTTTTTGAGAGAGACAGAGACAGTATGAGTGGGGGAGGGACAGAGAGAGAGAGAGGGAGAGCAGGAATCCCAAGCAGCCTCCGCACTGTCAGTGCAGAGCCCGACACAGGGTTTGAACCTATAAAACCACAAGATCATGACCTGAGCTGAAACCAAGAGTTGGACGCTCAACTGACTGACTGAGCCACCCAGGCGCCCCCGCATTAGTGAAATTCTTATTCGCCCATTGGTTTATCAGTCTTCCTTCTAATATTTAAGACTTTCAAGGGTCGTTATCTATCTTTGAAATAGTATCCTGTCTTATATCAGTTATATTTCTGTCATACCATGAAATGACATTTAAAGAGCTGTAGTCCTAGAACGTCATAACCCATACACGTAGTGATATATTCACTTCCTGGAAGATGGAGATGTTAATTTGGCAAATGTGAGTGGTACAGATCTCTCACTGGTTCTGCTTTGATTTAGGAAATGTTTGATGCTACCTTGAAAGATCGAGAACTGAGCTTTCAGTCAGCGCCAGGTACTACCATGTTTCTGCACTGGCTGGTGGGGATGGTGTACGTGTTCTACTTTGCCTCCTTCATTCTGTTGCTAAGAGAGGTAAGTTCTCAGGGAGACGCCAGCATTGTCCCTTTAAGGAAAGGACTTTGTTTTAACCACGTGTCCTGACTAATTTTCTCAAGGATTTTAGTCTAAGAAGGAATAGCTGATAGAGGAATTTAGCTTTATGTCTTTAAACTGTTTTCAGTCATTTGTCTCAAAAATTGATAAATTTTAATATTTCTGCGTATAGTTAACGAGTTTGAAAGATGAGTAGATCGAGGATAAAACTGCTTGTTTTACTTGGTGTCTTTTGTAGCCATCCTCTCCTACAAATTCTTGAAATTTTATGTGATGTGAGTCTGACTTGGACTTCGTTCAAGAAAATATAGTGCTGGAAATACCCAGAGGTTTTGCAGGATCACAATGTAGAGTTTGTAATCAAGTACCTTAAATATGGAATCACAGTGAGGGTCGTTTATGACTGCAGTTCACTTGCCGATGAGTACCTTCACTAGTCCTGTTTTTAGAATACGGTCTTTCCCGATTTGAAGAGAGCGAAAGTAGGGTCAGTATTTGATTAGTATACGTCATGTGCAATCATTCTGATGCGGTGGGCAGTATAAAAGTGAGTAATTTTGACAAGCGTACTTGCTGCTGTGCATTAGTCCCTCACATATTACCGCATAGTCCTTCTGCACCAGACACGGTGCTGACTGCTGAGGTAATAGTGAGAAACGGAGACACGATTCCCGCTCTTTCCGATTTTATATCCTGGGAAGGAAGAGAGGCATCTGACAAGTCCGCTTACAGCAGTGAGAGTGGTGATGGAGATGCACAGGGCCGCCGGAGGAGGCCGACTGATCCAGTGTGAATGGCTTGATGCTATCCTGGCGTACATTGTGTTTTGGGAAATTGAGGCATTAAGGAGGGGGGCTGAGGTTAAAATGTCCTCCTGAATCATATAGTGTAAGTTCAGTAAATTGTACTTACTTGCAAATAAAACTTGTATTCTTTCTTTGAAGCAAGTGATTGAGACTAACTTAATCTATTCAAAACTGTATATAGAACCTCTTAATTACACTGTTAAGTGATAAACTGTTTCACATTGAAATTTTTCATCTTCTCAGTGGGGTGGTTTTTGTGGTGCACAATCCTAGAATTGGGGTGTCAGATGAAACCTTAGAGGTCAGATACCCCCTCATTTGGAGGTTGGAGAAATAGAGTTTGGGCAGTTGAAATGCTTTACACATGGTAACTCCGTGCATTTGGACCACCTGAGACCACTACCTAGCCTCGCCCATTGCCCCACCACCCACAGCCTCTTGGGTTGATGATTTCCACTGAGAAACGGAAAAAGGATGTAGACAGTAAAATGAAAATGCTGAGAGTTTCTAGCTCCTCTTGGGAGTGTGAGGCTGAAATCAGATCTTGTATTAAAACATTTATAAATTGCAACATAATTCTTTCACTGGATGACACAATACAGTGACAGTTCTTTATTTTTCTATTTTCATTTTATTTATTTTAATGTTTTTAATTTATTTTTGAGAGCGAGAGAGTGAGTGAGCGAGCAGGGGAGGTGCAGAGAGGGAGGGGACAGAGGATCCCAAGTGGGCTGCACGCCGACAGCAGAGAGCCCGGTGCAGGGCTCGAACTCACGAACTGTGAGATCATGACCCGAGCTGAAGTTGGATTCTCAACTGACTGAGCCACCCAGGTGCTCCTATAGTGACAGTGTTTGAAAACAACAACAACAAAAAAAAAACAACTTATTTTTTATTTTGGAGATTTAGGTTTCTTGACAAATTCTACA
Organism: Lynx canadensis; assembly: GCF_007474595.2. Taxonomy (NCBI): domain Eukaryota; kingdom Metazoa; phylum Chordata; class Mammalia; order Carnivora; family Felidae; genus Lynx; species Lynx canadensis. Next base: position 232,006,497 of record NC_044303.2, on the reverse strand, counting down.
TATTTTTTCATTGAATGATTAAATGGACATCCAGCAAAATAGTTTATTTCATATAGATTCTGATTTAGGAACTTCTTTTCATAGGAAAGCCATGTGAATTTTCTGGGACCCATTTTATTAAGTTTTAAAAGCTTACTTTTCTGTTGATATTTTAGCTCATCTACAGAGTCTGAAGACATTGGTGAGTATTCGTAGCATTTAAAATATATTTGCAGGTACTTCGACCTGGTGTCTTATGGTTTCTAAGGAATTTGAATGATCCAGATTTTAATCCAGTACAAGAAATGATCCATTTGCCCATTTATAGGCATCTCCGAAGATTTATTTTGTCAGTGGTAAGCATACCTTTTTATTGTTTTTTGAGTAAAGTGTATTTTTTTTGTATTGTTTTGTGGGGGTTTTTTGGCGGCGGGGGGTGCAGTCAGGGGCTGGTAGAGTAGATACGTTGAGTTATTTATGTTTATCTAAGTTGGTGGAAGTTAGTTGTCAAATAGCTGTTCTATTGGTTGTTTTGATAAAGTAATTAAAATGTTTACTAAAACAACATTCCCTAGTTCTTTAGTAGTATAATTGGTTGCCAAATTATGGCTTTTGAATTACACTTCATTTGCATTGGAGCAATGGAGATTCATTAATAGTTTTTAAATTCAAAAAACTCTAAACAGAAGTATCTTGAAGTTTCTGTCCCACCTGGAAGAAGAAATTACCTAGTTAAAGCTAAGTTTTTTTAAAATAAAATTTACAAAGCAACATGGTGCCTTCCAGAAACTTTTGTAGCCATTAATATGGGTCACGTCTTACGTGTGGTTTATTAAGTTGCAGATGATTCTGATCGTTCATTGTAAGTTTCTGACCCTCTCTTCACATACCGTGCAGTGATTATCCTTTGTGGCTCCTCCTTGAGCCTTTGTGTCCTAGATTGAGAGAGAGAGGAGCACCCTTCCCAGGAATGCATTCTTTCCACAAAGTGACCCAAGTATATAGTCTGTGGAGTGAGAACACTCTGGGCCATGGGTGGGTATAGACACTTGGATTGCATCCTGGCTGGGTATGTTCAGAAGTCTGTTTGTCTCTCACAGGAATGGTTAACAGTGGTGTTCTGCCTTTTTTCTTAACTGCAGATTGTCTTTGGCTCCATTGTTCTCCTGATGCTTTGGCTTCCTATACGTATAATTAAGAGTCTGCTGCCTAATTTTCTTCCATATAATGTCATGCTATATAGGTGAGTTTTTGAAATTTAGAAGCTTTACTAGTTTAGCTTTGTTGATAACCTAGAGTGTATACATTTAAAACATTCTTTTCTTAACAGATACCGGAAATCATTTGATACTTGAGTTTTGCCATTTTAGATTGTTTAAACATTAGTTTAGCAGTTGCATTTTCCAAAGAAAGACTTATTTTTATGCAAATCAAGTGTGCTTTTGTTCAGCATTGAAATGTTTACCATACTTAATGACACCGTGTTAGCCACCATCATTTTTGTATGAAAAGCACATCATAAGGAATGTGTAGCCATAGTTATATGTTTAATTGTAGATTAAAATTAAGAAATCAGGCTTATGGATGGAAAATCTTTTTCATTTAAAAGCCTAAGTCACCTGGAAACTTAGTCTCTGCCACTCCCCCATTCCTTTTTTCATTGACTTGCATCATCCTTTCAGTTACCTAAACAGAAGGCTGCTGGGAAATTGGATTTCTTCCTCAGACTTCTAATTAGTCTTTAAATATCGTTAAGTCTTATTTTTAAAGGTCTCTTATCTAATCCAACTTGATTTACCACTTCCTTAGTTTAGGCTTTCCTCTTGTTCTCCATTTATAGCCCATCCTTACTTAACACCCTGCCTCTTCCTCCATCATCTACATCATAATGTCCGGGTCATGTGCAAGGCTTGGCATAGTCTCATGTTGACTTTCCAGCATCCTGTCCCTGCATTGTCTGACTCGAATTCTGCTCTCCAACCATGCTCCCCTCCGCTCAGTCTCCCTAAAACACCTAGCTATTCCTTGTCTTCCTTTCTGTTTAGAATGACCTTCTTCCTCATGTTTAGCTGGAACCCTTTTTGTTATCTTTACTCAAAATCCAAATTAAGATTTGATTCTCTGAATTTTTCCCTAACTAGAGTAAATCCTCATTCCCTCCTTGTGAATTTGGGTCTGGTTATAGTGAGAACCAGGAAGCTTAGGCTTTGGCTATATATATTGTTAGGATAGACCCATTTTGGTAGTCAGTTACACTCCGAAGTTTAGCAATTTTGGGCCTGTATAGCAGTATTTAGTCCATTCTTCCATTAAAAACAAAACAAAACAAGGGCCCGTTATATGTCCGGTCCTTTTCTGTGCACTAGGTATATAACAGTGAACCAAACAGAATCAAGACAATTCTCTGCTCTTGTGGAGCTTACATTTCAGTGAGGGGGAAACACCCCTCAAAATAGAATATGTAGTATATCTGGGGTCATCAGTACTAGGGGCTTGGAAGATGAAGCAGAGAAAGGGGATAGAGAGAGTGGCCAAGATGGGGTTTAATTTAGAAGTGACTGATGAGGACCTGAAGAGGTGACAGCTCAGGAAAGCCCTGTCGGAGCTGCTGAGGGATGAGCCATATGGGTTCCTGAAGGTAGAGTGTCCTTGCAGGGGGTGGGCAAGTGCGGTGACATTGGGGTCCATTTGAGGAGCATCAGGGAGGCCAGTCTGGCTGGGGTGGAAGAAGGAAAGCATGGTGGTCGGCTGTGAGGTCAGAGAAGTCATGCAAAACCAGATCCTACAGAGTCTCGTAAGCCACTGGAAGCATTTTGGATTCAACTTGAGCGATTTGGGGAGTTCTTGAAAGGTTTGACCAGAAGAGTGATCTGATACAGGTTAGTTAAGAAGCGTCACCGTGGCTGCTGTGATGAGAAGAGACTGGGTCCGGTGGCCAGGACAGAAGCGGGAAGCCGGCTGGGAGCATGGCGCAGGGACCTTGGTGCTGAGGTGAAGGAAGTAGCAGTGGAGGTAATGAGAGGTGGTGAGATTTAGGGCATTGCTAGGATCCAGTCAGCAGGACTCCGGCTGTTTGAGTTGGAGTGAAATAAAGGCAGTCAATGACCTGAGCACCTGGAAGGATGGAGTTGCCATTTACTGGGATGAGGAAGGCTGTGGAGGAGCAGGATTAGAAGGGAAGAGTGGGAATTTGGTCATGGTCAACTGAAGACGTCTCATGGCTGTAGGAGACGTTGAGGTTGCACTTTGGATACAAAGTTAGGAGTTAGGGAAGACGTCTGAGTGGTACATAGAAATTTACCGCAACGTAGAAATTTAAGCCACACGAGTGTGCATTCATCCAGACAGCATGCACACATGAGAGAGGACAGAGCCTGGGGCCCTCCGTTGTCTCCGGCTCCCTGAGCTAACAGATCTAGAAGGGCGTCCAGTGAGAAAGCGTTTTGAGGACCAAGGAGTAGCCAGTTGTGTAATACGCCATACAGCCAGTGAGGTGGGACCCAGACCTGACCATCACATTTAACAACACAGAGGTCACTGGCGACCCTCGTCGGGACTGGTTTTGGAGGATTCAAGGGAGAATGGGGGAGAGGTGATAGAGACAGCGTCAAGGAGTTTTGCTGTCGTCCCATCAGATGTTTAGTATGATACAGTTATGATGGAAAGTAGAGTCGCGCTGTAAATCACAGCTGTTTGTCATTGTCCTAGTGATGCTCCAGTGAGTGAACTGTCCCTTGAGCTGCTCCTGCTTCAGGTGGTCTTGCCGGCGTTACTTGAACAGGGACACACGAGGCAGTGGCTGAAGGGGCTCGTGCGAGCGTGGACTGTAACTGCTGGGTACTTGCTGTAAGTAGGCACTTGATGACCTTTCTGACAAAGTACGTTCCGTGCCCCGCTCAGGAGATCGGAGTTTGAAGAAGAGACCATTTGGTGATATCTGCAGGTACATAGGATACTTACTTTGTTCAATTCTTCGTCTTGCTTATTTTTCTCATTACTGTACATCCTTTTATAGAGAACGTACGCACGTTTTTACCCTCTTGAAGTTGAATCTTTGTGATTTAAATGTTTTTCCAGAGAATGTGTGGCATTCTGCTGATTCCTTATTGCGAAGTACGCACTGGCTTGTATCGGATTGAGCAGGTGTCCCCTGCAGCCTCCGCCATCTCATTTTTGCCGCCACGGATACGCGTTGAGTTCCCTGCCACAATAGGCACAGGCGCTGGACTGAATTTTCAGGGTGTTTTGGACATGAATAGTAAATTTGGAAAAGTTCAATTTAAAGCAGGAACCAGCGTTTAGGCCAGAATGAGGGGATTAATAGTGCTGTGTATGGATTCTGCTTGTACGTTTTCTACCTTAAGGAGTAATAAGAAAGTACGTCTCCTGTCTGCTGTTTTATTCTGATCTGAAGAGAGAATTTTTATTGATGTAATTTTTACACAGGGATCTGCATTCCTATTTATTGGGAGACCAGGAAGAAAACGAGAACAGTGCAAACCAACAAGTTAACAATAATCAGCACGCTCGAAACAACAATGCTATTCCCGTGGTGGGGGAAGGCCTGCATGCAGCCCACCAAGCCATACTGCAGCAGGGGGGGCCTGTTGGCTTTCAGCCTTATCGCCGGCCTTTAAATTTTCCACTCAGGGTAGGTACTAGAAGACTTAGACATGGGGCGCCTGGGTGGTTCAGTTGGTTAAGCATCTGACTTTGGCTCAGGTCATGATCTCGCAGCTCATGAGTTTGAGCCCCGTGTCGGGCTCTGTGCCGACAGCTCAGTGCCTGGAGCCTGCTTTGGATTCTGTGTCTCCCTCTTTGTCTCTCTGCCTCTCCCTCACTCACAGTCTGTCTCTCTCTGTCTCTCAAAAATAAAAAAAACATAAAAAAAAAATTAAAAAAAGACTTCACCAGAAGTCAAGTTTTTTCCCAGTTTCTACTGAGAAATTTGCTGCTGTGGCTGGTGCTAGGAGCAGGTGGTCCTCTGTATAGAACTATCTCGCAGTCTCCTGAAAAGAGCCCCCAGCCCTCTGGTTAGCAACGTGATATGTGTAACCCTAAGGTAAGTTGGTCAGATCTCTTAAGTGGCTCACAGTGTTGGGACTCCCTATGCTGCTGCTCCCTCTGCTGTTTGAAAGGAGCAAGTGTTAAAGACCCTGCTGAAAATAAGAAATTAACATCATTGATATATTTCAGTTATGTGTCAGAGCTGAAATGGGCATTTTAATGTTTTCCCTATTTAATATTCTTCCTAATATGGCAGGATTGAGTAGTAATCTCATGTTTACATCTGGTGAAACTAAAGAGCGGATTGGTTAAGGAAGTGTCTTGTCCCAGCAAAACTTTCCCCCAGGCCCCACCAGAACTGTTCCCGACAAGGGTCGCAGTGGCTTTTGTTTCGTTAAATCTGATGGTCAGGTCTTGGTCCTCACCTCACTGGCTGGATAAGTAACGTGTTGCACTTTTGGTCAGTCCTTACTCCACAAAACGCTTTTTCAGAAAGCCTTCAGGAATCTTCAGGGAGGAGGTGATGCTTTTAAGTCTCTAAAGTTAGGCCAGCCAGAGAATAAAATCGGAAGTGGAAGGCCATGCCAGGCACATGCCAAAACACGAGGCAGGTTAGACATGGTAAGTTTGGAACTGCAGGGAATTAAGTGGATCTAGAGGGTGGAGTTGGGGGGGGGGAGGTGCCTGCGTGGCTCAGTCTGTCTGAGTCTGTCTGACTCTTTTTTTTTTTTTAATTTTTGTTTTAATGTTTTTTTTGTTTTAATGTTTGTTTATTTTTGACATAGAGACAGAGCGAGAGAGAGAGAGCGGGGGAGGGGCAGAGAGAGAGGGAGACACAGAATCCGAAACAGGCTCCAGGCTCTGAGCCGTCAGCCCAGAGCCCGACGCGGGGCTCGAACTCACGGACCGTGAGATCGTGACCTGAGCTGAAGTCGGACGCTCAACCGACTGAGCCACCCAGGCACCCCTAAATGTCTGACTCTTGGTCTCTGCTCAGGTCTTGACCCCAGGGTCATGAGTCCAGGCCCCGTGTTGGGCTCTGTACTGGGTGTAAAGCCTACCTTAAAAAAAAAAGGAGCGGGGGGTGGCCGCCTGGGTAGCTCAGTTTGGTTAAGTGTCTGAGCCTTCATTTCAGCTCAGGTCACGATCTCAGGATTTGTGAGATCGATCCCCATGTCGGGCTCTGCGCTGATGGCATGGAGCCTGTTGGGGATTCTCTGTCTCTCTCAAAATAAGTCAGTAAGCATTTAAAAAAACAGAGGGTGGGGTGTATGCAGGTGAGCGTGAGCGATGGGGGAGTCGTGAGAGATGAGGCTCTTAGGCAAAAGGTACTTTCCGGCCCAGATGAGAGACAGTCGGTAGGAGTTTCTCAGGCAACGAAGGCCGACAGGCTCCTCTTGGAGTGTTATGGTGGGTGCTTCTCCGTCTTCCCTCGAGAGCTCTCCCTTCTGGGCCTGGTGAGGGAGAAGGCCAGCAGCAGATGCTCCTCTTCTGCCCCGGGGGCAGCCACTTTCCTCTCAGCCTGCTCGCTTCTCATGCGCACATGTCTGTCCAGGAGCCTCCGCTACACGTGACAGTTCACATTTAAACTTAATTAAAAGTAAATACAACTCGTGAGGATGTGGTGTGATGGATGTGTTAATTACTTCACTGGTAGGAATCCCTTTACAACGTGTACGTACAGCGAATCACGTTGTACGCTTTAAATACATCACGGTTTTGTCGGTGAGGGGAAAGTACATTTCTAGTAACAGCACACGCGGAGTAAAGACAGTGTGGCCGTCACCGCCCGGTGACCCCACGTTGCGTGTGCTCGGCCGCTTGTGCCAGCGCAGGTTCCGTCATCGGTCACAGAGGTCTAATTAGGCAGCGCTGTTAGAGAGGAAGCTTTCCTTTTCACGAAAACTTGTTTTTTGAGAATGTGATTACAAAGTGAGTGTTGGGGCACCTGGGTGGCTCAGTCGGTTGCGTGTTCAGCTCTTTAGCTCAGCTCAGGTCATAATCTCGAGGTTTGGGAGGTTGAGCCCTGAGTCAGGCTGTGTGCTCACTGACTGTGTGGGGCCTGTTGGGGAGCCTCTCTCCCTCTGACCTTGTTGTCCTGCACATACGGGCACTCTTTTTCTGTGTCTTTCTCAAAATAAGTAAACTTTTAAAAACGAGCGTGCACACACAAGTGGGGGAGGGACGGAGAGAGGGAGGCACAGAATCCGAAACAGACTCCGGGCTCTGAGCTGTCGGCACAGAGCGCAACACAGGGCTCGAACCCACAGACCGCAAGATCATGACCTGAGCCAAAGTTGGACACTTAACCGACTGAGCCACCTAGGAGCCCCTAAGTAAACTTTTAAAAGAAATTGTATGTTTTTAGTTTTAATTTGGAAACATGTAAGCTGATTGTGTTTTACTTTATGCTGATTACAAATTATACATCCCTGTTACTTGCTGATGTATCTGATTGTCTGAAAATAGACACTTAACTTTTAGCTGAAATTAGAGGTAAATTTACCTAAAATAAAAATCTTTTTATGTGAAATGGAAGGAAACCTGGGAGTAAAAGCCATTTCTTCTTACTGGGAGGATTATGCTGACACATTGAGGGGTGTCCTAAAATATGTTGAGCACATTTGAATCCCTTATGCCCTCTTATGTTTTGCCTTGCAGATATTTTTGTTGATTGTCTTCATGTGTATAACCTTACTGATTGCCAGCCTCATCTGCCTTACTTTACCAGGTATGAGCTAATGACGTGAAAAGATGCTTTGTGTCTTCCATCAGGTATAAACCTGAAATAGTTTGCCCCTTATTTTTGATTGAATGTGGGCTATTGATCTCTTTAGGACTCTCCATCTCCTTGGAGTCATTTGTCTTAGAACAGAGGGGGACAAAACCGAGGTATAATTTCTGATTCATTTTTAGAAGTAAATTACATATGGTCACTCAGTTTTCTTGGACGTAGTCTTTAAAAAATCACCTGTGTGGCTTAGGTCATTTTTTTCAAGTCAGTCTTTTGACGTTGATCACGTTTGCCTTCACTGTATGTTTCCAGTCCCCTGCGTCTTGTTGCTGGACACCTTTATGAAGCCAGACCGGTTCCCTTTATTGTCTGGTGTCCACAAATACGAATCTTTAAATTTCAGCTAAACAGCATTTCTTCATCTGACAAGTGAGATGCTGTGGATGAATATAGTAGTTTGTCATGCCCTGCAAAGGTCAGGAGTAAATGGGAGTCGAGCCCAGAGCCAGTGACAGAGTCTCAGGAACAGCTTGCTGCCCCCACCCTCCCAGTTACCGTTTAGAGCAGGCCGGAAAATCCTGATTCTTACTGATCTGTGTTAGCCACTTAAATAATCCTTAAGTGGAAGATGCTTTTCATGCTTACAAGTACGTAAATGTGTATTGACTTAGTATCTCAAGTATAGCACTGCTTCTATAATGTTCTAAATCTGATTTGTATTGAATACTTGAGTTTCTCCATGAGGGCTAAGGTCAAGGAACAAGTAGGAAATTTAGTTTTGAGTGAGGTTTTTAAAAATAATGAGACTATTCTCTAATCTGTAGGAATTGTGATTTAACTTAAAATGGTAAAAATAAAGGTGGTTTGTTTTGTTTTGTTTTTAACTGCTTCTGAATAATAAACTTTGACCTTTAGAACTATGCTCGTAGGAAGCTCACTACTCCTCATATCACAGCTCTCAACAAAGTTTGATTAACGGCTGGGTGCAACATAGTAAATACATTGCTGAGAAAAGTTGGGTTTTGAACTTCAGACAGTTTTACATTTGTGGTTTTAATGTTCTATTTTCATGTCTTTATCAGAAATACTGAAAAGTTAAAGGAAGGAAACCTAGTTTTAGTATCCAAATTTGTTAGTAAAAGTACTTTAATTTCACTGAAGATTGTTAACTAAATATTCCCCTGTTAATCTCATCTCACTATGGGTTAGTTTTCTGTAGCTTCAGTTCAGCTGATGATAACTTAGTACAAACTAAAAATTTTAACCCCGTCCTCTCAGAAACACTTAAGTAGAAGTGTGTGAAGTATGGAATAGAAACTGGCCATCAGATTTTTAAAAAACCACCCAACTATAAACAACCACAGCAACTACAAAAACCTTGGGATAGCAATATATGTAAATATATGTGTGTGTATAAAATACTAAACATTTCTACAGAATTACCAGTAGTGATTTTTATATCTGTTTCAAATTAACATTCACATGTGTTTATTTCACATAACATTTATGTGTATTTGTCTTTAACAATAACTTATCTTCACATCCAAACCATTTTGTGAGGTTGCAGAGAAGTGTCGGTGCCAGCAGTGTGGCTTGTAAGACTTAGTTGTTGAGCTGCTTTAGTTCAGTTGGAGGCAGAGTGCTTCATTGGTCAAGAGCATGAGCTCTGTGGTTCAGTGGTCAAGGCATGAGTTCAAATTCAGCCTCCACTCCACCCTCACGGGACCTTGGTTGGGCCAGGTTCTTAATCTTCAAAATGGAAATAGTGGCTGCTTAGGGGTTCTTAGGAGGATTGAGATAATATATGGAGAATGCTCAGCACAGCTACTAGCTCCTTTTAGGTATTTAAAAATAACAAATAACACTGTATTAACAAGAACTTGATCCATAGAAAAATACGCAAGACGTTTGGGCCTTGCTCTTCTTTCTAGCCTCATTGAAAAGTAACCAAGTGAAGAAAGTTACCATATGGAATGGTCTTGCCTGAGTTAGATTTTTATGGGTACGTTACAGAATTTCTTTGTATTAACTCTTTGTGTGAGGCACTTCTCAAATCTGTTTAAGTTCAGACACTTTTCAAATCTGTTTAATATTTGGATCTTTTTTCTAAGAGAATTAATATGTTCCTTGATTATTGTGCTTTAAAATGTTACTATGCCCATTTCATATTAAAATAAGCTTAGTTTTCTGTCTTGATGGACAAACCAACTGAAAGAAAGTTAATCTGACTTACTTGTAATGGTCCTAAATGTTGAAGGTATTGACAGCATAAATAATAACTAAATTCCCCACTTTTGTCATATTAGGTGGTAATGATTTTATTTGGTGGTAAAAACAATGGAAACAACCTCCTCAATCGTTTTCATTCTGAAAGAGTAGGTAATCAACAGGGCCGGGCAGAGTAGATGTCACAGGAGAGCTTGTCCCCTGACCTCCTCCTGTGTTTTAGTTGTGTCTTAATCAAATAATTGCATTCTTTAGAGTGTGTGTGTGTGTGTGGGGGGGGGGGGGCTTATTGTTACTTATTTTTAATGAAGACATTGACATATCAAAATGTGATGTCTTTTTACTTATCACTTAAAATGATTGAAATAATTGAAAATACTAACAGAAGGACATCAAGATTATAGTTCTCTTTACATAGATAGCCACATATCTCATTTATCAGCCTTTCTGTTTTCAGTATTTGCTGGCCGTTGGTTAATGTCATTTTGGACGGGGACTGCCAAAATTCATGAGCTCTACACAGCTGCTTGTGGTCTCTATGTTTGCTGGCTAACCATAAGGGCAGTGACGGTGCTGGTGGCCTGGATGCCACAGGGACGCAGAGTGATCTTCCAGAAGGTTAAAGAGTGGTCCCTCATGGTAGGTTTTTCTCCTACAGAACTGATGGTGTGTGATAGGAGTAGTGGATACATTTTTAGTCATTTATTTAAATATTTTCACTTTTGTTTCTTCATTATGCATATGGTGTCGAGAGTTGATTTATTTTTAATTAGAAGGGATATTCCTTTAAGACATTAGCGTTCTGATTCATTCTGAGAACCACAGTTGGATGAATTCAAGGGTCAAAAGAAAATCATATTATTACATGATCCAGTAGGGCCCTTAAGTAAGTAATGTAATTGGAAGTTATTTTGGAAATGTTAAGGTATAAGATATTCTTTAGAATTTAAAATCAGTCTAAGTAGACATTTTAAGATATTTTTTCTAAAATTTGATTTTTTGATCTATTTGAATATGTAAAAATCTTGACTTCAGGATTAAGTTTGTGTTTTTCATATAACTGGTATTCCTTTAATTACACATTTCTATTGCTGATTCAAGAATGTCTTGGCTAATGTGAAAGTGTAGTAAGTAATGGAAATCATTACTCAGTAAGTACCTAATTGCACAGAGGTGGGGGAAAATGTCAGTGTAAGATGACCGTCCATGTGTGATGATTTATTGATTGATTGTGATGTTGGCTATGCTTGCTAAATAGGTTTAGGTCACTGCTTATGCCTCTTCATTTGTATAATCCTAGTTTTGTATCTGAATCTAGATTTTAATTTCACTAAAAGGTTAATATTAGTGTTGAAAGAAAAACTTGAGATTTATTATATATTATGAATGGAGGGGCTTAATTGCTGTTTAATTTCACAAGATAATGAGACGCTTAAATATATTTAAAATACGGAAACCAGCTAATAGCCAGTTTTCATTTGGTAATTTTCTATTTCTGTTTTCTATTATCGATATGCCATTTAAAAAAGCAAGTACTGCATTTTATATGACCCACGTCATGTTAGTCTCTTGTTGAAACAAATGTACTCACCGAGGCTACGTTAAGAGAAAGGGAGGTCATCAGACATCAGGGCCACTTTAAGCACTCGTTTCTTTGTCAGGATTCTGTAGTGGTGCTTTCATAGTCTCTATTGTTTTCTCTGTGTTGACTTTATTTTCATTTTTTTGTTGCTTTGTCCAAATTCTAGAGCTGTGCTAACAGAGTAGCCATGTAGCTAATGGCTACTGTACTGGCAACACAGATAGAGGACATTTTGGTTATCATAGTTCTGTTGGGCCACAGAGGATTCTAGAGGGAGCCAGTTTGATCAACGGGTTTAATTACCTTCACTGGGGTTTCTACAGAGCCCTTCTCCTGTACCCGTCCACCTCCGGGGTTACAGGTCAGCCTGTGAGTTGGCTTCATTGGATTAGGAGCCTGGGATAATCAGTAGCTTTTCTTGGACAAATGAAAGCCTACTTCTGAGAATGAGTTTGAGAAAAACAGCACAGCCACCTGGTTAATATATGTAATAATGACTTCTGTAATTTATAAGCAAAAATGCATAATAATTTCATGCTTTTATTATAGCTTGAGCTTGATATACATATTCATTTAATGATATAATATGTATGTGAGGTGTTTAGGTAATGTATTTGTTCTGTTAGGCATCAGGTTAAAGAAGAAAAATAAAGTTCCAAGTGGAATAGAGTTTAGCTAAAAGCCAGAAAGACTCTCTAGTGACATGGCCTCATTTGCTGGCAGATCATGAAGACTTTGATAGTCGCTGTGCTGCTGGCCGGGGTTGTCCCGCTCCTGCTGGGGCTCCTGTTTGAGCTGGTTATTGTCGCTCCCCTGCGGGTTCCCTTGGATCAGACTCCTCTTTTTTACCCATGGCAGGTAAGTGCGTGACTTCTGCTCATGGTATTTCTTTATGGATTTGGAATCAGAAAAATTTGTGATTTTTTTTTTTTTTTAAGTGATTTTAAGTAGTTTGTTTAGAAAGACTAATTTTTTCTATTCTGGGAACCCTTATAAAATTGATTAAATAGTACATTTTAATTAATTGCTTTCAAAATATACAGGTCATTTAACTCCTTTAAAAGGTCTTTATAGCTTAAAATGTCACTATTTAGGCTTCACCTGATCTTTAAAGGTACAGACTAACACGTGTTGGTTTTTTCACTTATTAGCTAAGATGAGATACCTTGCTTCTTCTAGGTTTGAGGCTTTAAGCAGTAACTTACATTTTTGAATACTCACAGCATGTTTTCTCACAAAGTCACAGGTTTATTAAAAAGAGCATTCTGAGGGAACCTATGTAGATCACAGCAAAGGTCTTAAAGCTATCGGGGAAGAAAAATACTACTTTTCTATAGTATTTAGAGCCTGAAATTAGCATCCTAGACTTCAAGTTCTTAAGAGATCATAAGGGAAGAGCTAGGCATTGATTCAGTCATTCATAGGCTTTTCAGCCTTGTTTCTATTTCCTCTTAGTGTATGAGAGTAGATTTACTGGAAATGAAAATTATGCAGGATGTATTTCCCTTCCTCTACTTTCCAGATGGAGAGACTCCACAAACTTTACTTAGCAGCAGATAACTTACTTTCGTGCTCTAATGTGTGCTAAAACCCTGTATTATATAACTCAGATGGAAATGAGTCCAATGCAGGAACTTCTTGTGGACCTCATGGGCCGATCGGCGAGACAGGTGCCAGGTGGGCTGCACTGTGATTGGGGCAGTACAGGCTGCTGTGGCCTCATGTAGGAGGTATTTATCCTGGCTTTAGGAGTTACGTATGATTTTCTGTACGAGACAAGGTCTAGGACAACCTAGAAGAGAGTACAAAGGAGTGGCCAAGGAAGGAAGAAGTGTATTCAAGGAAAGAGGGATTGGGCAGACCACGTGGTGAAACAGAGCATATGTGTGGAGCTGTCTATAATCCTGTGTGCTCTAGATTAGACTTGGAGAAGTGGGAAACAAAGGGAAAGTTAAGCACATGTGACGTCTTTCTGTAAGGTCTGTACTGCAGGGTAGTCAGATGGCATCAGTGACTGAAGGAAAGCTATTTTTTTTATGGAGTAATACCAGCTAATAAAGGTAGAGGAAGTAACAATTAGAAAAATCACTGTTTTGCAATAGTTCACAAAATAGGTGATTGCAGCAAAGACTGTTAGTGGATGCTGAACCCGTCAGGTGAAAGTTGATGGGTCTTCAGTTACTACCGCTACATAGCAAGTTATGTCACAACGGTGTGGCTTAAAACAGCCATTTATTTTGTCTACACAGTCTGTGGGTCAGAAATTAAGACAGGGCACATTGGCTGGTCTCTGCTCCATGTTGTGTGGGGCCTCGGCTGGGAAGACAGTAGCTGAGTGTGATTTGACAGCAGCAGCCGGAACCCTTTGGAAGGGTCATCGCTCACATGTGGGGGTTGGTGCCGGTTGTTGGTTTTACCCCAACTGGGCTGTCGGCTGGAGCTCCTGGATGTACCTGGGCTTCCTCACAGCCGGGTAGCCTCCAGGAAGTGGGGCCTGTTACTTTGTACTTGAGAGAAACAAGTGTCCCAACAGACAGGGTGGGAGCTGCTCATCTCGGAATTCCCACGGTATTGATTTTCACTCCGTTGTAGTGGATCCAGGCAAGACGCAGAGGTGGGCCCAGGTTCATGGGAAGGCGGTGTAGACCCCTAGCACCTAGGAAGAAGAATTTGCAGGCATGTTTCAACACCACTACGATGCAGAAGCAGTTATTTAAATGGTGGCCAAGTGTCATCTTGCACATTACTTGATATCCCAAAGGAAAATACACAGCTTTACTGTGGAAGGGTCAGTCAGACGCTGCCTTAACGCAATGATCACTGCAGATGCCACAAACAGGTACGATTTCAGTGGGCGGCACTGAGACGGAGCAGATTGCCCCTGACATGCAGGTGCTGGCCTGGCATCGGCTGGGCCTTGCTGTTCTCCTCCCGGCAGAAACAGTTTCACAGAACATCAGCATCACACAAGACCACTTTGTGACCGTGACGGGTCAAGACAAAAACAAGACCCTTTCAAAACCATGTCTGAACACGGGCAAAGCGTGAGCATTGTCCAAACCACAAAAATGAGAAAACATCCCCCGTTCCCAGCTAACGTCATTAGCCGCTGCTGCATTACTAACTACAGTTTTAGCCTCAGTTGGTCCCTGCTTCTGGGCAAGATATATTAAGATACCCAGGATAGATCACCTCTGCTTTCTAACAGCATCCGACACGGAGCAAAGCCCTGTGCCCTTCCTTCCCCCATATCACTTCACACAACCGAAATCCTACAGTCAGCTCTTCCAGCACTCTCACCGAGCGCCCCACGCTCCCCAGACGGTGTGCTCTTCCTTCCTCACGGCAGCGAGCAGTAAATGCAGCTTGCGTGGTTACACGTGTGTCCCTGTGGTGTTGACGGCACCCAGCATCGTCCTTCTGCAGAATGACTGGAAACGCTCCGGTTTTGGGAATATTGACGTATTATGACCCAGTGGTTTCACTTTTCGGAATCCGCGGCAAGGGAACATTGACATGCGCGGGAGGCACAGACCGGGCTGTCTCCACCATGTCATTGCTTCTCATGCCAACATCGTAAGCAACCTGCGTGTCCATCAGCAGAGAATGCCTAAAGAAAATGTGATATATTTTTGCCTTGGCACTTGACGTAGCCGTTAAAAAGAGGGAAGTAGAGTTGTGTGTTTTGTTAGAGCGAGTTGTCAGTCATGTTTGTAAGTAGGAGAAAAATACAAGTTGTAGATGGCTATGCGTAGCATGGTGTCCTTAAAATTCTGGATAAGAACAGCTTGCTCTTTCTCCGTAGCTGACTCTAAGCTGCTTGCCTTTCCCGTGTTAAGTGGCTGCAGATTTATGGGAGACTGGGCCCTTGGAGTTCTGGCAGAGGGACCCGTGTGTGTGTGTGTGTGTGTGTGTGTGTGTGTGTGTGTGTGTGTGTGTCCTGTCCTGGGGGAAAAGACTGGATATCAGTGGCTCTTGAAAGAGCTTGAACCTCAGCAATCTGTGGACCTCCTCAGGTGAAAATGCACTTCACCTGGGTGTCTTCTAGACTCCAAAGGCCAAGAGAAAGCTGAATTTGCAAGTCAAATCTCCCCTGCCTGGGGGCCTGGGACAGCACAGGAATGAAGCAAGGAGTCTTCACCATGTTCTGAGTAGGGGACTAGGGGCTTGCTATCCGAACGTCTAAAAGGCTAAAACGTCCTTTTGTAACCTTTAGGATATTCTTAGTCTGACCTGAGCCTCATTGAACCTGCAGAGAAAAATAACAAATGCTTGATCTAAGGGGGTGCACAGCAACCACAGAAAGAAAGGTCTGGCAGAGCGATGAGAACACGTGCCCAGTGACATGCCTGCCAGACCCTGAGCATCCAAATAGAAGAATAAAAACACAGGTGATCAAGGGCAGTATGTGTGTAGACGCACACACAGTGGCAGTAAAACAAAGTGAAACTGTGGTGCTACATAGCACGGATCTCAGACATTCAGCAGGTGAATTGAAGACGTGGGTCGTCACCATTGAGGTTCACACGGTGTTTCTGGAAGACCACTGCAGAGCACAGAGCTAAACTGAACAAGTAGGAAGTTGAGGGTAAAGGGAAGGGCCTTGGAGAGTACATCCAGGGAAACTAACATCCCCTAATAAGGGCTCCAGAGTGCAGAAATGAGTGGTGTATAATGAAATAGAAAAATTTAACTGAATTGAAGAAAGTTCTGATTCTGTAGGTTAAAAGAGCTCATCAGGTTTGGTGAAATGGACATTGATGAGAAAAATTTGGGGCATGTCTTGGTAAGATAGTTCTGAGTCCTAAAGGTAAAGAGAAATCATAAACCTCGAAACAGAAAATCATATTGGTAATGGACTTTTTTCTGTAACACACAAAACCATACGGCAGAAGAGCATTTATAGACAATTGCAATAAAAGGTACAAAAACCAGGCTTCCTGTACCGAGGCAGAATGTCATTCAGCCATTTGTCTGTCAGGGTGAAGAGCCATATTTGGGATAGCAAGAATTCAATGCATACATCAGCCTTTCACCTCATTTGAAGAAGGTGCTCAGAATACAAACCAAGCAGAGCAGTAAATCACATCAGCCTGAAGATGGTAGACAGTGAAGAGGGCTGACAAACAGTATGAGCAAAGTTCATATAAAAATGATGCTGCATCATTTCTATGGGACGTAGATATATAGATACAAGTAAACGCACAGGGGAAAAAACGTGGAGGGTACGTTAACAGTGGTCATTGCTGGGGGGCGATCGGGTTTTGGGCTGGTAGTCACAGAGGACTCCAGCCTTCTCTGCAAAGGTTTTGGTTTTGTGTAAGAGTACATCTAAATGTTAATGTGTTACTTTTTAAAAAACACATTAAAAAAACAAACCCAGAGACCGGGTTATGAAGGACTTTGTGTGCCATGCTCAGGAGGACTTCCGAGTTGTAAGCAGGAGACTGTCCTTATGTGATCTGACTTGTGATGGGGGTGGTGATATTTCTGGCGGCCTGGTGGAGAGCTGGCATGGGCGGTAGAGGCTCTAATAACAGTTCAGCAGTACTAGAGCTGGAAACTCTCTGAGCCTTCGGGTGGTTTCTTCAGGCCAAACATGGCTCCACAGGCTTGTTTTGATGTAGTGTTAGCTCAGCTGAAGGCAACACGGCAGCTTAAGACGGTTGATGAAGTAAAATCATGGCACTGTTTCACTTGCTTTTGAGATCCCCGTTAATGTTGACACGTTTCCTCATTCTCCTGGGGAAATAATGTAGGTTTCTAAAAGATAATAGAATGAGTTTCATTAGAAAGACTGAACTTGAGCTCTTAGGGGGAAATTTCCCTGGATTTTTCTAGTGTATGTTCATCTTCTGTAAAATTGTTACTAATCCTGTAGGACTTCTGTTTTGAAATGAAATATTCAAGAAAATGTATAGCCTGTCTGCTGGGTTTATTGCTGAAAACAAACACCTTTTAAATGGTTTTTATTTCCTAGGACTGGGCACTTGGAGTCCTTCATGCCAAAATCATCGCAGCTATAACCCTGATGGGCCCTCAGTGGTGGTTAAAGACAGTAATTGAGCAGGTGAGCAGAGTTCGCTTTCAGGAGAGACTAGGTGGGGCAGGGGTGGTGCTTGGCTGCTGGGGTGCTTAAGTTTCATTTTCCACCTTTGAGTTTTCTGCATTTTCTCTAATAAGTATATGTAACTTTTTTTTTTTTCTAAGAAGACAGTTTGCTGTTTTATCACCATGAATTTTCATCAACCATTCTTAAGACTTTCTCCTTTTTTTAAAAAATGTTTTTGTATTTATTTTGAAGGAGAGAGATAGAGCACATACACGCCAGTGCGTGGGAAGGGCAGAGAGAGGAGAGAGAGAGTCTCAAGCAGGCTCTGTGCTGTCAGCCCCATGCAGAACTCGATCTCACAAACTGAGATCATGACCTGAAGCCAAAATCAAGAGTTGGACACTTAACCAACTGAGCCACCCAGTGTCCCAAGATTTCCCTTATCTGAAGTTTAACCAGTGGCTTACAGTACCTAAAGCTCCGAAGTAAAGGCAAAAATTAGTACATGTGGTTTGTTTCAGGGAAGTTCTGATGTACGCTTGGTACTCAGTTTTCTAAATCTGTAGTCGAATAAAGAGGTTACTGTTCAAGACAGTAAATCAAGGGCAGGGGAAAAAATAATTTAAAAAGTAAAGCTGATACTGTATACTTGAAACTAATATAACACTATATGTTAACTAACTAGAATTAAAATAAAAACGTTGGGGCGCCTGGGTGGCTCAGTTGATGAAGCATCTTTCAGCTCAGGTCATGACCTCACAGTTCGTGGGGTCGAGCCTTACATGGGGCTCTGTGCTGACAGCTCAGAGCCTGCTTGGGATTCTCTGTCTCTCCATTTCTTCCTGCCCTTCCCCCACTTGCACATGCCCCTGTGCACTGTTGGGCTCACTCTCTCTCCCCCCCCAATATAAATAAACTTAAAAAAAAAAAAAAAGACCTAAAAAACATATCCCAAAGCCTTAAAAAAATAATTAAAATACAAAATAAAAACAATCTTAATGAAAAAAAAAAGCAGAGCTGTTAGGGAATATTTTATTACATAGCATGTAGGTTATTATTACCGTATTATGGAACTGTCCGATAACTTGATCATTATGGTGATAACCTTGAAAAAAATACATTGTGCCTTTGTACTCTGGTAATAAGGCTGGGAAGTATGAGAATTCGCTTTAGAAAGATTTCTATCTAAAATAGCCAACATAACAGATTTTGGTACTTATTTCTTTAAATTTTAGTTGACTAGAAAACGTACTTGTGGACAATCCTCTTATCCTTAGGTCAGCGTCAAATAGATTCGGCGTTCTGTTGCAGGAAACAGATGTATAGGAGATAAAGACAGTAGTTCCCAGCTCAGTATGCACAAGAAAATTGTCAGAAAAATCCTGGCCCCGGAGATTTGTGGGGGTAGGAGCGCCAGGAAGTGGCCGTGTGTTTGCATCCACTTTGGAGTCTCCAGGTGTGACTCTGGCCCTTGCCAAGAAATGTGGAGAAGAGGGTTTCGTCGCAATTGGACATTGTGAAACATTGTTGATCTTTGTAATATTTTGCTCTCTGAGACATCCTTTTTTCATACTGTGTGTGTAAGTTTGAACAAAATGGTCGAGAAACACTGGGATGTCTTGTTGCATCAGTTTAGATTCATTCGGGATTGGTTGCCTTTGGAGGGTTGAGCCTGTTGTCAAGCATGTCCGTGCGCTGTGGCCCTTGGTTGAAGTGTGCTTCAATACTGTGTGCTGCGGGCCAGGAGAAGGCGGGGTGCTGGGGAGAAAGCAAGAACAGAGGTCTTCAGTTCTGTCCCCCTCTGCTCACCATCTTTATTTTCCGTTATTCCCAAGGTTTTCCCACTTCTATTCATCCTTTCCTCTGAAGTGCTATTCATTAGAACTTTCTGGATAAGATAATGAAAATACTGGAGAAATTCTTGACATAAAAAAAGAAAAAATTCACCATAGAATTCTTTCCTACTATATTTTCACGTAAAATATCTTCGGTTAAAATTTGATTTATACAAGCTTATCAGAAACATGTTCCCTGCTTATAATGTTTTCTTCCATATTCAGATAAAACGAACGTAATCTTGATTAATAACACAGATCATTCTTACACACATATGTGAGTAGTTGTTTGGGGTTATGATGTGGTCTTCACCTCATATTATTGGGTGTATCCAGTATTGTATAGTGCAGGGCTAGTATAGTTAGGATTCTAGACTAGTGTTTTATTGTTTCATCCCTTTGCAGAGTTAACCTCAAAGTGTAAGGAAATAAATGCATTGCTGTAACGACTTGTGGGCACCGTACTTAACATTTGTGTTCAGAATTTGTCTTGACTTCGGAAAAAATCGCCAATAGATTCAACTCCCTGTGGCTTGGATTCAGTAGAGATTGCTCTGTCAACTTGGGGGAATTTGTCTTGTCTCCCTTTTTCTAATTTTCTCCCTCACGTTTCAGGTTTATGCAAATGGCATCCGGAACATCGACCTTCACTATATCATTCGTAAACTGGCAGCACCAGTGATCTCTGTGCTCTTGCTTTCCCTGTGCGTACCTTACGTCATCGCGTCTGGCGTCGTTCCTTTACTAGGTGGGTAATGCTGGCCAGGGAGCTGGAGACGGCACCTGTTAACATCACTACTTTCTCGGCACTTCCAGTGCCATAGGCTGTCTGGCTCCGGATGATTAATTTGTGAATATAAATCCAGCTAAAACAGTGATTTCGCAAGACTCTTTTTCTTCGATTTGACTACTTAGGGCAAGATTTGGGGAATCGTAAACTTCCTTGATACAGTTTTTTCTCTAGGCAAGTGAGGAAGTATTGACATTTACACTGTCCTCAAAATAGGTACAGCTTTCCTTCAGGTTGTCTTCTCCTGACTAGAAGTGCTGTGATCCCATACTTGTAAAATCAAGGTGAAGTGTTGTTATATTAGTAACTAGATATTATTTTTTTAAGTTTATTTTGAGAGAGAGAGAGAGAGAGGGAGAGCACGCACATGCACACTAGCAAGGGAGGGGCAGAGAGAGAGAGAGGGGGAGAGAGAGAGAGGATCCCAAGCAGGCTGTGCACTGTCAGCACAGAGCCCAGCACAGGGCTTGAACCCATGAACTGTGAGGTCATAACCTCAGCCGAAATCAAGAGTCGGATGCTTAACCAACAGAGCCACCCAGACGCCCCACAGCTAGATATTAGCTTGTCAATTACGTGCTCACAGGTCCTCACAGGACCTTAAACCCAGCATATTTTCAAAATCAGAAGCACAAAGTTTCCCCTCCAAGTCTTTTTTTTCTACTGAATTCCGTCTCTTAGTGCTTAGTGTTACCATCCAGAATTTGCATGGGTCAGAAACCTTGTAGGTCATCTGTGTCACCTTCCTACTCACATGGTCCCCAAGTCCCGCTGCCCCAGCCCCCTGTGGCTCTTACGTTAACCTCCGTGGCCTCCTGTCTGGTTTCCCTAATTTGAAGCCACCGCCACTAATTCACTCTCCACACTGTGGCCACAATGACCTTTCAAAAGAATAAGTCTCATTGTTCCTGTCTGGTGAACATCCTCTTGATGGTTCCAGCATGGCCTTTATTTTTTTTATTTATTTTTTTAAATTTTTTTTAACGTTTATTTATTTTTGAGACAGAGAGAGAACATGAACGGGGGAGGGTCAGTGAGAGAGGGAGACACAGAATCTGAAACAGGGTCCAGGCTCTGAGCGGTCAGCACAGCCTGATGCGGGGCTCGAGCTCAAGGACCGCGAGATCATGACCTGAGCCAAAGTCGGCCGCTTAACCGACTGAGCCACCCAGGCGCCCCAGCATGGCCTTTATTTAAAGCATTTCACGTGCCAAGCGTCAGCTTCAGTTAAGCACCTCCCAGCCCTGCCTCCCGGGGGAAGGACATATTTTTATTTCACGGTCATTCCATATACACTTAGTTTGCCCTTTCTTTGTTTTATAGGTGTTACTGCAGAAATGCAAAACTTGGTCCATCGGCGAATTTATCCGTTTTTACTGATGGTTGTGGTATTGATGGGGATCTTGTCCTTTCAGGTCCGCCAGTTTAAGCGCCTTTATGAACATATTAAAAATGACAAGTAAGTCTAGATTTCCGTTTATCTAACTGTTTTTAAGATGTCTCTCTTAATTTTTGTTTTTAATGTGATAAATCATAGTTGAGAAGAGTGCTCAGATTCTGGATACGTTTTGAGGTAGAATTAAAGATTTGCTAACAGATTGGATGTAAGATGTAAAAGACAGTGTTATCAAGGATTCCACTGGGGATAGGGAGCTGTCACTTTTGGAGATGAACAAGACTGGGAGAAGCAAGTAAAGGGAGGAAGGCTTTAATGCCCATTCTAAATAGTTTTTAGTCTGTTTCCTAATGTTTTGGTCTGACGGTACATTAAATAGTTTTAGGTAAAAATAAGCCTGTATGAGGACTTGGCCCACCTAAGCTCTACCTGCAACCAGGGGCCACTGGGTCACTCTGACCATTGCCAAGAGAGCTGTAAGGTTCCTACAGAAGTACTGTAGGGCCTCTGTTTGAGGGAAACTGTGACCTCTGCTCCGTGAGAGATTGAGGACAGCCAAGGAAAACACGTTCTGGGGATAACAGCCGTCTGACCTTCCATGTCCTAACAAAGCCAAATGGTGGCTGGCAGAGAGTGAGTTTATAATATAACTCCATCCTGATTTGCCAGGAAGAGTCCCAGTTTACACGTGTTGTCTTGTTTCATTGTTAACAACACTCTCGTTTAGACATGAGGATACCTCCTCACACCTGTTGAAGTGGCTACAATTAACAACTCAGGAAACAACAGATGGTTGGCAAGGATGTGGATAAGGGGGAACACTTTTGCACTGTTGGTGGGAATGCAAACTGGTGCAGCCACTCTGGAAAACAGTGTGGCGGTTCTCCAAAAATTAAAAATAGAACTACCCTACAACCTAGCAGTTGCACCAGTAGGTATTTATCCAAAGGATACAGAAATGCTAATTCAGAGAGGCGCATGCACCCCATTGTTTATAGCAGCACCAAATTATGGAGAGAGCCCGGATGTCCATCGATTGATGAATGGGTAAGAGTGTGTGTGTGTGTGTGTGTGTGTGTGTGTGTGTGTGTGGTGTGTGTCTGTCTGTCTATACACACATACGTATACACAGTGGAATAATAGCCATCAAAAGAAAGTCTTGCCATTTGCAACGACACATAGAGTGTATTCTGCAAAGCGAAATAAGTCAGGCAGAGAAAGACAATTATCCTATGATTTCACTCATATATGGAATTTAAGAACCAAACAGATGAACATAGGGGAAGGGAAGGAAAAATAAACAAAAACAGGGATGGAGACAAAACATAAGAGACTCTTAATACAGAGAACAAACTGACGGTTGCTGGAGGGGAGGGGAGGTGTGGGATGAGTCCATGGGTGATGGGCGTGAAGGAGGGTGCTTGTTGTGATGGGCACTGAGTGTTATATGTAAGTGATGACTCACTGGGCTCTAGTCTGGAAACCAGTACTACGTTGTATGTTAACTCACTTGAATTTAAGTGAATAAAAAAAAAAAAAAAAGATGAAATTTAGGGTGTTCAAGCCTTTTCCAAAGCATTCACTGACAAAAAACCCAAGTATACTTGGGCAGTCTGTAAAGTTCTGTCTACCGGGAAAGAACAGAGAGGGGATTTCAATGGTGAATGTCCCATTTTTCTCACTTCACTCGTTTAGGCCGACGAGTACATTCTGCAAGACAGTGCAGACGAGACATGGCCTCGGCTTTTTGCTGCTTTCTTCCTCACCCTTGTCCCCCACCCTGCTCGTCTGCCCCAGCGGTCTCTCCTGCCTACCTTGGGAGCATGTCCTCACTCCATTATTTCTGCTCTTTTGCCGCAGCCCCAGCGTACGCTCTTCTCCCACGTTCGTTCTTCGCATAGCAAACTGTGAAGGGCAGGCTCCCTGAGGCCGCACCTCGGGTGCCGTGGTTTCCGCCGGTCCAGCAGCGTCGGAAAAGGGAGCAGGCTCTGCTCGTGGTTGTGCGGGGCGGGCTGTGGGCACGGATGCGCAGTGGAGCTCGTGGTCATTAGGGAGAAGGGGCGGTGGGCTCAGAGTCTCCTTGCTCTGCACTGAGTTCCTTTTTGGTCCTGGGCAAATGAATTAAAAATCACTGTTGTCTCTGCTTTTTATTGCTTTTCATTGCCATAACGTCACCCCATTTTGGCATGACTTGGTGTATCTTGTGATTATGGGGGTGTCAGGCAGTGCCTGACATTAGCGTCAGGATACATTGGCATCCAGTTGTCATTGTTTAAAACATGGATAAGCCGTCACAGTTAAAAATACACTGGTGGGGAACTAACTGTGAGGGAAAGGAGTAGTTAACATCAGGAAAGGATTGGTGAGAGAAAAAGAACGAGGATTATACCGTGGATCATGGATGAAGAAGCAATAGGATTAGTGAAATGCTTAAAAAGTGACGTGAAACTACTCGGCAGAAACTGCCACAATTTCAAGTGAGGCTGGTGTGTGTTGGTGGAAAAGTGGTGAAGTCAAAGGAGCAAAAGTAATGGTGAAAATGAAAGTCACTACACTGAGTGCAGCACATGCCAGGCCTTGTTGCCGTGGCTTTTGTGTGCTTCTTATTTCTTACAGCAGTCACGGGGCACAGTACTGCTGTCCTCGCTTTATTGGCGAGTAAGTAAATTGGGTCTCAGAGACCCGGCTCCCGGGCCAGCCTGTCGCGTGCCGGCTTTGCTGTCCCGTGCTCGCACAGGTGGCTGAGGACCGAGTGGCCACTCGTGGGTCTGCAGCGCTGACTTCACATGGGCACCGTGTACCCCAGCCTCCTGCCGCTCGTGGCCACAGTCGGCTCTCACCCACTGTCCTCCGAGGCTCAGCCTGCAGCCCGGGCCCCAGGGTCAGGAGGCCCCCCTGCTTCTCCACAACCGCCGCTGTTGTCCTGGGGATGTGGTGTCTGGTCACGCCAGCCGTGGTCACTTCTGTGTCTGGTGCTGTAGCCCTGCACCCTTTGCCCTGACCTCCGTATCATCGCGGCACGTGACTTAGGGACGTGTAACGCTCTGTTGTTGGGCCGTAACCTCCTTCCTTCTGTCCCTTGCACATGCTCACTTCTCTGCCTTCTCCCCTCTGACCTCATTGAGACTCTTGCCCTTGGGTTTCTCCTTTTCTCTAGAACTAGAGCTATTCTGATCCACTTTCCTCTCTACCTAGCTTTCTATTTCTTCAGATCTGTCTTCTGAGCTGTTTTAGAAAATATTCCTAACAGATAAATGCCCTGAGTCAGTTGACTGTGTCTTACTCCCCGGTGTCTGCGTGTGCACGAGAGCCCCGGCCTTCGGGCCAGAGGACACACGCCATTGCCTGGGATCCGAGGCCTTCCGACGTTTGCTGCTCTCGCCTCGCCGTGAGCTGCCTGTTTATGTGCCTGTTGCCAGTGTTCATTCTACGCTCCCCTTCAGACCATTGAAGGGTTTTAAGTGGGAGTGATCTGATTGCATCAAAAAATGTATCACTGGCTGCTCTTAGGAAGAATATTTTAATATGTGGGATCATATAAGAGAGTAACCACCCTGTTTTTACAACCTAGATACCTTGTGGGCCAACGCCTCGTGAATTACGAACGGAAATCTGGCAAACAAGGCACATCTCCACCACCTGCACAGTCGTCCCAAGAATAAAGTGGTTGTCTCAGCTACCTTGACCTTCCCCTTGCCTTTACGTGTCCTTTTTTGTGGACTTCTCTCTGGGAGATTTTTCCCAGTGATCTCTCAGCATTGTTTTTAAGTTAACTGTATTTGACTTGTGTTCTCAGCATTCGGAGAAGCAGCGTGCAGGGCCCTGCCGCCCTTCCTGCATCTTCCACCATCGTTGCTGTCTGAGGTCTGTACATGTGTAAATAGAAGTTCCTGGATACCCTAAAACCGTGGATTAAACAGAATGTGCATTGTACATCTTAAACAAAATGTATATTAATTTATTAAATCTAGTTGTCACTTTATTTTGGACCTGCTGTGATCTTGACAGGAAATGTGCCACAGAGCCATAGTGCAGAGGCAAAACTTTTTCACGACGTCCTTTGGAGCGCGGTATCCCGGTGTTCCTAGCAGTTCGTATTAAGTAAACTGTGCATTCTGTCTTTCTTGGCTGTTCAGACCTTACCAAGAACTTGAAAGGAAACAAGTAGAAATCAGCAGTGGAGTGTCTGTGGTAAGAGAACATGGACTTTGTGCTCACTGTCGATCGTTTTTGGAAGTCATTTTGTATACACCAAAGCTGTTGTACATTTCTACTGCCTGATTTTTTTTCATGGTGTCTGTGTTTATAATATTGTATAGTATCTTGTGCTAGGTGAGGAAATTATTTTTAATTTTGATAATTTAATATTCCTAGTGATCAGCATTAGGGGTTGGGCTTTTGTGCTTGTTCGGGGCATGTCTATACTTAGAGAAAAAAAAAAAAGTCCACAAGAACGTTTTCCTTAGTTCTCTCCAGCCCCCCTTTTCCACACACAGCTGTCGTTTTTTTTCTCTTTGGCAGCAGTAGCCAAAAGTCATGCCGGATCGCAAGTCTTCTAGAATACTGTCAACAACAGTACCGCATCATACTGGAATTAGGACACACTGAGGTGTTAGCTAAATGCACACGTCGTTTGTGGTCTTAGATCGGCAGCACCAGGGAAGGCAGCCTAGAACACCTGGTCCTGCTGCTTGGGGCACCCCGTTGGGTCAGGATTAGGGAGTCCGTTTCTCCTAGTTTTCCATGAGTAAATCCCAAAGTTTCCAGAGCTTTTTGTTTACAGAAGAAAACTACAAATGAAACCAGTTTGATTTTACTCGTCCTGAAGGAAGCTGGCTCGAGCTGGCCTTTTTAACATAGGAGTGAAGAAGGTGTTTCATTGGAAATGTGCTGTAAAATCTCAGAATACTGAACACTTACAGATCTGGTTTTCCCTGAGAACCAAAGCTTCAAGAATGAAGTATTTAGAGCAATACAACAGTTGGGCACACGATCCCAGTATTTAATGGTAATGGTATATCGTAAGGGTGGTGTTTGTGTTTTGAATGTTGTCAGAGAAAATGGGCAGCAGAGGTCTTCAGGAACTCTTAAAGAGTTTCCATATAGTATTAAAATCTGTAGACTTAAATCTGAAGATTCTTTAAATATGAAAGTCAGCCAAACGTAAGCTACCACAAAAGCAGACATAGTCTGGTTGTTTTACATTTCAACAGTTTTTCCTGAGGTGGTAATTACTTTACCTTAAATATAGTGTAAAAATCAGTATCAAAAAAAAAAAAAAAAGCTTGACATGGGGTTCAGTGTGAACACCTCTGGCACTTTGTAGCAGTCCTTTCCCTTGTATTTGAAATAAGGTCTTTGCTAGCCCTGCATTTATGTGGAAATGGAATCCTACTTTAAAAAATTAGGAGCATTTTAAAATGTACTGCCACCTATCGTGGTATGTGTCTATATAAATTGTTCTCTTTGGGAGAAAAATATTATCAATTGGGCATAGAACTTGATTATATTAATTTAGCTTTCTTTTTAAAATTTTCAGAGAATTTATAGATCTTGATATAAAGTCATTGAACACATTTATCCATTTTATCGGAAAGAGAGGTAGGCAGATACCACAAAAAATTAAAAATTGTTATTCTACAAAATTTTAAATGAATCTTATCAGATATTTTGTAAAAAAAAAAAAAAAAACTGAAAAGAAAAACCTACATATATGAACATATACGAATGGTGAGAATCTTGCCCTCCATTTCACCGGCAGATACTTTATCTTGTTGTATCTAAGGATTTCCTCTTGGTTTTCAGTTGTGCTCTGTCCTGTTTTTAATAAGATGAAAACTTTCATAAGGAAAGCGTTTGCTGACATAACATTTACATGGGCAGCACCAGAATTTTATTATTAACCAATAGTCTCATGAACATTTGAAACCTCTGGTTCAGAAAGTTCTAGTATTGCTGCCCTTCATGTAGAATAAAAAAAAAAAAATTGTGTAGTTTTGCTTCATTTTACATTGGGCTAAAACCGTCTTCAAGGAAATTAATTACAAAAGAAGACCATTTTGCTTTATTTTTAATTGTTTATAAATGGAAGACAAATCAGCATTTGGGAGTAAGTTTCACATGACCAGTTATCAAATGGTCATATTATGAGGTGTGCATTTGTCATTATTAGCAAATTATGTTTGAGTTTTAAACTGTTGAAGCTAATAGTTGAGATGAAAACAAGAAAATACCAATGTGAGGTTTATGTATAGCTAGCCTTAAAAAAGTTCCATGTTTTTAGGTGATTTTTTTCCTGTTAGTTCTCTGGAGAAACCGTGGAAATTGGACATCTCAATTCCAGATGTAAACAAAAAGTAATTTTTATTTCAACATTTAATATAGCTGTTATTACTGTGGATCCTTGTGTTTTTTCTTTCCCTTATTCAAGTAACAGAGAATAACTTTTTTCTTAAATGATTTGGTCTAGAGATGTCATTCTGTATTGGCAAATGCTATTATTAAAGTGTAATTCTTGAATTTAGGTTGAATTCATGACTTTTTAAAACGAAGAAGCACTGGACATTTCTCCACTGTATTGTGTTTACCCCCGACCACCACGCGCGCGCGCACACACACACACACAACACACACACACACACGAGAATGTAGTGCCGGTCTAAGAACACTGGCGTTTTGTCAACTTCGCAAGTTAGCTACCTCATTCTCACTTTCAGGACTATTTTAAGCTCTCTACTTACTGTGATAAGTTTTATACTTGTAAAATTTTAAAGTGATTATGTTCAAATACTTCCTTTAGAATGTTACCTACTCGGTTGCCATCAAGAAAGACAAAATGTCGTGCCACTAAAGTATTAACAAAAACCTTGTGTGTGGAGATTGTAACTCCCTTGGTTGGGCTGTCTTATATCTCATTTGTCCCTCGGGCACATACTTTCTCTTCACCCTGTTACTGCCCTGTGTCATTTTTAAAAGCAGCCATCATGAGAAAGGGTTTCTTCACGTAATCTCTCAACAGTATGCTTGTTACTATACAGTATTAAAGGTGTAAGACAGTATATACCCAATTTCATTCCTAATGATTTTGTATGAGTGCCTCGTTTTGTGTCAGCAGAGTAATCTACAATACCTTAACGGAAATGTAATGACTGTAAGGCCTGGAACTGACTTGTAGATGGTACGTAGAGCACTTAGTTATTTAGGACATCAATTTTCTATTGAAGCAAACACCTTAGACACCCAGACCAATTTTATGTATATATATTCTAAAATGCTCCCTTTTTATGTGGTTGGTTGTTGCCTTCTAAGTCAAGAGAACAAAATTGAATAAAGCGAATTTAGCTGTAGCCTAGTTTTTTTGGTTTGTTTTTGCTTTGTTGCAAAATTACTTCAGAATTACAGAAATGTGCATTATTATCAGCATAGGTAGATATCTAGGTATTAAAAAATTTTTTTTAATGTTTATTTTGAGAGGGAGACCGAGTGCAAGTGGGGCGGGACAGAGAGAGAGGAGGACACAGAATCCGAAGCAGACTCCAGGCTCCGAGCTATCAGCACAGAGCCTGACGGGAGGCTCAACTCACGAACTGTGAGATCATGACCTGAGCCAAAGTCGAATGCTTAACCAGCTGAGCCACCCAGGCTGCCTAGGTATTTTTTAATATAATAATTACATAAGAAAATTATATATGATTATAGCTCCTCCATTCTGTTTTCAGTATAAATTTAGAAGGATAGTGCAGAGAACACATCCCTCTCCCCTTCATCCCCTGACTGTATTGCTAGACCATTTCATGGGGAACAGTAAAGGCCCTCGTCTTGCGGGCAGGCTGCCTCCCGCTTCGGCAAGATCCACATGCCAGAGGCCTCAGCAGGTTTTCTCTTTAAGTGGATACTTGGAATAGAGTAAAACCAATCAAAGCCATTTTGTGTAGCTGCCTGTAAATCTCAGAGAAAAGGAAAGAGTTGCATGAAGCTTTTTTCCTCCTGAGTGCCCCCATGTGAAGAGATCCTTTTGTTTCGAGGTTCAAAACTTGATGATTTCTTTTTAATCAAGTGCATTTAAGAAACACTTTTTAAATGTTTATGTATTTTGAGAGAAAGGGTGTGTGAGAGAGGCGGGGGAGGGGCAGAGAGGGAGAGAGAGAATCCCAAGCAGGCTCAGCACCAGCGCCTGAGGCAGGGCTCAGTCTCATGAACCGTAAGATCATGACCTGAGCCGAAATCAAGTCAGACGCTTAAGTGACTGAGCCACCCAGGCGCCCTCCAAGTGTTATTTTATTTTTTTAAATGCAGTGGTGGTAGGCAAAATGTTATCTGAACCACAGGGCATCTGTGAGGTTTTACAGCAAAGGGGACCCCATGGTGAATCTCAGAAAGTGCCATTCCCCCTCACACCCCACAGTTCACAGCCACTCTTGTTGGAACGAACTGCTGTCACAAGTGGATTAGGGTCCGGGGAAGTAACACTCTCCTCTCCCTCCCTCCCACGATGTTTCGGTTTGGTGTCTATTTTGTTGCCCTGCCCTGTACTGAGTACTGTAGTTGAATCGAGGTATGGTGTCTGCCTTCAAGTAGCCCAGTTAGAGTGGAAGAGGCCAGAAAAATGAGCAGAGCGTTCTAACAGGGATACAGTGCCCTGAGGAATACAGAGGATGGGGCCCCCTGTACGCATAGACTCGTCCCCCAGGCCCGCAGTCCCTCCCCACCCCACCCCCCCCACAGTCTGCCTCCCACAGCCCCACACTGTGCTGGAATGGGCCGACAGCAGCTGGTGACCTGGGTGGAGGCAGTCCCTTCTGCACCCCTGTACATGCTTAATCTTCCTTTTGGAATTTCTCTTTTTGCACATATGCAACAGTGCAGCGTCTTTCTGCTTTTCCACATTTGTTCAGTAGCTTTTTTAGGACAAGAAGCTTTGTGTCAGCAACCCCCTCAGTAACTCCTTTTTTCTGGCTCAGTTGCATCCGTCCCTCCTGCCAGTTACACAAACCCACTGGACTGATGGAGCAGAACAGAAAGTCCAGAAATAGACCCACATGTGTAGGGACAGGTGAGTTTTGACAAGGTGCGAAAGTCAACAAATGGTGCTGGAACAATTGGCCATCCAGATGCAAGGTTAAAAATTGATGCTTATCTCAACATACGCAAAAATTAAAATTATTACATTCCTAAACATGAAAGCTCAAACTATATAACTTCTGGGAAAAAAACAGGGAGAAATGTTCAGCCTCGGGTAAGGCAAAGATTTAGATTGGATACAGCCCAGAAGCACAATCCTTAGAAGAAAAATTTGATAAATTGGACATTATCAAAATTGAAAATGTCCACTCTCTGATATATGTCATTCAGAGAACAAAAGCTATGGACTGGCAGGGAATATTTGCAGAACATTTCTGATAATAGACATGCATTCAGAGTAAAGTCTCAAAACTCAGTAGTTTGAGAAGATCCATTTGCCCATTTTTAAAATGGGCAAAATACTTAAGCACACTTCACTAAAGAGGACATACAGATAGCAAATAAGCACATGAGAAGCTGGTCAATGCAGAAGCCATTAGGAAAATAGAAATTAAAACCTGTGAGTTACCACCACATATCAGAATGACTAAAAATACCGTACCACGTGTCGGTGAGAATGTGAGGAATGCTCACCGCTGTGCTGGAAGGAAAGTAAAGGGGTGAGCTAATTACTTTAGAACAGTTGGGGGGCGCCTGGGTGGCTCAGTCGGTTAGGCATCTGACTTCAGCTCAAGTCGTGATCTCACGGTTTGTGGGTTCCAGGCACCCCCCCCCCCCCTCCAGTCAGGCTCTGTGCTGACAGCTCGGAGCCTGGAGCCGCTTCATATTCTGTGTCTCCCTGTCTCCTCCCTCCCCTACTCACATCTCTCTCTCTCTCTCTCTCTCTCTCTCTCAAACATTAAAAAAAAAAAAAAAAGTTTTAATTAAATAATGGGCAGTGCTTAAAAGGTTATAGTAAGTACTCACCACCCCCAGTTGCTGACTGAGGAAAAAGTAAGTCCATATGATGACTCAGACATGAACGTTTATGGTAGCTTTATTTGTAATAGCCCAAAGGTAGAAAAAATGCACATGGCCAACAACAGGGAAAGAGATAAATGATTATCCATACAATGAAATACTGTTCCAATAAAAGGCAATTAGCTTGATACACGCAACATGGACAAGTCCCAATGCTTATTGAAAGCAGACCAAAAATGTATGCTTTCGTTTATCAAAACTTCTGGAAAATGCAGAGTAACCTACAGAAATCAATAGAAAGCACATGAGTGGGGGTTGGTGGGGAGGGACATGGAGAGATTTCAAAGGGGCATAAGGAAATGGGGGCGATGATGTGTCCGTTATCTTGATGTGGTCCTGGTTTGACATGTATACATATGTCAAAGAATTGCACATTTTCAACTTGTGCAATTTGCATGTTAATTACATCTTGATTTCAAAAATAAATACCATGTTCATATATGCTCTCTAATCATTTCATACCTTATCTTTCTACAAAGTGCCCGCTTCTCCTTTCTGACTTTTGGCTGATGACTTTTCTATTTCACCGAGAAGACCGAAGCAATCGGAACAAGTCTTCACGAGTTCACACCATCACATTTACCCTCTTACTTGCACCTGTGCCCAGATGCCCCGTGGGCCATGCAGGCCATGCCCGTCCCCTCCGGCGTGCCTGCCCTGTGCGCGGAGTGAAATGCGCCCCCGGGCTCATGTGCGATCACTCCCTGAGCCCTGCCCGCCTTGCACGGCCTCACTGGATGGACAGGACTCTCACCCGCTCAAGGCGCTGCTGCAGATCTCCCTCTCCCTCATGGTAACTGTTGTGGTTCCTTCCCATCATCCAGACGTTTCCGTTGTTTCTTGCATAAGAAAAATCTTCACCTCCTTCATCTGCTCTATTTTGCTTTCCTTTTCAGTAAAGGCCTTCAGTTATCGTACTCCCGCTTTCCAATTTTTCCTCTCCTTTTCCAACCCTACTACAATCAGCTATTTGCTCCACTCTTCCGCCGGAATTGCTCTCGTGAAAGGCCACCAATGGCCACCCCTAACTTCGGTGGTTAATTCTCGGGTCTCACCGGAAATAGCTGGTCCCTCTCTCCAGTGAAACCATTTCCCTTGGCTCTCAGGACACAGCACTCCCCTCATCTTCCTCCTACCTGTCTGTGGACTCTGCTTTATAAACTCCTTCACTGACCCTGTCTTGCCTTTCAGCTCAGTCTGGGACCTCTGTTCTACCTGCACCTATTGACATGGTGATCTCACTTACTCTCATAGTTTTAAAGGCCGTCTAGATGCTGATCACTTCACATTATATATTTATTTACTCATTCCATTCTTCTTCCTGAATTCCAGAACACATCCGTGCGGCTGCCTATGTGGACTCTCCGGACATCTCGAACTTAGTAGGTCCAAAACACACTCGTGATTCCCCTACCCCAGATTTATTTTCTCAAACTTCCCCTTTCAGTTGGTAAGCACCTGGACGGATTCAGGTTGCTAAATAAAAATGTTGGTAATACCTTTGACACTTGTTTTTCCACGCTCCACATACAATTGGGCAGCAAGTCTTAACTTCAAAATAAGTTGGATTCTGGCTACGTCGCAGCACCCCCACTGCTACCGTCCTGGTGCAAAGCACCATCATCTTCCTCCTGCCTGGGTCACTGCAGTTTCTCTGGAGCTCCTGACCTCTGCCCATGCTCTCTTTCTTTCTTCCATTGACTTTCAACACTGGACCCGGAGTGATCATGTTGAGATCTAAGTCATATCACATCAGTCCTTTACCCAGGTAGCTAACCATCACAGAGTCCCAAGTCCACAGTCGCTTTGAGGCCCCCTGTGCTCACTGTGCTCCAGGCAGCCTCCTTGCTTCCAGAACAGGTCAAACCTCTGGGCCTTTGCACTTGCTGCTTGCTGCGCCTTATTGTTCTTCCTCTAGGCTCTCCCCAAGTTCTTCCTTTCTTCACTGAAGTGTCATTCTTAGGCTTATCTAAAATTGCAGCTCCTGGGGCTTTCCCCGACCCCTCTACTGCTGTGCTCTGTCTCTCGTATGTATTAACTATATGGTTTTCCTGTATTGTTTACATTAGCATGTTTCCCCCCATTTGAATGTAAGCTTCGGAGATTTTTTTTTTTGGTAACTATTTGGAGATTACTATTGTATTTCAGAACGGTTCTTGGGACATATTCCATATTCAATAAATACTCGAGTAAATAAATGGCTGAAACAGCATAAAAACAACATGTCTATGATTAAAATAAAAACTGAAAACCTGTGCCATTCTCCAGAGGTAATTACCACTATTAGTATTTAGTGTTGTTTCCAGAATGTGGTGTGGGTCAACATACATTCACAGACTCCTTTTATCACAATGTAGGTAGTGTGCTCCCACAGACTCTGCTCAATGGGGTGCTTTTTTTTTTTCTGCTTTATATTTCATGACCATCTTTTTATATCAACACTTAAGTAGCTGCCTCATTTAATAATTCTGGCTGTATTGTATTCTGTTGTGTGGATAAGATTATGATTTCAGTTTTCTGAAAGACCATTAGTTAACCCATTTTATTATATGCTATAATAAACACATTTGTCCATACTAATTTATATACTCAGGCTAGTATTTCTGTAGGATCAATCGGTAAAAGATTGGTAAGTCATCAAAATATAGTGCCAAGTGGCCCCCAAAGGTACTAATTGACATTCTTCTCTCACCAGCATATGAGATTCCTTGTTTTCCCATATTATATCAACATTAAATATTGACTGTTTAAGTTTTGCTAATGCTGTTAATTTGGAACTGTGTGTGCCCAGGTAGAGGGGTCATGGGTGGGGGTGATGCCTCTAGGGCAGGAGGAAGGGCTGCCTGACTCTTCCTGGAGATAACTTATTTCAGTTCTCCGTTGTCCGGGCTAGAGGTGAGCAGGGGAAAGCGGGCTTCGGGGGCCTCATACATTCAGGGTGGGTTTAAACGTAGCCGCCTTGTACACTGCCCTGGTCAGGATTCACCAGAATGGAGCCAATTACTCTATCCATGGACCCGAAGCTACTGTATCAGAAGACATGGCTTATGTCCTTCTAGACCCAATCATATTGGCTCAACCATTCTGTCTTCCTTAGGAAAACAATTTAAACAGAATCTTCTTTTAGCTGAAAATCACCCGCTGTCTAAACTCCTAAGTGGGTCTTAAACTGAAATCAGCAGACCGAGTGGGAGATGCGATGGTATCGAGGCTGGGGACCGCTTGGACGAGCACGTGCAGCATGAGCGCGACAGTCGAGGAAGGCAGGGCCACATTCCTTCGGGGGAGGGGGGAGCTCGTGCCACCTGCATCGACCAGCCCCCATGATTACAACGGCTTCCTACCTACGAGGACTGAGTCACCTCGTCCTTAAGTTTACGACGCCAGAGCAAGGGGATGGGGAGCCCTTTGTGAATTCGCCCTTCACAACTGGCAGTGGGAATCGACCAAAGAGGTCCTTTTCTAAGCGAAACGTTCGGCTCCGTATAACAACCAATTAGTGGCGAAAGGGGGCCGGAGCCAGACTGCGCAAGCGCATTACCTGCCGGCCCGGCGCGGGCGACCATGCGGTCTCGGCCCGAGGCGTGCGCGCCTGCGCGGAGCCAGGGGGCGGGGCCCTCATGCGTCCCGGTTGCCTGGATACCTCTGCGACACGATTGGTGCCGCTGGCGCTTCCGGGCTGTGACTAGAAGGGGCAGTTGGCCTTCACTTTCCGAGGAGCCCGAGGAGGAGCGGCTGAAAGACCCGGCCGGCCACCCCGGACCTCGCGAAGCCGGCCTCCTGGCCCGCCCCCAAGTCCGGGAGCCCGGCCCCGCCACAAACCCCAGGTCCCCTCCAGGCTCCAGATCCGGGGAGGCTGGGCAGCCAGACCGTTGAGCTGCGCCTGCGCCCCGAGGCTCACGCCCCCCCCACGCAGCGCACCTTGATTCTTCGCAGCCTGGTCCCGGTCTGCGGAGAGCGATGCCGCTTCCCGACACCATGTTCTGCGCGCAGCAGATCCACATTCCCCCGGAACTGCCGGACATCCTGAAGCAGTTCACCAAGGCTGCGATCCGCACCCAGCCCGCCGACGTGCTGCAGTGGTCCGCGGGGTAAGCGCCTGGGAGAGCCGGCCGCTTCGCGTGGTCCGACGCTCAGGACACCTTCCCCAGCTGGTGTCTACACCTGAGCGTCTAGGAAGCATCATGGTTGGGTGACCTTCCCAGAAATTACTGCAGAATGCTCACTGTCCTGCAAAGTAATGACAACTCCATCGTGGGAGAGTGGTACTTACTCAGAGTAAAACTTACAAAGCAGTTGCGTCGGGTAAAAAAGTTTCTGCATTGTGTTATAAGACCAAGCCACTGCAGACCCTGTAATTTATTTGTAAAGTGATTTTTTTTTCTTTTTCTTTTTTTTTTTTACAAGAAGGAATCTTAGGGCTAGGTTCCTCCCAGGGTTAGGTACCTGGGTCAGTTTATTAGAACCCAAACGACCAAGGTCATGTTGGGGTGATTTTCCCAAGGCTGCTGTAAAGGTTAGACTTCGCCCAGCTTAGTTCACAGAAGGCAAATATTTCTTGCAGCAAACATACTATTTCCCTAATTTTAAAGTTGCAAACAGACCTTAAAACCATTAAAATAAACCCATTTGGTTTCGAAAGGAAAGTTCTTTGTCCTTTTCAGGAAACAGACTTAGAAACTCAGTTTTATGATCCCAAGAACCAGTATGAATGTAAACGTTTTATTTAGTAACCAGCATATCCAGTTTCTCTCACCTGTAAAACCAAGGTGACCTAGTTCCCTGTGGCCTACTCTAGCGGATAACCACAAAAGCTGATGGGTTAAAACAATAGGCATGTATTCTCTTACAGTTGTGGAGGCTGCAAGTCCGAAATCAGTTTCGCCTGGCTGTAGTCAAGCTGTCACGGCTTCTGTCCGGAGGCTCTAGGGAGAATCCAGTCCCTTGCCTTGCCTTTTCCAGCTTCTGGAACTGCCTTCCTCGTGTTCTATGGCTCATGGCCCCTTCGTCTTTAAAGCCAGAAGTGTGGCATCTCCAAGTCTCTCCCTCTGCCTCCCTCTCCGAAGGACACTTGTGGATTGCATTTAGGACCCCGAAGATAATTCAGTACAGTTTTCCCATCTCAGAATCCTCACTCACATCTACAAAAGTCCCTGTTACCACACAAAATGAGATCTGCAGGTTCCAGGATTAGGACCTGGATATCTTTGAGGCTCTTACAGAACCTACCACACAAGGCTGCTTATCAATCCAGTGCTTTGCCTTGTGACAAACACTTCTTTCGGTTGCTTCTGATAGATTCTCTCTGGGTTCTTCCCCCCAAAGAAAAAAAATTATGGCCCTGGTTTTAACCGTCATTAAAGCATCAATGAAAGTA
Source organism: Lynx canadensis (assembly GCF_007474595.2). NCBI lineage: Eukaryota > Metazoa > Chordata > Mammalia > Carnivora > Felidae > Lynx > Lynx canadensis. The sequence continues at coordinate 231,969,478 of NC_044303.2, read as the reverse complement.
GGACGTGTAAGAGTTTATTTGTACTGGACAGAACATTCCAAGATTGAGTCACTGTTTTCTTGGAACATTAAATTATTTTAATTTAAGCTTCACTTTAATTTAAAAGGCTCAACTGAGAACTTTCTGGATGTGCCATGCAACTGTTTTCTCTCGAGAACAATTTTGGAGTTGAGTAAAAGGAAGCATTATTCGCTAAGTAGTGTGTGCGAAATGGTCTCAGCCAGGTCCCAGCTGTCACCAGACAATCTGTTAGGGAGAGATGTTGCTCAGAAGAGGATGAATTGGTCTTTGAGGTTACAGCCAGGCAAGGGTAGTCTGGGTGGCTCAGTTGGTTAAGCATCCACTCTTAAAAAAGTCTTTAATGTTTCTTTTGAGAGAGAGAGAGACAGACAGACAGAGAATCAAGGGAGGGGCAGAGGGAGAGGGAGACACAGAATCCGAAGCAGGCTCCAGGCTCTGAGCTGTCAGCACAGAGCCCGGCGTGGGGCTGGAACTCACGAACCGCGAGATCGTGACCTGAACTGAAGTCAGACGCTCCTCAACTCTTGATTTCGGCCTGGGTCTTGATCTCACAGTTTGTGAGATCGAGCCCCTCATTGGGCTCTGGTGCTGACCGTGCAGAGCCTGCTTGAGATTCTCTCTCTCTCTCTCTCTCTCTCTCGTCTCTCTCTCTCTCTCTCCCTCCTCTCTCTCTGCCCCCTCCCCTGCTTGCACATGCTATGTCTCTTTCTCTCTCTCAAAATACATAAACAACAAACAAAAACTTTAAAAGACAAGGCAGGGGCGCCTGGGTGGCGCAGTCGGTTAAGCGTCCGACTTCAGCCAGGTCACGATCTCGCGGTCCGTGAGTTCGAGCCCCGCGTCGGGCCTCTGGGCTGATGGCTCAGAGCCTGGAGCCTGTTTCTGATTCTGTGTCTCCCTCTCTCTCTGCCCCTCCCCCGTTCATGCTCTGTCTCTCTCTGTCCCAAAAATAAATAAAACGTTGAAAAAAAAAAAAAATTAAAAAAAAAAAAAAAAAAAAAGACAAGGCAAAGGTATTCCAGGAAGAGGAATGGCATCAGGACAAAGGATGGTGACAGGAGGAAAAAGCAGAAAATCAGGATGCCTGCGAAGATAACTGCAGAAGCCTCCAGGAGGCGTTCAGGTTAACGAACTTTACAAACGAGGCTTTCAGGTGGCAGAGGCGGCTCGGCCTGGCTCCCCCGCCTGTGTTCTCTGCTCTGACGCAACAGCTAGTTGGCCGTACCTTGTTACGTCGCCTGTGCGTCGTGCGGTATGACTGGGGCAAGAATCGGTTCGATGCTATAGGCTGCTTTCTGCTGCACGGGCCTCCGGGGAATTAGCACATCGGGGCTCGCCCCTAACGCAGGCTTTCTCAGCCTGGGCACCGTTGACACTTGGACAGGACAATTGCTTGAGGGCTGGGGGGAGGGTGGGGCTGGGGGGGGGGTGTCTGGGCCTAGCAGGGCCCTTTGCAGCATCCTGGCCTGTACCCACTAGAGGCCAGTCGCACCATCCACCCCCTTCTGTGACGACCAGAAATGTCTCCAGAAACTGCCAGGGCCTTCCTGGGGAGGAGAAGGGAGAACCGTTGAGGACCACTGCTTTAGATGCTGTGTGGAGGTGGGTGAGTGGCTTGATCGATGATGAGGAACAAAGTCCCCCAAATAGGCGAAAACCCTAATTAGGAACAATATGACAAAGCTACACACCCATGCCTCCCCCCTGTCACCTTACTTCTTCCTGTCCACCTTTGTCTCTCTCACTGCTACCCTTGTGTTAGGTCAACAAAATACGGGCGGAGAGAGGAAAAGGGGACGAGGTACAAAATTTCTGTTAGCCTATCAAATACCTAGCTACGGCTATCTCTGTTACATAATCAGAGATGTTTCTAATGACTCATATCTTTTATTACTTTTTAAGTTTACTTTTGAGAGAGAGAGAGAGAGAGAGCTGGGGAGGGGCAGAGAGAGAGAATCCCAAGGAGGCTCCAGATTGCCAACACGAGAGCCCAGTGCGGGGCTCGAACTCACAAAACGCAAGGTCGTGACCTGAGCTGAAGTCAAGAGTCGGACGCTTAACCGATTGAGCCGCCCAGGCGCCCCTCATTATTCAGACCTTTTCGATTATGACCTGTTGGCCTGGCGGAGGATTTGCCATTCGTTTCGCTGTGTATATTGTTTCTTTTTGTTGTGTTAGCCATGAGAGTGGCCGGTGACTTGCCTTCAGCGGCTGGCCACCCCTGGCTCGCCTGGTGCCTCCTCCCCGTCCCCGCCAGACAGAAGCCGAGTGTGTGTCTCATCCTGACTCGTTGCCCTAAACTGGTTCCATGCCCTCACTTGTCCCGCTAGAGGCAATATTGGCACCGATGTAAGCACCCATATTCTCACCCCAGAAAGGAACAGGGAAAGGGGAAACAATGCTAAAACCATTACTAAATTGTTACTGTTAATTACTACATTAATTAAATTAATTGCTATTATTACTAAATTGTTAAATTTAATAAAGCAGTTTCCTAAAAAATTACTAAAACAAGGTACCAGGCAGGAAAGCGTGAAGGGTGGGGGAGGGTGGCCTCTGACTTAGAGGAGTGGGGCAGACAGGTGACCTCCCTGATCCGGGACCGTGTCGGGCTGAACCGAGATGGTCGAAATCAGGCCCCTTGGAAGGCAGCCAGGCCAACCAAAGGGAGGGCCAGATGCCAGCTGTCAAAGTGGAAGGACTGCACTGTGGCATTGCCCTTGGGTCACTGTCGTCCCAAATCTCCGACCGCCTTTGGCAGCATTCCAGGACCCCTCATAGTGTTTGCTTGATAAGAACATGTGTTTCGGGAGCCCCCCCGCCCCTTGGCCTGATGGCTGAGCGGCACGTTCAGCCCGCTGCGGCTTGAGCTCAGTGCTCCTAGGGGCCCTACAACAGGGATGGCCATTATCGGTTTTGCAGACAGAGAAACTGAGGCACGCAGAGAGGGTTAAGTTGGCGAGCCGAGTAGAGGAGCCAAGACCCCTGGAGGGGTTCCAGGCATTGGGGGTCATTTAAGAGACCGCATTCATTACGGTGCTTTCTGTGTATCGACGAGCCTTCAGGGACATCTGTTGCTGTTAGGTATTTTTCAGCTTTGTCAAGAGGAGATCCGCTTCCTGTCAAGGACAGAATTGAAATGCCCGTGGCCACTCAGAAAATGGACACAGGCCTGACTCAAGGACTCCTGAAAGTTTTGCACAAGCAGGTATGAGGGGTCTCTGTTAATCTGTCGGCTCCACGAGATAGAGTGTGGCTGCGTTAACGCATCCCAGCACATTTGCGAGGCCTCCGTTCCCTGTGCAAACCCGCAGGATTTAGTCAAAGGAGGGATCCGTTGTATTCAGTGCTCTTTCTCTAGTTGAAAGAACCCAACATAGCTATTCGTGATTAGATTGTAGGAGAGTGAAATATAATTTCTTTTAAATACCAAATTAAAACGCTAGATGCTCCTGGACTGCAAGTCTGAACATTCAACTCCAAACATGGGGGCTGCAAGTCTCTTCTTGAAATATGTTTATAAAAATTTTGTGTGTGCTAAAGAAATAATTTGCCGCCTCATTAATCTGAACAGCAGAGCGCCCTTTGACGTCTGGTGTCCTTCGTCCAGAGAACCCGGGCGTGGGCGAGGTCCTTCCTGGCACAGTCTTGCGCAAGAGTCCCGGGCCGGTGCTCTCCCGACCTACCATCTTGCTTTCAGAGAAACGAGTTACCAGATTGCGTGTTATCCGGCCAATCTTGGCAATCCTAATGATTGCGTTGTGTTGCTAAAAATGACATTAGTGGTATCACCTTGATCTTTAAAGTGATTTGTCCCCATTACACTTTTTGACTTACCGTGCTTCTGTGCCAGATACGCTGACTTCTGGAAATCTGGAGGGAAAAACGAATAACCATTGAAAGGGGTAGCTCGGGAAAAGTCACGCTAAAATTGCTCAAAGCATTTCACGTTCAAGACCATTGGCACATCGCGGTAGTTACCAGTTCTCACAGATTGTTTCAAAAAGTAGAAGGAATGAATTTGTTTTCAGTTTTCAAATTTCTCTTATTTAACTGTTAACACATGGAGCGGGTAGGATTTGAAATGTTTTCATTTTGTTTGTTGAAGTTTATTTTTTTTGTAATATGAAATCTATCGTCACATTGGTTTCCGTACAACACCCAGCGCTCCTCCCAACAGGTGCCCTCCTCCGTGCCCCTCACCCACCCTCCCCTCCCTCCCACCCCCTCATCAACCCTCAGTCTGTTCTCAGTTTTTAAGAGTTGAAGTTTATTTTTTCTTGCGAAGCATTTCACACAGACCACAGAGAATCACCTACCCCATGTGCGTGTGCCCGTTTTCCTAAGGCCTCACCGTCCTTTTCCTTTGAGAAGTTAACTGTGCCGATATCGGCTCACCGCGCCCTCCTGCCGGGCAAGCATTCCCCCCACACACCTTCCCACCCAGCTCTCCCCGGGCTCTGTGTGTTGTGAATTCAGAGCTCATCTCTTCCCAGCATGCAGTTGTGCACCTGGGATGAGTTTAAAGATTCATCAGCATTATGTTTCACGGGTTTTTAAACCTTAATACTTGCAGACGTAAAAACGTACTGATTTTGTCATACTGTGTTTTCTATACAGTGTAGCCACAAGCAGTATGTGGAATTAGCACATCTTGAGCAGAAATGGAAAAATCTGTGCCTGCCCGTAGAAAACTTCAGAACTCTGCTGCAGCTGGATCCTTGCGAAAACAAAATCGAGTGGATAAAATTTTTAGCGCTCGGATGTAGCATGCTTGGTGGGGTACGTACCTACAAGTAGTGTATTAATCATCCTGGGTAATCATAGGCCTGGCTTGAAAATAATGGAGGTGTTTCAGTAACTGAAGGAAACACTCTCATTACTCACTTTGTCTAAGAGAAGCAATTTTTTTTTCCAGAGACTATCGTATTTTTTTCAATGTTTATTGATTTATTGAGAGAGATTGAGAGAGAGAGCGAGTGAAGGAGGGACAGAAAAGGGGAGAGAACCCCAAGCAGGCTCCATGCCGTCAGCACAGAGCCCAGCACGGGGCTCAAACTCACGAACCTCGAGATCATAACCCGAGCCGAAGTCAGATGCTTAACCAACTGAGCCACCCAGGCACCCCTGACTGTCTTATTCTTGGGCTTACAGTTACTTTAAACTTTTTTTTTAATGTTTATTTATTTTGAGAGAGAGAAAGAAAGCATGAGTAGGGAAGGGGCAGAGAGAGAGAGGGAGAGAGAATCCCAAGCAGGCTCCACGCTGTCAGCGCAGAGCCCGACATGGGGCTCCATCTCATGAACCATGAGGTCATGACGCTGAGCCAACACCAAGAGTCAGTTGCTCACCCAGCGGAGCCACCCAGGCGCCCCTGGGCTTACAGTTATTTTAATTTGGGAAAGTTAAAGACTTACGAATGCTTCAATTTTAAAATTGTTAACAGTAGATAAAATATCATTAAAAGTAGATAAAAAAAAGTAGATAAAATATCATTAAAAGGCATTTGGGTTTTAGAACAGAATGCATCAGTGACGTTTTATGAAACTACACACCGTTTCGTAAGCAGATGTTATTTTCCTCCTCTGTGGGAAGAGGCGTAAAGTTAGTTTATATTTGAGTTAAAATCTGTGATTAGTAGGTGACAGATATAGTGAACTTGGCTTATGTTGAAGTACGACTGTTGGGAATCAAGACACAGGCGACTCTCCAATTCCCAAGGTAAGGGCGTCTCTGAACCGAGGGGGGCGGGGAGAGGAGGGACCGGACTTCTTTGGGGATCTGGACGCTCTCTCTCCAGCTCCAGTGTTCGAGTCTGTGAGACACCGGGGTCCGAGGGAGGAAGAGCTACCACTGTCCGCTTGTGAAGAAGGGGTTTTTAGGAGGAGAAGTGGCCCCTTCACTGCCGAGATGGCCACCTGTTTTCTGCCCTCCCTTTTTATAGTCTTTGCACCGCAGAGATCATAACTGGTAATTCAGTCCACGTTTCATGACGCACTCATCTCCGGTTTTAATTTTAGATAGTCATTTAACGTCAGAAGCGCCCATGATCCCCACACGATCACTAACACCAACAATGCGCCGCTGCTGAGAGCCTCTGCTCTCTTCCTCCATTCGATCCCCCTGCCTCCCCGGCCCGAAGCAACCGCTATCCCAAATCTCACGCTTCCTGGGGGCCACGTACATAGCCCAAGAAATACATTATCTCGGGGCACCTGGCTCGCTCAGTCGGTTTTAAGCGTCCAACTTCGGCTCAGGTCATGATCTCGTAGTTCATGAGTTCGAGCCCCGCACTGGGCTCTGTGCTGACAGCTCAGAGCCTGGAGCCTGCTCCGGATTCCGTGTCTCCCTCTCTGCACCCCCACCCCCCGCCTCCCCCCGGCTCATATTCTGTGTGTGCCTCTCTCTTTCTAAAATAAATGACCATAAAAAAAAATAAAAGAAAGAAAGAACATCATTTTATTTTCGTTGGTTTCAACTTTATGAAAAGAGGATTCTGTTATTAGTAACCTTCTGGAACTTCTTTTCACTCCCAGTTAGATTTCCTTATCTGTCCGTCTGTATCATTACAGACCGCTGTAGGTCGTGCATGGCCTCTGCTGTGTGATAGCGACTCTGTGATGGACCACAGTTCACTGGTTCTACTCAGGGCCCCAGTGAGAAAGTGGGAAACCCCAGGAGAGCCAGGTGCTGGCTGGACGCTGCACGCTGAGCTGCACGGGGGCCCAGAGGCAGTGTGTCCACCAGCCGTGGAGAGGACGGCAGCCCCGGGGACCCTCCTGCGGCAAAGACGGGCCCCAACGTGACCGGTGGGAAGGACAAAGTCAGATTTCGTTACTGAAGCTAACGTTACCTTGCTTGGTTCATCTGGAACTCCTGTGTAAAATGAGTATCTAATATTTGAACGGAAGTTTATGGTGTAGTTGTGAAATTCAGATTTTCCCAGAAGGTAGAATGTTTCATACTGTGGGGGACCCACCTTTGTCACTTTCACTTTAAGCCTGACCGTTAAGCGCTAGATTTGGAGCCAGGCCAGAGCAAGCGACAGGGTCTCTTGTCCACGCGTCGGGTGGGACGCTAGGTGGAGACATCTGGTCGCCTTCTGAACGCAACACCAGCGTGCGCGCCCCTCCTTTCCTCCTTGAATAAGTCTGTCATCCTGGCTGGTCAGTGTGGGGTCCGGTCCCGTCCCCGAGCCAGGCCACCTCGGCAGTAGTGCTTGCTGTGAGCCGCGGACTCTGGAGCCAGGCGGTCAGGGAAGGTCCCCTCCTGCTGGTCCCCGTCCCCTCTGGCCCACCGGCCGTGTAGGTGGGGAAGGGAGAGGGGGGCGGGGGAGTGCGGGTGGCCCGGGGCGGCCAGGCCCCGAAGGAGAGAGGCCACTGGATGCCCACGCGTTGGCGGGGCAGCGTGGAGGCGCATCAGCAACCGGAAGCTGTGCCTCCGAGGGGATGGTTGTGGTGTCGTGGGCGTCTTAGCGTTTATGTTTATGCTTTTTAAAAACCCTTCAGAGGGAGGAGACGGAGCGGTGACGTGGAAGGAAAGGACGAGTATTTTACGACGGATTACTGCCCGTTCACCTTCCACAGAGGCTTTCCGGTAAACTGGAATCTGGTGGCTGTGTCGGCACAACGGGCTCCACCCCGCCGCCTCCATCCACGGTCTCTGCGTGGCTGGTGGCAGACGCGTCCTCCGTGCTGTCCGTGCTCTCAAATTCCTCTTCGAAATCGCCGGGCAGAGGGATCAAATGCAAGGTCTCCGCGAAGACCAGAAGCTCTACTTAAACTTCAGAGTCCTGTGAATCGCGCCTGCCTGCCTTCCTTGCTTCACAAACGTGTGCTGAGCCCTGCTTCGAGCTGGGCCCCGTCCTGAGTGGACAGAACAGGCAGACGTGCCTCGCCGCCACCTGGCTTACCGCGTCGCGAGCCACAAACGGGGTTCCGGGCCGTGTGCGCTGCCCGGGGCAGGTGGGAGGCGGGGCGGGCGTGCTGGTGACTCCCGCTCGCCCCCCCCCCCCCCGCCCCCTGCTCCGATGCCGTGCGATGCTTGCCCGGCAAGATGACATTTCATGTCGTGATCTTTGAGTTTCCTTTTCTGCAGCACCGGCAGTGATCCTAAGCATCGAAGCAGGGGATCAAAATTCTTCGCTTTGTTTTTTAAGCTTGAGGACCTCTTTTAGTACAAAAAAAAGTTGTGAATGAAGCCCCCCCCACCCTCCGCCCACACTGAGGGAGGAAGCCCGGAATGGCAAACCACCGGCCCGACGCTCGAGAGCCTCTGAGAAGCATGAACTTCGCTCTGCGTCCGGTGGCCAGGATGCGTGTGCGTAACGCGATTTTCCATCCAATCGCGCCGCTTACGCTTAACCACTTAACCGAATGAGCCACCCAGGCGCCCCCTAACGCGCCGCTTACAAATGGGCGTCACGTCCAGGGTTCTCGCCGTGGGCTGGGACGTTCGGCACCTTGTCTCGATTCTCCTTAATCCTCCAGCAGCCCTCTGCGGAAGGGCCGTCCGGGGCCTCGCACGATGACTAGTCGTGGAGGGAGGCTCAGGGACTCAGACTGCAAGTGGCAGAGCGGGATCTGAACGCAGACCACAGGCTCCACGCTGCCGATGCACGGCCACCGGGCTCCCTGGGGACTCTAGCCCAGGAGTGTGCCGCCCTCGGGTTGGGGCACCGTGTGAGAGCCTGCAGGTTCCTGTCTCAGAGAATAACCGCTCCCAAGGACTGTCATTAATATCACTTGATTTCCTAAAAGGAGTTTTACTCTGAAAAGCTCTCCCTGCCAGCCTCCTAGCAGGGCCCAGCTGGAATTCTTAGGACAACCTCCAAGCACAGTGGGTCATCTCCCCGGTGGCCCAGTGATGGAGGCAGCGTCCTGGCTCGCTCCCCTATTCAGGTTTCCCAGCTTGGCCTCTGAGCCCATTCTGAGGTGCCCACGAGAAGTCCTTTTACCGTCTGACCGTGGAAAAGAAACAGCCCCCCCGCCGTGGGTGGGAGCCTCACGTCACAGACAAGTTTGGTAACTGTCTCCACCAGGAGGGCTGCTCTTGGGCCCCTGGGGTCTCCGGCCCCCAGCACCAGGCACCCCACTGCTGAGGGTCTCCCCCAGGGGGGAGAAAGAGGCGGGGTGCACCCCACCCACATGCCTCCACTGGCCTTGTCCCTGTGCTCACACGTGGGGGCCCTCCCTCCTCCCCGGACGGCGACATGGGCAGCATCGGCCCTCACGAACGGGCTTCTCCCGAGGACCGAGTCCCGCCATCTCGAGAGTACCCGTCCGCCACCCTCACCTGCCGCAGGTCCCCGAACTGAACTGCCTGCGTTTTAGATGAGAAAACCCCTGAGGATGAGGAAGGAAGTGAAAAGGTCCTCAGACTTTTTCGGAGTGAAATGCGGGGGTGACACCACTGCTTGAGGTACTGAGCTCTCCCTCCCGGCTGCCATCAGGCCACACCTCAGAGGAGACCCCCCCCCCTTCTTTTTAAAGGGATCAGTCACGATGTTACACGGGTTGTCCCTTCCTGCTAGCTAAAAGGGGATTGGGGGAGGTGTGAGGTGCCTCTGTTGTCACCACAAGAGCAGCTAAAATTCTGAAACAGAAGCTTCCACGGAGCCGGTGCCCTGAAGCTGCTCAGGAAACAGCAGGTGTCTCCAGGCCTGTCTTTGTCTCCTGTCCCCGCCTGAATCGCATGCGCGGCTCAGACTTAAGTGCTGGGCTAGAAGCAAGGGCAGCCACACCTTCCAGAAGAGCTTGTGTCAGGAGAGTGAGTCGGGGCAGGGGCGCCTGCCTGCGAGGGTCTTCTGGCTGGAGAGCAACCCTTGGGAGCGGAGAAATCTGGCTCAGGTACAAAGCCAGGCAAGTTGCCTTCCGAACCCTCGTGGATATAAAAATGGCTGCGCATCTCATTGCCAGAAATGTTAACACCGGTAGCATCATCGGGCCTTTGCACAAGGCAGGGATGCTGGGATGTTTTGATGCACTTTTTCCCTAAATGCCTCCTCCTCGGAAGCATTGGAGCCACAGTTTCCCAGACCTCATCTGCTTGCTCCGAGAAGGCTGCTTCCGTCCCCATCATCCCTCCTGAGGCTCAGCATCGCCACACCCACTGGCGACTCTCTCCCGCTTGTGACGGACATAAAAGCAAAATCTAACAAAACCACGTGTCTTTGAAAGGCCGCGAGGCAGCGAGTCCACTGGCAACTTGGGTCGGGGCGGGGGCAGGTCTGTCTCCAGTCGAGCCTCCAGATGAGGCCCCAACCCTGGCCAACACCTTGACTGGAGCCATGAACGGGCCAGCTAAGCAGTGCCGACTCCTGACCCACAGAAACTTAGAGAGAGCAAAGGTGACTCCAGACATTTGTGTGTCCCTCAGGGTGTCAGGTTTGTCCCCCTACGCAGCCTCAGTCCCGGTCAGGCAGGTCCGTGCGTGACCGTCCCATCTGTGTTTTTCTCACTCTTTCCTCCCAAGTGCAGCCCCCTAAACAGCCTGCTCTCTGCAGGGGAGAAGGGCCCTGACTGGCATGAGGTGTAAATGCTCCCACCGTGGCTGGTCTCAAGCTACCAATGGGAGGTCATCCCTCTCAATAAACTCCTGGAAAGTTTACAGTCCGCAAGAGCTGGTCCCCTGCACACAGGCCTGGTCCCTGCGTCTCCACGAGGCTCTCGTGGGGCCACCAGGGATCCGATACAGTCTAGCACTAAACCAGCGCCGTCTGTGTGGGCCTTCCTGCTGTGCTTGACGTAGGCAGTGGCTCCCCCTCCGTGAGTGCGTTTCCTTGAGCCCTCCTGGTTTGGAGGGAGTCAGCCCCCTCAGAGCTTGTGCCTTGGTGGGAGACGCACGGCTTTTCCCAGGCCTGGCTTTCGGGCTCAAAGCCACGGTACCGGCAGCCGGGGAGGGGGTGGGGGTGACCGACCCAGGCAGAGGGAGGCACGGTGCCCAGGGGCGAAGGGGCTGGTGCTTCCCGGAGCTGAGACAAGGCCCAGAGCAAGGCCGGCCCTGCCTGGGACCTGCACGGAGCCTGACGGGCAGGTGACACGTCTACTTGGTGAGCGTTAGCTCCGTCCCCTAGGCATGTGGTGACGCCGAAGGGGCTGGTGAGTTCTGCGCTGGCTTGGGGCCCGTCTTGAGGGGGCTGATACTTCCTCACGTCCTGGAGAGTCATTCCCATTTTATTTATTTATTTATTTATTTATTTATTTATTTAAGTTTATTTATTTATTTTGAGAGAGAGAGAAAGTGTGAGTCAAGGAGAGGCAGAGAGAGAGAGATTGAGAATCTCGAGCAGGCTCTGCACTGTCAGTGCCAGAGCTTGACACGGGGCTCGAACTCACCAACTGTGAGATCATGACCTGAGCTGAAACCGAGAGTCAGACGCTTAAGCGACTGAGCCACCCAGGTGCGCCCCCCCCCCATTTTAATATAAAATGAAATCTGTGGATTAACATTCTTTTCAGGCCAATTGCATCATGATCAAACCTTCCCTTTTCTTTGTTTATGGCAATTGTAACCTTACCCAGTTCTTCATTTAGATCGAGGAGAACGTACCCTTCGGAGACTTCCTGTCAAATACGCTCCGGCGTTTTCTCTGCGTGTGTCTTAGGCTTCCGTTTCAGCGGTGCCAAGTGGTAATTGTTTCCCCCTGTCTGTGGTGTCTCTAGTCACTGAACACTTCGATGAAGCATCTGTGTGAGATCCTGACCACGGACCCCGAGGGCGGGCCCGCCCGCATCCCGTTTGAGACTTTCTCCTACGTCTACCGTTACTTGTCCAAGATGGACTCGGACGTCCCCGAGGGGGACACAGAGTCCTATCTCGCCACTTTAAAGGACACTGTGTGAGTATAAGCGCTCCCCGGAATTTGAGTGTGCTGATGCCCAGAGAGGGTCCTTTCTCCCTCTTTTCCTCAAACGACTGGGTTCCTGCAGATCCTGCCCGTGCTGGGAGGGAAGGGCCACGCACACCGGCTCCCAGGTGTCCCTCGGCCGCACCAGAGAAAGCCACACGGCAGGAGGCGGCTTTTCTCCGGGTGTGACCCGGGGGGGGGGGGGACGCTGGTTCTCTTCACACTTGAGAGGGAGGGTTTATCCTGTCTTTAAGATGAGTTTATCCAGAATTTATCCTGATTCTTTCGGGCGTCAAATGGTTTCACATCACAGCGTGTCAAAGCGGAAGATGGAAGTGTCTCCGCAATGACCTTGCGGGGGGGGGCGGGGGTGACTTCCCGCCGTGTTCCTTGAATGTGTCCCCTTCTGTCTTTGCTGGGAGGGGCCGGACACCAGACTGACAGAGTGACAGACATGGCCGGCCCTCAGGCAGGGCTGAGGGCCCTGAGAACAAGGGAGCAGAGGCGGACACATGGGGGCAGGGCACCCGCTGCTCACCAGGCCTTGTCCCCGCCGCCAGACTCTGGTCCCCTCCTGCCCAGGGATGCCAGGGCCAGCGCCCAGACTCCCCAGCTGCCGCAGTGGCCGTCTCTCCTCGGCTCGGCCTCCTGGACCGTGTCGTGTCCCCGCTCCTCCAGGACCCACGTCCTCCGCCGTCCAGCCTGCCCCTTCCCCCACGTGCCGCCTGCTGACTTGGCACGCGCTCCTCCTGGGGGACAGCACGCCAGGTGACCCCCTTCCTGCCGACACTCCTGACGCCACAGTTCTTGGGGACTCGCCTCTCCCCTCTCCGATGTCCACGTGGATGTCTCTCACCTTCCCCTCTCCCCCCCTCCCCCTGCAGCTGGCTCCCCACCTCCAGGGCTGCGTCCCAGGAGGAAAATGTACCCTTCCCAGCACCTCCCTTCTTTCCTGAGACCTCCAGCACCACCCCTGGCTGCCTCCCGGTGGCGCGTGATAGGAGGGGACTGCCCGCCCTGGGACTGTCCCCTTCTTGACTCCTGGTCCCACCTCGTCTGGTCACAGTCACGCTCTTCCTGTGTCAGTCTTAGAGCACGCGCCTGATCTCAGGTCCTCACGGTGGGCGCTGCATAGACCCTGTCCTGTCACCTCGCACCAGACCCATTCTCTAGCTCCAGACCCAGCCTGTCCCGTGGCCCGGAGGCAGCTTACGCCCTGCCAAGGACAGCAGCATCCCAGAGTTGAACCAGGCTTTCGGAGACTCGCTCCTGCTGTCCCTCCCCCCCCCCCCACCTCGGGGAATCTCAGCCCCCCAGCCCTGTTTTGAAGCCAGTCTTGCTTCCCAGCTCTGGACTCTGGTATCAAACCACCCACTTGACCTTCCCGCTGGGATGTCTGTGCACGAGCCAGGCTGAACGTGTCCCAGCAGAAATCCACCTTCTTTCCCATGAATTCCCCCACTGGTTTCCCTCTGTCCGTAAACCGAGCCACCCTCCTCCCCACGAGGGAGGTCAGAGCAGAGACATGGGTGCCCCTGTCCTCCCCTGCCCCCCCCCCCCCTTGACCCATCTCACATCTTCCTGCCTTTAATTTTTTTTTAATGTTTGTTTTTGGGAGAGAGAGAGAAAGAGACAGAGTGCTTTGGGGGGGGGGGGAGGCGGGAGGGGTAGAGAGAGAAGGAGACACAGAATCCGAAACAGGCTCCAGGTTCTGGGCCATCAGCACAGAGCCCGACACCCATGGACCGTGAGATCATGACCTGAGCCGAAGTCCGATACTTAACCGACTGAGCCCCCCAGGCTCCCCGTCAGCTGGCCTTTAAGAGGGAAAACCTCTGCGCCTTCATGGCCTCTGGGTCCTGCAGGCTCTGACAGCTGCCCACCCGCAGGCTCGCTCCTCTGGTTTGCGTTTGACGACCCCTGCTCATCGTGCTTCAGCCACACGGGTCCCCGAGTGTTTCAAGCAGGCCAAGCTCCCCCACCCCTAGCATGCTTGTTCTTCCCGAACATCCCACCCCCTTTGCCTGGCTGCCCTGCGTCCCTGCTCAGAGAGGCCTCTCCTACAGGCCCCTCTCTGTCCCTCTGTGAGGTCATCTGATGTGATGTTCGTGGAGGGTGGCGACGGGATGCGGTGCCGTCTGCCCGCCCAGCGGTGCCCAGGGGACCCTTGGCCTGCCTGCCCCCCACAGGTGGTGGAGGAGGAGAGGTTCAGAGCCTCTAGGGAGTCCGGGTTGTGTCGGTGAAGAGCCTACCGAGGGAACCGGGGGTGGGTTCTGGCCAGAAGACCCTCGAGAGACATGATGACTCCGGAAACTTCTGCAGAGGTCCAGACCAGAGCTGACAAATAGGGCGAGGCTGTAGCACTGCCCCAGACTGGGGAGGCTAACTGGATGGCAGGGGTCGGCGACAGGCTTCCGGGACTGTGGGCCCGTGGTCCTGGGGCCGAGCACCGGACCCCTGCCCCCTCCCCGCCTGCCTGTGCACACTTGCTAAGTAGGCCTCTTTTTGCAGCGGGAGTGATTTCTTTCTACTCGGTAATTCGTTGATTCCCTCCACGATTCCCTCAGTGTTTGAGACACTTTGACTTTGCCAAAGTCAAAGGCGCTGGACATGACCTTGCACTGATGCGCCACAGGTTTGCGTGGGAGAGACGGGCTGGGCTGCACAGGCCTACCAGGGGCCCCCGGCTGAGGAGGTGCCCCGGGGGCTGACCCTGAGATGGCTCTGCAGGGACCTCGCCCCGGAGGTGTGCGAAGCCCCTGGAAGGTTGGAGTGGCCCCTTCCTGTGTCCAGAAGAATCTGGCGCGGTGCATTCACGGCGAGATTTGTTCTGAAGCCGTCAGCTACTACCTGAGGTGAAGAATCACTGGTTCCCAAGGAAGGTCCGCGTAACATCGCACTCAGTGCTTTCCTTCCATCACTCGGTGGATGGCTCTTCCTTCACGCGGGGAATACACTCCGGTTGGGCCTTGGCTTGCTGTCCGCACCGCTAGCATGGCAAGCACTCTCTGCCCGGCGGCTTGAGAACCGTCGGGCCTGCTGTGGCTGGAAATCCTCACAGCCCGGATAGCAAGAGGGCGGGCGGACACGCATCCTTCTGCAAGATTCTGTTCTTGGTCTCCAAGGAGCCATGGCGGGAGACTGTTTGGCAAGC
The DNA here is from genome assembly GCF_007474595.2 of Lynx canadensis. NCBI lineage: Eukaryota > Metazoa > Chordata > Mammalia > Carnivora > Felidae > Lynx > Lynx canadensis. The sequence goes on along the minus strand of NC_044303.2, from coordinate 231,954,455 downwards.
GGGATCCCCTTGGGAACGTAGGAGATGGTTGCCTTTCGTGGTAAAATACGGGTTAGAGCCACCAACCGGTGTCCCTTTCGCCTGTAAAAATATGAGCCCTCTGAGACCGTTCTCACCTTCCCCGCCGACCACGCAGAAGTTCCGTATTTTTACATCCACTGATGCTGACGATAGTAGTTTGCTAATGTTCACCATCTCTTAAGAAATAAAAGTATCTCTAGTTAAAAAAAGAAAATCAAGGGACATGCTGTTGTCAATGCCAAAGTTTCATAGACGCAAGACACCCTTTCAGTTTTACTGGACCGACATTATATATATATTAATGTTTATTTGAGGGAGAGAGAGCGCGCAAGCTGAAGAGGGGCAGAGAAGAGAGGGAGACGGAGAATCCCAGGCAGGCTCTGAGCTGTCAGCACAGAGCCCAGTGCGGGGCTCGGACCCACGAACCGTTGAGGTCATGACCTGAGCCCAAGTCAGACATTTAACCGACTGAGCCTCCCAGACGCCCCCGGCCAACTTTTTGAATAGAAGGATACTTTTGTTTCAGTAGTGACTAAAATTTGAGGAGTCAGTGAAGAAAAACATATAAAGTATGGATTGTTTCACCTAGAAATAAATGC